>NC_029790.2:114660883-114669260 GCF_000816755.2 Arachis ipaensis | reverse complement strand
GAAGGTTAAATTATTTATTTACATAAATAAATATTAGGAGTTTGAATTTTGTCTTGTACATGCAGTAATTTATTAGCCAGTAATAAATTTTTAAATGAAACTCGAATTTAATATAAATTAGTCATTGATTTATCAAATGATAACGTAAAAAAAACATATTTATATTTTTTTTTGTCTTATTACTTTAATTCAAGAGTAGTGATAAAATCCTCACTTTCTAATTTTATAAGAGTAGTGCTACATATACAATTCATTTTGATTTACAAGTCATACAAGTTTGGCCAAACCCAACAAAAAAGACGCTCACTCATACGAGCGTGTTAGCCCGCGCGTTATTTGTAACACTCTAATTATCCTAAGTCTTACCTCGTGTCATAAAGTAAAGGTTAATCAAAGGTTACGACAAGTCTAAAGCTTATACATATTTATATAGAAAGAAATAATATATTCTAAAAGCCCGATAAAAGATTTAAGCTCAAAAACAGAGTTCGAAAAGCGCAAAACGTACTCACGAAGCTACACTAAACGAAGCACAAGATATACGTACGGATATCAAGGTATATGTATATAGATATATCAAAAGATAATAATATAGAGATCTAGCCACCGCCCGCGGAGTTTAAGCAGGCTAGTTTCATACAGACATACAGAGTTTAGACAGTTAAAAACAACTTATACAAACTTCCTCTCAATGTAAGCCTCTAGGCAAAAATAAATACAAAAGTGAGAGATCTACACAAAATAATCAAAAGAGACTTCAAAACAGGATGAAAGTCCTCCGCTCTGTCACCACCAAAGCAACTTACCGAGGTGGGTTGCGACCTGCATCTAAAAAACAACAACAGAATATGGTGTGAAAAACGGAGGTTCTCAGTATGGTAACAGTTCCCAGTGATGTAAGATATAAGACCCCGGGACGCCAGAGGCAATCCTAGAACTTCATATCCATCACAAGATTCAACTTAAAGCATAACTAAAACATTAAAACATCACTTAAAACTATAATGATAAAAGGGTAGTCTAACTTAGTAGATTTCTAAACTAACAACTCTCTGCTGTCCCACAGCCTTCACCAACCTATCCTCCATGCGATCCCATCTACACTGCCTTCCGAACCTCCTCAATCCCAGTAGAATACACAATTAATACAATGCAAGTAAAACACAAGTATAAGCATATATGTCAAGTAATTCAACTAGGCAATTAGGCATGTTATACAATTAGGCAAACAATACAAGTCGGCAAAGCAAACAAATAGATAAAAGATGCACATGATGAATGTCAGTCTTATTGGCTGTGATATCACATTGTCGGTTCAACTGCCAACCCGACACATCTCCATGGAGATGTCGCCCTTCGGTATCATACTCGGAACCCCCGAGATATCGTGCCCGGAACACGGTCCAAGATATAGTGCTTGCATACTCTAGTGATCCGAAGGGATGCAAGCGGGATACTCTTGCCACGGACGTCACATCTCAACGTAAGCGGGATTAACCACCGTCCTTACGTTGCCGCCGCGACCTCAACAGGCAGGATTAACCGCCGTCCCTGCCAGGCGCATAGCGTCTCATAATTCTCAGTATAAAACAGTGATTCAGTGGTTTTCAAAAAATCATTTTTATTCAGTACTCAGTAATTCACCACTTTCACAATTCATTCAGAACTCATTAGTTCACCACTTTCACATTTCATTGTCAATAATCACCAACATCATACGCCGCCTTCTCACTCAACCAAAATCGTCCTCAGTACTCCATAAACCTAAGCCTCCGTTTTCTAACTTTTTACCAGAAATACCTAATTAGATTCACCTAGGACTTTCTCTATGTTTTGACATCCAAAAACAAGCCAAAGAGTCTTAGATAAGTGTCATGGAAATTTACAAGCTTGCCGGAAAGGTGAAACAGTTAAAAACAAGATTTTTATTGAAAAATAGGACAGTGTGCGTACGCATAGGGGTGTGCGTATGCACGCCCAAGAGGATTTTCAAGAAGTGTGCATACACATAGAGGTGTGCGTATGCACAGGAGTAAAAATTTCCAATTATGCTCATTCGCACAATGCGTGCGAACGCCATCAACAGAGTGCACCTTCCAACGTGTGCGAGCGCACAAGGCTGTGCGTGCGCGCAGCTTACAAAACTTCATTGGTTGTGTGCACAAAGCATGTTTGAAACTATTTTTTGCTTAAATTTTTGCATTAAATAGTAACATCAAATTTAATAGCATAAAGTGAATAGTATAATAGTTATATACAATTGATATACAATTGATTTTTTATGGAATCCAATTTTAAGATTTGAACTCGTCATTACTGTCATTTAATTGTATAAATGAAAGCATCAAGTAATAAGAATATAATACATGATGAAATAAAAATTCAATTGATATGGTTGTTATATATTATTATTATTGTATAGAACAGATATTGAGGTTTGAATATAACTAATAAATTAGTAAATATTAGTTACACAAAATATAAATACAAAAAGTATGTGAATAAAATATATAATTTTACTTGCATAAATAGAGAACTTTGAAAAAATAAGCAAAATTGATAAGCAAGTTTGTGTTTGGATTGATTGAAAGCCGAGTTTGTTCTCGGATTAGTTCATTGATCGATTATGAGATGTGAAATATTATGATACGTAAAAGTGAAACAACTCGAATGTATAAAGTAAATACGTAATAAAAAGTTACGATAGATTAAAATTTAATAAGAGGTATTAAATAAAATCTTAAACAAGATTGTTGAGATTGGTTCAAAAATTTGAATGTAAATTAAGTTTTATGAATTTGAGGGGAGTAGGAATTATTTTACTCGTCCCCACAGACAGCGCCAATTGTTCTTGCTGAGATTGGCCAATGTATAACTCGTCCGCCGATGAATACTTGTAAGCTTTCCATTTGATGAGGTATACGTCAGTAATGAGAGAACAAGGGGGTGGGTATCTGCAAAAGACACTCTGACGCTCAAGTCAGTAAGTGTTTAAGAGGTATATAATAATTCTATGAATATAGAATGCTAGACGTGAAATAGAACTTATCATATGTGTGTTCTTATAATAATTCTATGAATAGAGAATGTAATACATGAAAATAAAACTTATCATGTATTGTGTTTATAATAATTCTATAATTATAGAATGTAAGACATAGAAATAGAAATTATCATGTGTTGTCTCTATCAAGATATAGAAATTGGTGCCTTTTATAGGCATAAAATTGATGTATGATATTCATGTTATGATTGTTTGGTCATTAAGTCGGTAACGAATGTGTCAGTTACAAGCAAAGAATGAATAATAGTTAACGCTGAGTTATAACTCATAATGGACAATAAAAATCAAATTATAAGGTGACGGATCAACACTTACAAAACAAGCCTTGAGGTTTTGTGAGTTTGTGACATGACCTATATTATTAATTAATTTATTATAAATATAAAAGCTCAGTATGCTTTCCAAGTAGAAAGTCTAAGAGCTGTTCTATTTATAAAGATTTGAATTTGGAAGAAGAAAAGCATGACCCTGAAATTAATTAGCTATACCGTCTCTTTTGTTGTTTGAAGCCTGAAATGGATTCCAGCTGCTCTATATTCATAGATTTTTATTAGTTCATTAACTTAAATTAAATATTTAAAGGCTTCTTCAAATTTCTTTTTGTCATGGGCATTCCTCACTTTACTCTCTACCCTAACATCGGCACTCTCTATCGAAGGTTTTACTAGTTTTATTGTCGGAGAATTTTTTATTTACTATAGGATTGAAAATTCTAATTTTCAAAAAAAAAATAATAAAAGAGAAGTTTTTTATTTTAATCAACCATGGCGATTTCTACCATAACCATGTACGCAGGCCCACCGACCAGTGTGTGCTCGACACTGCACCCATGCCAGATCAATGTCCACGGCTCTTGCGACTTCGATATGAGGTTTCGATCCTCGACGACGTCAACGTCATAGAAACTTGTAATGGGGGGTCTTTAGTGCCTCTTCTCTTTGCCGGCGCCAGTGGCCATGAAGCTCGCGCCAATGTCGATATTCTCCAGCCGCAAGAAGATAGAGATATTTTAATGGTATATAATTAAACTAATATTTATTTCATGATTTAATTACTCTGTTAATTCTTATAGTTTGTAAAATTTTTAATTAGGTTTCTATATTTTTTTTTTAATTGGATCCCTGCACTATTTTTTTTTAATTAAGTCCCTCTTAGTAGTAATTGACTTAATTTTATAGGGATCCAACTAAAAAAAATTGGTATAGGGACCTAAATAAAAAGAAAAAAAAGTGTAGAGACTCAATTAAAAAAAAATTGGTACAAGGACTCAATTAAAAGGAAAAAAATATAGAGACCTAATTAAAAATTTTACAAAATTATAGGAATCAACAGAGTAATTAAATCTTATTTCATTTCACAATTTTTTGTTAATTAAATGAATTATTTTTGTATTGAAATATATCTTATCACGTAAGATACTCAACTAATGACATCACTCTAAAATTAACGTTTAGTTAGAATTGTCAAACAGAGCTAAACTTTGATAGTTACTAAGTTAGTTTAAATTTTTGATGGTCAGTTTTGTCGGCGTTTAGATATTTCACAATCAGAAATAATTATTTATTCCGTTTCATTATTTTATTTTATTTTTTCTTACTTGTTTAGTTCTCTTTTTAGCAAGATTGTGAGAATCGGACCGGTCATTGAATTGGTTGAGTGACTGGTTCAATAATTCAATCGGGATCGAACCATAGTTGAACCGATTTAATTAAATATAGAATAAAATTATAAAAAAATTCAATATATAATTTTAAATATTTAAATTCAATCATTTCTAAACTAATAAAATTTAAAATTTGACAATTTTACACAATAAATTATCCATAATTTATCATTAAAAGTTCATAAACAATTTCAAATATTAAAGTTTATAACTAAAGAAAATCAAAATGCACATGAATGACAAACACAAAATGTTCTACTACCAAAAGAAATAACATTGAACAAACAATTAAACAAAGACACTACTCATCAGAAATCATAATCATCATTAAGTGTTCCAATGCCTCCATCATAAACAAGTAATCAAAAGCCGCCATCTTCAGAAGTACCACCAAAAGAAGTATTTGAGGATTCAATTACAACATTAGGCATATCTACTTCAATTTTCATGTCTGCTCCATCTAATAAAACAGAAAAAAAAAAAAAACTCAATAAGAAATCAAAATAAACAACATATATCTTTATGGAATGAAACAAAGTTTGCTATGTCACTCACCATTAGGATATGAAGGCATAGCATTATCAGTGTATATTAGACTTTTAATGCTTTCAACTTCTCTATTAGTAAATTCAGGATCATCCACATCTGGCATTACCCAAAAATCTATGGTGTTAATGCTTTGAATGTCAATTGGATCATAATTCCTTTTGATGCAACCTAGATTGAAAGCGTAGGTTATAGGTCACATAAACAATGTCACTTAGCCTTTGATGCTCTAATCGGTTCCTCCGCCTTGAATGAATTTGTTTAAAAAGGCTCCAGTTCCTCTCATATCCAGATGAAAAAAATATTTTATGAAGAAGACGAATTGCCATTTTCTGCAAATTAGGAGCATTTCCACCATGTAGCCTCCACCATTCACCTACATAGATATAAAAATCAAATACTGTTTAATGTTTACCACTCAACATATTAAATTTTCAAACTAAATTGAACTTGGAAATAAAATAAATTACCAGGTTTGAGTCTTGTTGCCACTCTCTTGGCACTTTTCCTCCCAAAATTTTCTTTACAATCTCAATACAATTGTATCTCTTGTATTGTAGCAACCGAGTCATCGCAAAGTATTTCTAAATCAAGCAAATCAAGTAAAGATCTCAAGATATTTGCCTTCTCAAAAAAATCCTCACTATAGAAAAAAGTTGGATTTAGAAATTACACCGCCGCATAGAGATCTCGCTTCAAATGCTTATCCCACCGTATTTTCAAGATACTTGTGTATGGCGTATAAGCAGCTTTTCGATTTCTAAACATTATCTTGATAGAATTTTTCGCTCTTTGCATGCTGTCATACACGTATCCTAAAAAGGATTTCTCATCAGCATCAATAATCATCAACAACTTAATAAGAGGACCAACAATTTTCACAATAATAACACAATCTTGTCAAAATTTACTATCCAAGAAAATTGAACTAACAATCTTTCCATTAGCACTTTTGGATAATTTATGAGAAGTAAAATATTTGTCCACCATTAATGCTTGCAAATTCTCCTTGTGATCATATATACTTTTCAAAGTAATAAAAATAGTGACAAAGCGTGTGACTCCTAGTCGAACAATTTCTTTCTAACTTTTTCTTTTTCTAAGCCAAGACAAGAAGATCATATAGTTGTAAACAAACACAGTCACTTTGGAAGTACGGAAAGCAAGGTCATCTATGTGAGGAATACTTGCAATATCTTTTCAAAATAAGATTAATACAATGAGCAACACAAGGAGACCAAATAATGTTTGGATACTTTTCATGAATGGAATTTTCAGCAGATACATAATTAGTAGCATTATCAGTGACTAAATGCACAATATTACTAGGCCAACGCACTCAATAACATCAGAAAATAAAGTAAACAAGGTATCGACAGTTTTTATCATATCAGAAGCATCAACAGACTTAACAAATGACATATTAGCCAGACAATAAACTAGAAAATTAATTAAAGTTCATTGTCTTTGATTAATCCAACCATCTGCCATCAGCGTACAATTGGTGCTTTTCCATGAGCTTCTATACNCACTCTTTCTTAAGATCGACCAGCAAATGAACTCTCATTTCATTATATGATGGTCCCTTAAAACTAGGTCCAATTACAGTAATACCATCCAATGCAGGTTGAAAGTAAGGTGATTAAATTGCATTGAAAGGAATACGTGCATCAATGATCCATTTAGCAAATTCCAACTTCGGCTTGTGCACAATTTTTTTACTGGCCAAAACACTTTTTAAAGTCGGTTGAGACTTTGGACTAATCCTTTCTTTAAAATAACTTTCAATTTGTGTAGCAACAACATCTCTTCTCTTTTCTTTGTCTCCTATTGTTGTAGAAACAATAGGATGTACAGGGTTAGACGATTTAGACTCTTGTGCTTGTGGTTCCAAACCATAAGACTCCTCCTCAAATTTTCTTTTTTCATCTTTTTTTTTTTATTTTTCATCAAAAGCCTTTTGAATTGAAGTTCAACCTCTTCAGTAACTTTGTTACATACTTTAATTTGTCCAGAAATTTTCGCAAGGTGATATTTCATTATATATATATACCCCCTCCATTATAAGTATTCAAACAAAAGATGCATGTATATTGCGCCTTGTGATTTTTGTCATACTTCACAGTGAAATATTTTCAAGCCGGGTCAGATTTTCCTCAAGAAGAACCTGTTTGAAATTCTTGGACGGTATCATTTTGTGGTTGTTGATCACTTTGTGCTTGTTCCATCTAAATTACATACAGTATACAAATTACAAATTAGTGAATTATATACAATAGCCATTACAATAATTACAGTAAAATTCAAAGAATTACATACAGCAGTCAGGCCAATAATTACAGCTAAATTTAGAATCCAAAATTGAATTACATACATCAGCCATTACAAATTAGTGAATTACATACAACAGCAATTACAACAATTACAGCAAAATTCAAAATCCAACATTAAATTACATGCAGTAGCCATTACATATAATTAACCAAATAATTAATTAATCAAATAATCCAAAATTGAATTACATACAGCAGCCATTACATACATAACTCTGCATCAATCCATATAATTAACCAAATAAAGAACTCTGCATCAATTCAAATAGTTCGTTAACAAAATAAAAAAATTAGTTAAAAAATCAGTACAACTCACAGAATAGAGAAGGCGTCTAGGTCACAGCGGCATAACAAATGCCCGACGACATTAACAGAGAAGCTTCTGATGACCAGACGAGCAGATGATGCCGACCATAGAAGCTTCGGAGTTCAGACGACCAAACGACGACGCCGCTAATAGCAGCTTCAATCCGCGACGGTGACTTCCTTCCGCCCATTGGAGGTCCTTGTGCCCGGTGACAGCAGCTCTGATGCGGCGTTGATTGTGGTGGACTGGGAGGGACAGTGGCCTTCGTTGGAGTTGGATGAAGATTGGAACTTGGAAGTGAAATTAGGGTTGAAGTGTGGTGGCTGGTGAGTGAGGGGACTGTAAGGGGTTGGGTTATCGGGTCAGCTATGTGGGTAAGTGGATTTTTTTTTGCGTCAAAATGACGCTGATTCAGACCCATAGTGAAAAATTGGTACTTTTAAAAATTTGGCCGGTTCATCGGT
>NC_029790.2:114653272-114659359 GCF_000816755.2 Arachis ipaensis | reverse complement strand
TTAGTAGGGGTGGCAATGGGTAGGATAGGGTAGGGTTTGGATCCAACCCTAACCCTACTCGTGGGTTGAGAATATCCCAACCCTAATCCAACCCGTTCTTAACCCGCGGGTACCCGACTCTACCCGCGAGTTACTAAAAAGATGCAATATTATTATATAACTTGATAATAATTTAAAATAGAAATGATTTATATATAAAAAAATATATTAAATTATTAATTAATGATTTTCTCTTAGTGGCTAATGATTTTTTGTATTTAGTGAGAGGTTTTTGGTTCAACATCCACATAAAACATATTTTTTATATAAGTATATAACATATACATATATAGGGTGTGGGTTCATCTTGGACCATAGTTATCAGAACCACACCGGACCGGCCGATTCGACTGAAAAACCGGTGGTCTGACCGATTTGATTAGTGGATTGGACCGGATAAGCAATTGAACCGATCAATAGTGGTCAAACCTATTGAAAACCGAGCCCGCTGAACCATTGTAGGTAGGGGAAGGGGGAGGAGTTTTCGGCGCTAAGAGGTGCTGAGAGCTCAGAGGATTGGAGGCTGGAGAGAGGCTAAGCGGAGTTAGGATTACTGATGGCTGTGAAAGGGTTAGTCGGTTAGGTCATTTGGAAGGGGGACTTTTATATAGGTTTTTTTAAAAAAACCGGTTCGGTTCGGTTTGGTTAGAGTTTTCAGTATCAGAACCGAAAATCGAACCGAACCGCAAAAATAACTGCAAAATATTATTTTTTGATTTTTTCGGTTTTTGGTTTTTTCAGTTATCGATTTATCGGTTTTGTTCGGTTTTGAACACCCCTAATTGGTTGGCAAGAATACAACATCACTCCCTTGCCATTGTGCCATCTTGAATCTCAATAGTATATGTGATAAAATTTAATATATAATAAACCATTAATGAATTTTTATTTTTTTTATCCTTTTAAGCATGGATTGACATGGATACCAATAACAAGTAACAACGCATAATATATAAACATATTGATATATTGATATTGATTGTGTTATCTTTTATTTTTTCTCATTCATTTAAATTAAGAAAATATTTTGTACTAATGACTAATTTATTATATATTTTTGCACTGTAAATTATATCTAAAAATTGATATTTGATTATCATTAATATATTTTTTAAAAATATGCATTTAATTTTTTATTTAATTTTATTTTTATAATTTTATTTTTTATTTAATTATGACCGGATCAACCGAGTAAATGTTGAACCAGTAACCCAGTCATATGACCGAATCAATTACCAGTTCGATTCTAATAACTATGCGTAGGAGAACCCTATCCGCACCCTACCCGATCGAATTGGGTTGGATATCCGCGAGTAGGGTGCATGTTGCCACCATACTTTTTAGCTTGTCCAGGTATATTTGTTAAATGAATTCAGGCCGTTTATTTAGTTTGGGCCAACATGCTTGCTTCTTTCTTATTTGGGCCTTGATAAATGAAAATAGGCCAGTGCATATATGATCCATATCGTTCTAAAATGCATTTCCAATCACAGTCTTGTCTCGGTCCCAAAAAAAAACTCAGTCTTGTGACATAACCAAAAGAAATGCGGAGTTTTACAACAGAACGAAAGGGACTCAAATTCACGAAAAACGACCACAAAAATAACATAAAAACTTTTTTTGGTAGAGACATAACAAATACCTATGCGATATCTAGGGGGGAAAACAATTTTTAGACGAAAATATAGAATTGGTCTCAGTTGAAGAGCATAGAGGTAGATAGGTAGTCACCGACAAAAGAAGGAACAAAAGATACCTGCAGAATACGAAGAAATAGAAAACAAGGCAATGATATTTCATATTTCATTTTCATGCATGGACAGACACATTTAGAATGCAACAGGAACAATAGAACTTCTAAACAATGGAACCTCATTGGTAATTAAAGAACATAAAATAAGAGAAAGAAAAAGAAAGTTGAGAGTAAGAAAAGAACAAAAGAAGGGCTTGATGGGCGTTGAGAGTGGCTCAGCAGTAATGCAACCCATGCTTTGTCTGACCCTGCCCGTTGCTATCAGCCTATCACCTTCACGGTGTCACCCCACAACTTGGGTGTTATATTCTTTTAATAAATTATAATATACACGCAAAAATTAGTTGCTAAATTAATTATTATATATTTATTATTTGGTGTTAAAAATTATTTTGGTAAATTCGATAATAGTTAGTCTCTCCGTGTGAAGATATAAAGATGAGAATTTGTATACATTTATTTTGTTTTTATATGAAGTTGATAATTAATAATTATAAGATGATAATTTAGTTAATTATGTTACATATCCAAGTCTTTTTTGATAATCAAATCCAACCAAGTTTTTTTTTTTGGTCGATGAACTAAGTTTGTTCAAATCCAACAAAAATTAGTTTCATTAATAGAACGTGGATACACGCTCCAACTACGTAAAACGGTTCTCGCATTTCTCTCCTTCTCCTTCTTCTTCTTTCTTCTTCTTCGCATTTCTCATCCTTCTTCTTTTTCTCCTTCTTCTTCGGGTTCCTTTTTGTTCGCGTTCTTTCTTTTTTTCGCGTGTTTTCTTCTCATCATTATTCTTTTATTATTTTTGCTGCGTTTTTTTTTTCTTTTCCTCCTCCTCTATCTTCCTAGTGATTTTGTATCATTATGGGTTTTTTTCTTCTTCGTTTGATTTTTTTGTTTTTATTTTTGTTAAGAGAATAAATAAGAAAGTAAAACAAGAAAAAAAATGAACAAAAGAAGAAGAAGAAGAAGAAGATGAGGAGTTTTGAGTTATCATTAAGTAATTTCGGTGTATTCTGAATTTAAATAAGGTGCAATTTTGGTCTGAACTTGTTTTGAACTGAATTTATTTGTGTGTTGTCATCATTAAGTAATTGCGATGCATTCTAGATTCAAATAAGGTATACTTGTGATCTGAACTTATTTTAAAATGAGTTTGTTTGCGTGTCCATTAAGGAATTTTGGTGCATTCTGAATTTGAACTGTTATACATATAAAAAGAAGACAACGATGATGACAATAACAATAACGAAAGAGAAAAATGATGAAAAAGGAGGAGAAGAAAAATCAGCAGCATCTTCTTCTTCAGGTGTGTTAAAAATCATCAAAACCTTTAGGACAAACGGACACAAAAAATACCGAAAACTTATAAGCACAACACCGAAAACAATTCTATATTACACCAAAATGTGTTTTAAAATGCACCGAAACTACAATTAAACGTAACATAAATAGATTCATCGAAAAAATAATTCAAAATTTTTTAACATTCCATTCATATTCAAATCTTCAACTATGAACACTGATTTTGACAAAGAAAAACAAAATTATTCAACTCGTAGACAAAACAATTACACCAGTATCAACTACTAACGAACTACATTAATGATGTTCGAACCAAACTTCATCCACTTGTTTCGTTTTAAAACAATAATTCAATTTGCCTTGGTTCAACTGATAATGTGAACTTGCATCTCATTGTCTTCGAAAATAAAATATATGTTCAAACCTGATTTTACATCTTGATTTAAAATAAAAATTGATCTAAATCTTCAAATCAAATCAAAGAACATTGATCGTAAACGAAGAGAACGCAAAAAACAAAAAGAATACAGAAAAAAAAGTAGAAAAAGAAGAAAATACAAAAAACGCAAAAAATATTGAGAAAGTTAAAAAAAAAAACTGCATTGAAAATGTAGTTATATATAGTTGCACGTTAAGTCAAAAGATTGTTAAAAATAGTGGCACGTGAAGTTAAATTAAGTTATACAACTTGGTTAAATTTAATTAATTAAATGACTTAAATATAAAATTTTATTATAATTTAGTAAAACCTATAAAATCATTTAACAATTTATAATTATCAACTTTAAGTAAGAATAACTGTAATTAAATTTTCATCCTAACAAAATGGTTTTGCGAAGATATTTACAAATTGTCTATATACAATTCTCTCACAAATATAGAATACTCAAATCTATTGTGTTTATAACGTGTTTAGAGTTTTTAAGATATTTTTTATTCTTTTGTTAATTGGGTTGTTGTTCTTTCTTTGGGTAAAACCGCGTAGTCTCATTTCTCAATTCATTGTTGTTAATTAGTCCAACTGAACATCCTTTTCCTCTGCCAACTACCACTCTCCACCTCGTCCCTTTTTTCTCTTTAATTTATTTCTTTTGGGAGAGACTATTGTCACCACCGTATTTATAATTAATGTTGCATCCATTTTATTGTTTAGTTAATACGTGTTTATATTAAGGTTATTAATTAAAAAGTTTTATTAAAAAATATAAAATAAAAAATTTAATGTATTTATCATGTATTTAGTAATAATGTAAAAAAAAAATACACTTTAAATTAAACAACACAAGTTTATCTTAATGCTATTTAGATATATTTATCATGCTTAAGATAAATAGTTGTGTTTGAGATAAATATTTGCAATAACAAATATCGTTCGACGATTTTCAATTTATTACTTTTTTTTATGGAGTTATAACATAAAATATGAGTTGTTAGTATTAAACAAATATTATTTTTAAACCATTTAATTATTAACTAAACTAGTACAAAACACTTAAAGAAGCAGAAAAGTCTAAAATAAATTTTAGATGTGTTTCAAAAACATTTTTTGTATAACTTAATAATTTTAGATGTGTTACAATTGAAAAAGAAATTACGACCAATGCAAGGGTTGTAATAAACTCTAAAATTGCATTATTCCGATCATTCTGAATCTTTTGGAAATTTTAAGTTATGTCGTTCAATTTGTTAGAGTTTGTTTTTTTTGGAGACTTGAACCCGCAACTTCTTAATTGAGTATGGTAGGAATGTGCATGGGCCGGGTGAAACCGGGTTTGATGTGACCTAGACCCGGCCCGAAATATATACCGGGCCTATTTGTTAGACCCGAACCCGACCCTAGACCCGATGAAACCTATACACTTTTGGACCACGATTATACCGGGTAAAAACCGGGTGAAAACCGGGCCGTTAACATTATATTACCTTGATACCTTCTTGTAAGTTAGCATGTAAAAATATTCAAATTTCTAAGACTCCAACCATTATTTGACATGGTAAAATTCACTTAGAAAAATATAATAAGAACTAACTCTTCTCTAAAATTAAAGTATAACCATAATCAATACTAATATTGCCTAATACCACCAAATATTTAAATCAATACAAATAACACAAGATTATGCATTAGTCTAAACTCTAAAGTCTTATGCATTTTAAACATAAAATATTAACTTATAGTCTTATATATAATGACTAATAACACAAAATATTAAGGTTTACAATACTTAAATTTCACATAATAATAGCCATCATCCATCACTAATAACACAAAATATTAATTGTGTATGATGACCAGGCCACCGGGCCGATTTCGGGTGACCCGAGCTATGGCCCGGACCCGACCCGAAATAATGATCGGGTCTACTTTTGAGACCCATACCCGGCCATAGACCCGATAAAATCACATCAAATTAACCCCTAAAGTGTTCGGGACCGGACCGGGCCTTCAGGCCGGGCCGGACCATGCACACTCCTAGAGTATGAAGACTATGCCATTTGAACTATAACTCATTGGCAATTTGTTAGAGTTTGTTATAGTATTAAAAATAATTTTTTTATATAATTATATTCGACCATTTATCACTAAAAAGTTGTAAAATAGATCCTGTATTTTATTAAAAGTACAATAAGAAATTAATTTTTTTTATAAATACAATGATCTTGAATTCTTTTTTTTTGTATATACGAATAGACTCACCAAAAAATAAATTTTATTGTACAAATAACATTTTCCTTACCATATTAACGTTTGGCTTAGATTTTTCAAAACACCAAATTTACAAAAGATAACGATTTTGATACTAAAGATTAGGCGAAAGAGTTTAAGTTCCGAGATATGAGTGATAAATATCCAACCGTGTGGATAACTGCTTATGACTCGACCAATTTTCACTAAACTACCATTACATCATATAAAAGATAATGATAATATATATTATAATCTTATATTCATTTAAAATAATGAAACTTGATCGTTGTTTCATTCA
>NC_029790.2:114614653-114653259 GCF_000816755.2 Arachis ipaensis | reverse complement strand
TAAATAATAAGCCACATTTTAGTTAGAAGGGTTTAATTAATTAAGGATAAATCTAGAGGGTCAGCATTTTTATTGAAATTTGGCCAACATTTAACTATAAAAAAAAAATGATTAATCCTACATCGTTAGATCTCATCTCACACCATTGAAAATATTGATGATGACTAATTGATAGCTAAACATCACAAATTCTACTGGCCCCTAACACTCCTTATTAATTAATGGGGAGGAAAATAATTATGACTTATGAGAAACCAAAAAGAGTAAAATGTTAATTAAAGAATTTAATTTAATTTAATTTAATTGTATTGATAATATAAATTAGTTTACACACTCATTTAATTGCATCAGTTTTTTTTACTAACAAACATTTATTAAAAAGAAAAAATCTCTTGAAAATAGGATCTTATTATTTCTAATCTAAATTTTGACAGCTTAAATTTTTTTNCAGCCTTAAAAACATCATCATCATATTCATATATCATCTAAGTCATTAACGCGGAAACCTGTATTTAAAATTTAAATTAAACTAAAATTAAATTAAACTACATTATATAAAAATCGAATAGATTCACAAGTTAGTTATAACAATAAATAAATAAATAAATAAAAAGGGAAAGATTCATTTTTTCTTTCCCAGAATTGAAAGGGAAAGAAATCCAATATGAAAATCAGAGGCAATCTTTCTTAGCTTGATCGTTGTGTCTGTTACAACCTCGTTCCCCTTTCCCGATTTCCTTCTTGATTTTCCCAAATCTCACAAACCGCCATTCTTAAACTCTCTCTATTTATACCCAATTTCTTCTCTTCTTCCTTCCTTTTCTTAAACCCAAACCCATTTATTCATTGCATATTTACACCACAAATACCCATTCAACTGCAGGTATTTTCTTCTTCCTTTTTATTTTTTGTGTTTCTGTCTATTTAATAGCATTGGATTGTGTTGATTATCCACCATTGTTTTGCAATGAATTAACCTTCATTTGGTTTTGATTAAAACAATGATCTAATTATTGTGTATATCTGAGAAGTCGACTCTTATTAATTCATTAGCTGAAAGGGTTTATCAGAAGATTCAATTTAATCCCCTTTTGATTCTACTGACTAATGATTAATAATTTATCATCGTAACTAAGCATATGTCTTGTGGTAGCTTAATGTTCAAGCATAATTTAATCTTTTTTTTTTTCTCTTTGGAAGTGAGATGAGTGATGAAGTTAAATATTGTAATTTTTGGTATTTTTTTATACCAGGGTCCGATTTGTATACCTCAATTTTTTTTTTTTTTGAAAGACAGTCCAATTTCAGAAATCAAAGGGTTCGATTTTTGTAATTCAGAAATTGGATGGTCCGATTTATAAAATCGAACCCTCTGATTTCTGTACTCCCAAAAATCGAACCCTCATATTTCTGTATTCCAAATTAAAGGAGGTCACATTTGAGATTAACATTCCAACAATCTATAATCCAAAAAAATACCATTATCAACCCAATATATAAAAAAAAGTGTAATTTATTCACCAAAGATTTATTTATTTATTTCAATTGAAGCTTTATGTGATTATCAATTTAGGTCTTTTTCCATGTCATAGTGCTATCATATTTGAATCGTTGAACTGATTGGCCATTCAACTTTTTATGGTCTTACTACTACTCCAGAAGATTCTGATGATCTTTACCTTTTACTTTTGCATTCCACTCTTTTTAGCTGACTAATAAGTTCTTGGTTGTGCGGCACGTACAACTTTGGTTGTACTCATGCTCTAAGCCTATGATGACTAAAACTGTGAAAACATGTTTGATAGATGCATTTTCCTATTTGAGATTCTAATGACAGTAATTTCAATTATTTTTCAGGCTTTGTTGCTGTGGGTTGGTAATAAAAGTTTAGTTTGAAGCAGTGGTTGTGAGGTCAGAATATGATGAACGGAATTCAGTATTGGGGTGAAAGTTCCAGTTCGACGTCACTAAGCAGTCCGCAAGATGTTGAGGATGACCGGATGATAGCTCTCGTGTTGTCCGAAGAGTATGCCAAATTAGATGGTGAAGTTGGTAGACGTCTTTCCAGCTTGGCACCTGTTCCGGTAAGAGTTCTTGCTCTTCTATTGTTCCTTAAATAGTCTGACAAAAACTACTGAATATTTTTGGACTAATTATGGTATGGTCATAATCAACTGATACATTACAAAATTATGCATCTAATTGTTTATAGTTACATCACTTGACTACATTGGAGGATAGTAATTTAACACTTCAAAAGGATCATGTTTTGGTATGTTGATTTTATTCTGTGGTTTGCATCTTGTGCATTATCAGTCGTATTAAAGTAGGCTCTCCTTGAATGGCTACTGCTTTTGACCATATCTGAATATTAGAGGTTGAAATATATGAATATTTATTGCTTTTCTGAATTTTTCACCTTTCCGTCTTAAAATTTCAGCATGTGCCCCGGATAAACAATTTCATCCCAAACATAAGTGATGCCAGTATGGATCATCAGCGTCTTCTTCAGAGGTATGTAGCATCAATAGGCTTCCAAATATATTGTATACCTTTTCTTAATTGAAAAATAAAGTAGTTTGTTCCAATGAATATTAGGTATACTTTTTATTAATTGTATACCTTTTCATCATTCGCTCTCTCTTTTCCATTTTTAAAGGTTGCAGATCTATGGTCTTTGTGAAGTTAAAGTCTCTGGAGATGGGAACTGTCAGGTATGATATTAGTGTATTACAACAACAGTTTGCAAGCATTACATTTTTGAACTTATATTTGATTATTTTACCTACATTGCAGTTCCGTGCACTTTCGGATCAGCTCTTTAGGTCCCCTGAACATCATAAGCATGTTCGAAAAGATATTGTAAAACAGGTACATATGAATGAATATATGATGAGTGTGTTCTCAAATTGGCTGGTGGGATGGGAGTATGGATTGTAGTAGATTTTAATTCTTTCTTAAATATCTGAGATAAGTTTTTATTTGCTTACCAAGGTCGCCTGCAATAACTAAACATTAACTATTGATAGAGTAAATATGGTCTTCAAGAGAAGTAGACAAACTATGGGTTGTAATAAATAAAATTGTTAGATGGTCAAATGATAAATGATAAAATGTTGCAATCTATTAGTTGTATTTAATAGACATTGATGGTTTTAGATGCTAATTTGCATAATGGTTTTCTTTGCCAGCTAAAAGGTCACCGTTCCCTGTATGAATGCTATGTACCGATGAAGTATAAAAAATATTGCAAGAAAATTTCAAAGTAGGTATCTTTGGAACAAACTATTGGTTGTAACATATATATATGCAATGAGTGAGTGGGCTTTTTTCCTCCAACTTACTCATTCATCTTCTGTCCACTATAACAGGTCTGGAGAATGGGGAGATCATTTGACATTGCAGGCAGCTGCTGATAAGGTTTGTTGCTGTGTTCTAACTTCTAATACTTTCCTGTGTAATGCTATCAAGTATCAACTGATTATTAATTTATCTTTTTCCCTTTCTTCTTTGGCATGCCCTTTGCTTGAACCCTGCATTACGTGGGATGCTTGTGTACCGGACTTTAATACCTCTTTTTATTTTATAATTTTGGTATTGAAATAATTTTTAGTAATTGTGATGATTGAGTTTTATGCATGAATTAATTTTTATAGTTTGTGATGGCACAGTTGCATCTATGATTAACTGTTGCTGGCAGTAGCTAACTAAATGATACATCTGCATGGAATTAAATAACTTCAAACTGTTATTATGCCTGAGATTCCTTCTTCGGGGTCAATGGCTAGTCCCTTAAATTATTAATTTATATATATCCCCCTTTTTGTGGAGGGCTTATCTAGTTAATGTGAATTTGGTTTATCTGTTCTATGAATTGAAAAAACAACTTCTGTAATCTGTTTTATAAGTTGGTAGATCTTATTTATGCATATATGTCATTTAGATTGTAAACCATATATTGGTTTCTAAAGAAATGAAATGAGTATGCATATGAATTACTAGATTTGAATAAAAACTTACTAAATGATTGCATAATCAGAACGAAGTGCTGATTTGGTCAAAATGCATTTATCATGAACCTCATTGACAAGAAAGTGACATTTAACTCGGTAGAATGTGGATATATCTCTTAACAGATATTGGAAGTTACTTTTCAAGTTTCTCTTCTGTGGTTGCTTCAAATAGTTGGACTAATTGTGCTTCTTATTTTTGTTGAATTATTAAAGATATGTTCACATTTCTTGCATATTAATGTTAACATGCAATATATTGTTTCTTATGTTTATCTTGATTGCAGTTTGCAGCAAAAATATGCCTTTTGACTTCATTCAGAGACACTTGTTTCATTGAAATTATGCCTTTGCACCAAGCACCGAAACGCGGTACGATTGTCATCATTATTGTTCACCTCAATAACTTTAATTGGTTAGGATTTTACAGAAATATGTACATCAAGATCTTAACCGAGATAAAATCAGCCTAAAACTTTTTCAAATTTTCTAATACATAGTTTCAGGGAAGTGCGTTAGAATTGTTGTAGATGGCCCCCTCTAAAATATTTTAAATCTAATAACATGTAGTTCCAAAACCAGTTTACATTTTTCAATGATGTGGGACAGAATTTCAGAATAAATAAATAAATAAACAAAAATACCAAGATTAAATACAGAAAGAACAAACATGAAAATTTGCAGACCTTCATGTAAATTATGAAATTCAACTGGAACAAACGAACACTTGCATCCTCAAGATGTTATTTGAACATGAACTTTAAAAACTTCTTGACATTTTATGTTGACATTTCAATGGGAGTATCCTCTTATTTAGTTATTTATTTATTTCCCTTCATTTTTTAATGATGCAGAGTTGTGGTTAAGCTTTTGGTCTGAGGTTCATTACAACTCACTCTATTCAATTCAAGGTTTTTTCCCTTACAATCTTGTCCTTCTTTGGATATGAAGTTTAAATTCTGTTGGGTATTGAATAAAATAAATGTATTGCTGATTTCTTTCCGTATCTTTTTCGCAGCTGCACCACCGCCTCAACCACCAAGGAGGAAACATTGGTTGTTCTAGGAGAGGTAGATGATGAACACTTTATAGGTAAGGGAAATAAGTAGCAAACATATCACCTTTCATTTTTGAAAAAGGGAGATATCAATATAATTTTCCGCTTTGGAAATTAACTAGTTTCTTTGGGTTTATACTGGCTCCAACTTGGTTTTGATCTTCAACTATGAAATCGATTACGAAAAACATCTCATAACTGCGTCTATATACTGTTTTGCAGTCAATATATCATTCCTTCCGGCTCCCTCCATGCTTAGAGACTTCAATCTGCCATCAATTTACATTGACTTTAGTTTACCAGATCCATGCTTGGAAGCTGACGCGTTGGAAGACTAAGACAACCTTGGATACACTACAAGATAACTATGTAAATTTTTTTCAATTAACGAAATTAACTTGCTACAATTGAAACTGAAGAAGAACGAAGACAGAGTAGAGTAATGGGAGAAGTGTCTTTTTCTCCCTTCACCATTTTTTCCCTCATTTATATTTTACATTCATCACCCCTTTGGAGGTTGTTACTGAGAGCGTTTTAGCATTAATGTATATTGTTTTCTAATTCCTCTTTGTAAAGTAAACTATATCTTGATTTGTTATGCTAGATACAGTACTACCGAAATGATAGCAGTTAAGTAGTCTTCTTTTTCCCTCAAAGTATGTAGAAATTACTGCTTGATCATAAGATTAGTTCATGTTGATAAATAAATGTTCATACAGTTGTGTGTTGTCATTACCATTTCAAGAGAACAATTTATGTTTCAGGAATTGTATATCTACTTTAATTGCATGTAGGGTCACATGATTTATAGGAAGCATTTTTATTTTATATTTTTCCCCACCGAAGGGAATATTATTTGGAATGCAAATAAATATTAAATCAAAATAAAAATACAAATAATATAAATGCATGTAGAAAAATTAAATCCTAATATATAAAGATTATCAACTTTTTTTATTATCACTATACTATTAAGCTTTACTCTCATATAATGTATCTATTATAATAGTATATGAGTTTAAGAGTTATTGGCTCAAGACCACTACTTGCCCCCTTGAGTCTATCCCTGGCTATTGGTACTAAATAAAAAAAAGAGTAAACCTCTAAAAACGCATCCGAATATAATATCGCAGAAAAAATATCTTCAAATTTTATTACCAATAAAAATATCTTTAAATTATTTAAAAATATGACAAAATTATACATTTGTGAATTGAGATGTTCTACGTTAATAAAAAGAGTAATTTGACGCTTTTTTTATTAATGGAACAAATCTTTTATTATGGTTGGACATTTTTAGCATATTTTTAAATTATTTAAAGATATTTTTATCGATAAAAAATTTAAAAATATTTTTATTAGGGTCAAAATAATTCGAATATATTTTTTGTGATTTATCCTTAAAAAAATTATGTGAATAATTCATCGAGTTAAGCTTTAAATGGTCCGGAATTTTTACCATGTCATCGAATTGGGCAAAAAGTTTCCAATTGCCTAGATCCTTAATTTTCACTGCGTTACCTAAGTTAGTTTATCGAATGTTTTCCATTAACAACATATTAACATAACATATTGATGTAAACAGTTATGCCACATGTTAGGAAAAAAAACATATTCAACTACTTTAGGAACTTTCATTTTGCTTACGGTTAGATATCCCTTTTACACCATTTTATTTATTTATTAATTTTATCATCCAATCATATAAAAGATTATAAGTACACATGAATAAGACTTTTTAGTTTTTAAATAGACTAAGGCCAGTTTAGATAAATAGTTTAATTAAATTATTTTTAAAAAAATAACTTAAATAATAAATGACTATATTAAAAGTAGCTTATAAATAAGTTATTTTGTATTTAGATTTTTAGTTATAAAAGTGCTTATTTTATAAAAATATGATAAAAATAATAATATTATAAAAAAAGTCATTTTTTTTAACTTTTCTATAAATTCTTAAATAGCTTTTTAAAAAGGTATAATTTAAAAATTATACTAGATATTAATACTACTATTTTTTATAAGTTAAAAGCTCAAAAAAAATTACTTTTAAAACTTCTCAAACGACCTAAAACAAATGAATTTTTGTCTATAGAATTAAACATGTAAAACGAGAAATTAAACAGGCTCAATTTAATTAACCCGAAAAAAGAAGGATGAACAAACATTTTGGGACTCAACGGATAATCCGTTTTTCTTTTTAGTAAATTGTATCTTCAAAAGTTAGTTCAATCCAATTCTAACTTAAGATCTAATGCAACCGAAAAGATAAAAAAAGGCCCTTAATCAATAGTCCAATATTGACATATTTTGGTGACTAGTCCAATATTGATTTAAACAAAATCGTTGGTGTTTATGGGTATTTTTTTTATCACAAGATTTTTTTCTGATAATATTTTATACAACTCATTTCTTATTATGCTGGGACTGAACAGGTGGTCTTTAAATTATAGGCTTGATTAAATTTAGAGATTTATCATTGTGATAGTGATCACAATATTGAGAGATAAATCTTTTATAATTTAATCTAAATTGTTCTTGGTCATAGGATTATTAAAAAAGGACATTAATAATCCAGAAAGATCAATATATATATAACGGTCTTCATTGGATGAAGATTAATAGATCTCATTTATTAAATTATATATATAGATGGTGCATATAGAGATATGACCATTGAACTGACTCACTTTGAGAATTCCTAATGGTTATAATTATCGTATATTTGTCAATAGGATATTCTCAAGATGAACATAGTAATAGAGTTTCCTTTGACCTGCGACTGTCATAGTAATTAACAATGTATTTATTATACTTTGATTCCGGACACCTAATACCCTAGGGTGCTAGTTGAATGGATATTGGGTATGATTTAGATACTTGTAGAATTAATGATTAGTCAATAAGAAATCCGTCAATTCTCGATAAAGAGTTTGAGCTCTATGATTATAATGACTGAGATGAATAAAACCTTGGTCAAAGGGATTGAATGAATGAAGAATTGAGTTTCTTAGGTCATTCACAGTTTATTATAATAATGGTAACAAGTTAGAGTTTGACAATTAAACCACACTCTAAATGTTAACCAAGAGTTGGAAAGATGGAAAGAATTATACTTTGTTCTTCTGAGGTTCTTAGTAAAAATATATTACTTTATACTATCGGGTCGTTGAGAAGTGTTGCTAGACGCCAACCTTGATTAGTAAATTTAGTATGACTAATTTACTACCCGCTTAGTATTGAACCTATGGGGTCACACACTAACGAGTGTTCTAATCTTTGCTGTAGAATTATTTAATTATTATTTTGATTTGATCAAATAAATAATTATATTAATTCAAATAGAATATTATTATATTCTTTGCTAGCACCAAGAATATAATAATAGTATGATGATTGAGAATATTAAATGAGATTTGATAATAATTAGTTATTCTATTTCTAGATTTGGATGAGATCCTAACTGATTCTGTTTTCAAATTGAGTTATGATATGATTCATAAATTTGAAGGATTCAGATTTAGAATTTCAAGATATGATTTAAATTTGAATTGAGATTCAAATTTAAAATCAGTAACAAATCTCATACTATATATATGTATGCCAAGAGTAAAGGAATCACAGATGAGAAACACAAGAGAATAATAAGGGTTTTTATTCCTTTACCTCTACACATATAAACGTATGTGAGCCTAATTCTTGGAGAAAAATTTTATGGCGTGCAAAGAGTTACAAGAGGTTTCTCAATTTAGATCAGATGTCCATTGGTCAAAGAGTTGACAGCAAAGGTTGGTCTCGGTGTGGATACGCATAGCGCCTTCGTACCATCGAAGGAGAAAAAGATTTTTACGAGCGTACTCAGGTATTTAGATCTGATCTACTATATATTTATTATTGGAATAAAGTTTAAGCACAAAATAGATCTTTAAGGATTACTTTCTTTTCTTCCGCTGCGTGTTATGAACACATAGTAATCTTTCACTAATGATGTAAAAAAAGATAATAAACTAGTCACTAGTATAAAATACTTTCAAGAGATAATCTCAAAGTCAGCATCTACATGTATAAGATAAATTTAGAACTTAATCAACATTTTCCTCATCATTAACAAACTAACTAAAAATGAAATTCAAATCCATTCTTACAGCAACAAATTCAACTCATTGATAATTTTTTACAATAAAAAATTTAACTAAGTGATTATTTTAGCAAGACAATAACAAATTCAAGGTTCACTGAAAATAATCAATAACAAATTCAACTCAGTGATGATTTTCAAAAAAAAAATTAACTAAGTGATTATTCAACAAGACAGTAACAAATTCAACTTAGTGATGATTTTTAACGAAAAAAAATTTAACTTAAGTGATTAATTTAGCAAGACAGTAACAAATTCAAGGTTCAGTGATGATAATTAGTAACAAATTTTAGCAACAAAATTAAAGTGCAATGATGAATTACAGCAACCAAATTAAAACAGAAAGAACAAAAAAATTTGTTAGAACACACCAAACCGGATACCAGCTTCCGGTTGTGCAAAGAAAGCTCACGGCGAGGCTTGAAATAGGAAGATGACAACGAGACCAGCACCGGGACCTGCTACTTCTACTGCCAACGACAACGAGCGCAGGGAAGGCGCGCATCTGAGTGCGAGACAAAGAGCGACGAGGACGATCAGCCCTGAGACCTACTACTTCTGTCCCCCATGACGACGATTGCAGGGAAGGTGCGCGACTCGGTGTGAGACGGTGATGACACAGAGAACGACAACGACGACCAGGTGCAAGACTGGGATAGTGAAAGAGATCGGAGACCAGAGAGCTTAAGTGCGAGAGCCATAGTAAGATAGATGAGACTGTGACAGAGCTTGAGCTTGAAGGAGAGAGTAACGAGAAAGAGACGAGAGAGAAGAGAGACACTAAGCGCTGAGGGTGATCAGCATCAAATTAGGACACTAAGAGGGGTTTGGAAAGGACGCCATTTTTTATTTTTATTTTTAAATTAAAAAATTTAAACATTGACCTGATTCGGGTTATATAAACTCTCCAGGTCACCAATTTCACTGAGCACCAACCGAATCGACCCGATTTTTGGTGGGTATGATGTTTGGACGATCCAACGAATGATTTGATTTAGCCAGAAGACCGAGTGACCAGATTTTCAATTTAACTGACAAGATTGCGTTGGTTTTAATAACTATGCTCGACCTATTAGGCTCACAAAATAAATTGACTTTCCTTTATTTAGTCATTAAAAGAAATAAATGTCAAGACCAGAAAAAAAAAAGAAATAAATTTACTTACACAACCAACTAGTTGAGCAAAAACAATAAGAGTGAACTACCGACTCAGTCCCTATCCATTTTTTCGAATGACAACGCGATCCCTCACGAAAAAAATAATCCACTTTGGCCTCTGTCTCCTACTTCTGTGATACAATGTGGTCCCTGTGGGGGATTTTTCCATCAACTCCAAACGAAAAATGCTGACTTGTCATAATAACCGTGTGTGCTGGCACCTCTCCTTGCTGAGATGGATGTTCGCTGCATACACATACACCTCAAAATGTTCAGGGAGTTACTTGTCCTCTTCCTCTCATGCGTCCGTGCTGAATAGTTCCTCGTAACCAACCTCCTCCTCAACGGCGAGACCTTTCTTACCTCCTTCGTCATCTCCTCCACACCCTGCGGCCACTACCGCCAATGCAGGAGCTCTGCGACTCAGAGAACATCCAAATCCTTATAACCTTTGACAACAATGACTAATTCACCCCCTCTCTGACTTCCTCCCGTTCTCCTTTTCTCTTGGAGCCCCAAAACAACCGGTTAAGGCTCACAACTCAAACCCGAATGAACCCCGACGATGAAGATGAGAAATTGAGATCTAATAATGGTGTTGTTTGCAATGAACATGGTACGGTCATTGATGATAAGAAGTTAAAGATTGTGGTTTTGGAGGCTGCGAATGTGTTACATGTGTCCTTTGGTGGTGGGTGGCCGGGGCAGGTATGATGAGATCGTAGGTACAGTGTTGTGGAGAAAGAGGGTGCTCCAAGGAGACAGGAAGAGGCGGCGAGATTGTTGATGCGTTCCTTTTCAGCCACGTGCCACTTCCAAGCATTGCTTTGTTGTTCCGATTTCGATGATGTTCGACAATTGGCATAGTTTTCAGATTCAGATTGTGATTATTGTTGTTAGTTTTTGAAGGATCATGGTGCTCATCCATGGATATGAGTAGAGTTATGAATGGATGAGAGGACAACGTATGAGAAGAGGACAGGAAAAACGGCAACGTTTTTATTGTGATAGGTCAGCGTTTTTCGTTTGAAGTTGACGGAGAAACACCCGCAGAAACCGCGTCGTGTCACGGAAGTAAGGGACAAGGGCCAAAGTAGATTATTTTTTTTATGAGGGATCGCATTGTCATTCGAAAAAATAGATAGGAATCGGATTGGTAATTCACCCAAATAATAAACTCTTTTACCAATAATAATACTAACCAGTTGAAGACAAAAAAAAGGTAACGGATTTAACTTGTGAGTTCGATGATGGTTCATGATTCATCTCAATTGATGTATTTCACTCCAAATTTTGTAACTAAACACTTCTCTTTATGTTCTTCTAATTACACTGATCAATATTTTTTACTTATTCACTTAGATATTAAGTATTGGACTTTACTAGGTAGACAATAGCTTTTGTGAACAATATGAATAATGGACTCTAAATTTGGTCCAATAAAGTAAAAACACACTACACCCCAAATTACCCACCTAAATCTTAATATTAAGATAACCATCCGCACGCCTAGTAAATTGAACATCCGATATATCCATGTTGGAATAAATTATTTTATTAACCCAGATCATTCATATTGAATCACCAAAAATATATCATAATTCGGAAGCATACCTTTACTCATAGAAATTAGAAATTGATGCAAGGATTGTCTCAGTCTTGTGGTTCTTTCAATCTTCCACAACCAAAGCCTTCTGTATCCATAGGCGACTGAATTGTGACTCTTCTGATGGGGAAAGAGCGACAAAGGCGGCTTTGGTATATTGGGGACCGAAACCCTGAAGGCATTATTTATATTTGAGCATGGCACCCATTAAACTCTAAAGCCCAAATAAAATAGTATCTAAATTCCAAAAGATAATTATCTAAAGAATAAAAGATAATATCTGATTTTATTCTCATTTAATTCCAATTCAAAAGTAATAATGACTTATTTAATTTAGCATTTATAATAATAAATGAGATCACCATTATATAAGTCATTTAATTTGAAATAGCGTAATTTGTTATTATAATTAATATATGTATTGCGCACAAACAAATTAGGAAATTAAATAATTTCCTAACAATCTCCCACTTGGGCTATACATATATTCTTTCTTGATATAATCACATCTTATAAACTTTATGCGCGCATCTGAATGCTATTTCCCTTATTATTATAACAATCTGGTTCGTCTCATATATAGGAGTGTTCATGGATCGGATCGTATCCGCAGATCCGCGGTAATTATCTGCATCCGATCCAATAATTGCGGATACAATCCGATCCGCACCTTTTAAGGATCAGACCCATTCACCCCCCAATCTCTCAGACTCTCTCACCCATTCTGCCGTTCACCCCCAATCTCTCAGACTCTCACCCATTATGCTGTTCACTCAATATCGTTAGTTTTGCGTGAGATTCTGAGGAAAACCGCAAGTATGTTGCGAGAATAGAAGCGTTTCTGCCTGCGCTGATCGGTTTTCTCCTCAACGTTGATGACGATTTTCATATCCTTGAGCAGGCTGTCATGGTGTTGAATCTTGAATCTGGTTCTAGACAAAATCGAAGACCGCGAGGCCTTAAAAACCTTGATGCTTAAGAACCAGAGCAACACTAGCAGCAGCTGCTTGGATTCTCTGGTTGAAAACCCCCAATCTCTCACCCCTAATCTCTGACAATCTCACGCATAGCTGCAACAGACACCCACAGCTGCAACATTCACCCATTCGTCCCCTTCGTCGCGTTCAGAACTTCAGGTAATTTTCACGAGTAACCTGATTAATTGAAATGCTCTATTTCTCTATTCTGTATTTGGACTCGGTTTTTTCAATACATAATAGTAACCTGTTGTAATTACCCTTACTGTTATTGTGTTTTTTAAATAATTCTGCTCATGTTATTGTTTATGTGAATTATGTGAGATGCTGCTGTTCTGTTTTATATTTATATGATTTATGTAATTATGTGAGATGTTACTTGTAGGATTGTGTTACTTGAAATGGCTGATAAGCAGGCAGTTACAAACAATACAAGTGGATCTGAGGTAGGGAGCATTCTTACTCCACCAAATATTGCTGCATCGACACCTTCTGAGTAAGCAAGGGGAGGGGAATCAGTGACTTATCCAGCCTCAAGTGATGCACCTACTGCTGGGACAGAGACACAGACAGGCCAGCTAGGTAAAAGAAAGGCTAACAGGCCTCCTTCTATTGTTTGGGATCACTTTAAAAAAAATGCGGAAGAAACTAAAGCTCAATGTAAACATTGCTTGAAATGGTTAAAATGTCATAGTCGTAGGGATGGCACCTCTAATCTAAAAAAAACACATTGGAACTTGTGCGAAGAACCCGGATAATCATGTTGATAAAAAACAAAAAATCGTTGTGTTCACAAATTCTAATTTAGATGAGCCACCAACATTGAAGGCAGTAGACTTTAACCAGGAGCGGTGTAGGCTTTCACTTTGTAAGATGATAATAATTGATGAACTCTCATTTAAGTTTGTAGAAATTACTGGATTTAGGGACTTTTGTGGTGAGATGCAACCTCAATTTAAAATCCCGAGTCGTGTAACAGTTGCTAGAGATTGTATGCAATTGTATGTAGAGGAAAAGACCAAACTTAAGTCTTTTTTGGAGTTGAACCATCATATGGTTTCCTTAACTACTGACACTTAGACATCTGTTCAAAACATGAACTATATGTGTGTAACTGCTCATTATATTGATGATGGATGGACGTTGAATAAGAAAATATTGTCTTTTAACTTGATTGTTGATCATACTGGTGCTACCATAGGAAAAGCGTTAGAGAATTGCTTGAAAGATTGTGGTATTCGGAAGCTTTGTACTGTAACTGTAGATAATGCTAGTGCCAACTTTGTTGTTGTGAATACTTTGGTTAAAATTATACGAGAATGGAATTGTTGTACTATGTTGGGTGGGAAATTTGTCCATCTGAGATGTGCTGCCCATATTTTGAACTTAATTGTTTACGATGGTTTAAAAGATTTAAGCTCTTCTATTGCTAGGATAAGAACTTCTTGTAAATTTGTGAAGTCCTCTCCATCTAGATTAGCAACCTTTAGGAGGTGCGCACTTGAGCCAAACATTACTAGTTGTCAAATGATTATTCTTGATGTACCAACTAGGTGGAATTCTACCTATATGATGTTAGAAGTGGCTGAAAAGTTTGAAAAGTCATTTTTGCGTCTTGCGACAGAAGATGCTCATTTTGAGAGATATGTTAATGATGAAGAGGGGCTTTTAGTGATGAAGATTGGAGTAGAGCTTGTATTTTCATGCGGTTTTTGTAAATTTTCTATCATGCAACTCTTTCATTCTCTAGTTCTTTGAATGTCACTTCAAATACTTTTTTTCCATGTATTGTGTAAGATATTATGCACTTTAAATAAATGGATTGTAAGTGATGATTTGGTGTTGCATGGGATGGCATCAGCTATGAAAACTAAGTTTGATAAGTATTGGGATGATTCTGATCACCGTTACTCTTCTTTTCCTTTGACTTCAAGTGACAAAGTCAATAAACCATCTCTAAAATATCTAGTGCTTGTTGTTGTGTTCCTTGATCCCCGTTATAAGTTGGAATATATTCAGTTTACTTTGTCTGAGATGTATGGTGAAGGTAAAAAGTCTTCAAGGATCTTCAAAAAATTGAAGGATATTATTGCTAAATTGTTTGAGCAATATAGCATATGGAATCCGCGCCCCCTGAAGATACTCAAGATACTAGCTTTTCTTCCGATACTACACCAAATCCTAGTTTAGACACGAGTGACAATGATAGCATTATAATTGAAGACCCTATGAGCAAGTGGAAACAAACACAAAGGATAAAGTTAAGTGAGCTCAAGAAGAATTAGATGGATAGGTATTTGAAAGATGAAGTGGCTGAAGATTTTAGTGGATTTGATATACTGAGGTGGTGGAGAGGAAAGACTCTGAGGTATCGAGTTCTGTCATGTATGGCTAGAGATATATTAGCCATTCCTGTTTCTACTGTGGCGTCAGTGTGAAAGAAATATTTTTATTGAATTTTTTACATAAAAATATAATTAAAAAGAGAGCTTAATCATGCGAATATATCCGCGATCCGATCCGATCTAATCCGCAAATGTGCAGATCGAATCCAACACTTAAAAACGCGGATACTGTATCCGATCCGATCCGATGGAGATTGTACAGATCGGATCGAGTTTTCGGCCATATCCGATCCGCGTACACCCCTACTCATATATTAGATATGAAATCACCGCAGCTTTTATCACATTAATGTCGTGACTAAACCACGACAATCACCATCCTAATATACTTAACGACATAGATCAAATTTGGATGAGTAATATGGAAATTACATGCCAAGTGATCTCATGCATGTCTATTTTCAGCTGGTCCAACTTTAAAACTTTATTGAGATCAAACACAAAACAAATGTTGCAAAATAAACATTTCACATAACATGAAATAAACCATCAACTTAATTCTGCAGAAAAATAATTCAATTATCTGTCATAGAACATATAGCATAAAATAAACTCCCACTAAACCAAGGCATCACAAATATTGACACACATCCGAGCAGTGTGCTCATGAAAGACTTTAGGGACCAATTCCTTGGTTAATGAGTCTACTAGCATATATTATGTTCCTATATGTCCTATGAAAATATGTTTTTCTTAAACTTTATTCTTGACAACTAAGAACTTGATGTCTGTATGCTTTGATTTTGTCAAGCTCTTATTATTATTGGAGTATAGTACTACTGACTTATTGTCACAAAATATCTTTAATGACCTTTCAATGTCATTTACTATACGAAGCTCAATGACAAAGTTTCACAACCATATGCGATGAAATCAGAATCAGAGTACCTAATGATCTCCAAATTTTCTGATCTCCGATAAGTAAGCATGTAATCCTTTTTTCTCTTTAGATAAGGCATTACGCGTTTAACAGCTATCCAATGATCTATGCCCGGATTGCTCAAGTATCTACCCAACACTCCCACTATAAATGATATATTAGAATGTGTGCAGACTTGAGCATACATTAAATTTTCTAGTGCTGATGCATAAGGTTTATCATGCATTGCTGTCTTCTCAAGATCATTTTGGGGGCATTGCTTGAGACTAAACTTGTCTCCTTTAACTACGAGTGTGTCCATTGGTCTACAACTTTTCATGACATATCTACTTAAAGCCCTTTTGATATAGTTCTTTTGTGATAATCCAAGAATACCTTGAGAGAGATCTCTTAATATCTCGATTCCTAATACAAAAGAGGCATTACCAAGATCTTTCATTTCAAATTTGTTCGAAAGAAATTTCTTAGTTTCATGCGACAAGCCTATATCGTTACTGGCAAGTAGAATGTCATCAACATATAAGACCAAAAATATGTATTTACTCCCACTGAACTTGTGGTATACACATTTATCTATAATATTTACCTCAAAACCATATGAGGTAATGACTTGATTAAACTTGTGATACCATTGACAGAAAGGTTGTTTGAGACCATAGATGAATTTTCTCCTTTTTTCTGTTGGATCTCCTTAATGACACTTCTTGAGGTTGTTGAGCTTGTTGCATGGGTTGGGATTGAGGAGGATTCTCATTATTTTTCTGTACTGTAGCAGTATCTTGAGCAACAACAATATTCTCATTGTTCTCTTATACTGTAACTGGATCTACAGTAGGATTCTCATTGTGCTCTTGTACTATAACTGTATCTTGAATAATAATAGGCATAAAGACCTAATCATTGTCAGTTACAGAATCCTCATCAAAAGCAATATTCCTAATATTTCCTCCCCCCCCAACATCCTAAAGAAATCTCAAATTTTCCATTTCAAAAAATAGTCCTTTATGTAGGATTGTAAAACTTGTACCCTTGTGAACGCTCAGCGTAACCAACAAAGTAGCAAATAATTGTCCTTGAGTCCAATTTTCTTTCATGTAGCCTATAAGGTCGCACCTCAGTTGGACAACCCCAAATATGCAAATGCTTTATACTGGGCCTTTTTTCAGTCCAAATTTCATATGGGGTTTTGTTAAGTGTTTTATTTGGCACCCTATTAGGATGTACACTGCGGTCTTTAAGGCTTCTCTCCAGAGTGATTCAGGTAAGGAAGAATGACTAAGCATACTTCTCACCATGTCCTTAAGAGTTCGGTTCCTTTACTCTGCAACACCATTCATGCTAGGTTTGCCTGGCATGGTGTATTGCAGAACAATACCATACTCCTCTAGAAAAAGAGCAAAAGGCCCGCGATGTTGCTCACCTGAACTGTCATATCTTTCGTAGTATTCACCACCACGAACATATTTGACAGCTTTAATTTTCTTTGCAAGTTGAAGTTCAACTTCAGCTTTGAAAGACTTGAAAACATCCAAGGCTTGGGACTTTTCATGAATTAATAGATACCCATAACGAGAGTAATCATCTATGAACGTAATAAAGTACCGTTGTCCATTCCAAGAGACAGTAGGGAATAGGCCACATATATCGGTATGTATCAGTGCTAAGACATTTTTAACTCTATCGGCACCTAATTTCCTTTTGTTTGTCCTTTTTCCCTTTATGCACTCAATGCAAACTTCAAAGTCTGCCAAATTTTAGGGGTCCAAGAATTCCATCCGACACGAGCCTTTGAATTCTCTATTTAAAGATGTGACCTAGGCATTTGTGCCATAATGATGCCGAATTCTCATTTAGTTTTCGTTTTGTACCCGTTTGTAGTATTTCATTATTATAGGAATTTAAGTCAAGCCTATATAGATTATCCACCAAATGACCAGAGCAAATATTATTCGAATTATAAAAGAGACTGACTTTATTGTCTCCGAATGAACAAAAAATAACTTGATTTGTCCAAACAAAAAACAGAAACTAAATTCCATCTAAATGACGGTGCATAAAATGTCTCTAATAAATCCAAGTAAAATCCACTCATTGAACATAATCTAAAGGTTCCTATACCTTTGACTGCAACTATATTATTGTCAGCCACATAGATGTATCTTTCAATATCACTTGGCGGTCGGCTCCACAAGCAATCCTGCATAGTAACACTTACATGAGTAGTAGCAGCATAATCTACCCACTAAGTATCAATAGGTGCATAACTTAAACTAGCCTTCGAACAAACGAAAGTAATAATTATACCCTTCTTTACACGCTAAGTGGCATATTTGGGACAATCCTTTTTCATGTGTCCTACCTTCTTACAGAAGAAACAGGTTGAAATTTGATCCTGTTTCTTACCCTTTTTTCTGTTGAGAAGGCACATCCGCAGTAGTATCACGGTTTCTTTTATACTGAGAAGATGAAGTCATGTGAGCACCTTCAGTCTTATCTTGTTGTAGCCTCTCTTCTTACACACAGTGAGATATAAGCTCATTTAAGGACCAAGTGTCCTTCAGAGTGTTATAACTCACTTTGAATTGCCCAAAGTGTGCAAGAAGAGAGATCAAAATGAAATGCACGAGTAAATCTTCAGACAACTCTAACTTTAGTGCTTTCAATTTTGAAGCAAAATGAGACATTTCCATAATGTACTCCCTTATATTCCCTTTACCTTTATACCTCATGAAGATAAGTTTTCTCAAAAGGCTACTTGCCTCTGCCTTTTCATTCTTAGTAAAGAATTTTTCATTATCTTTTCAAGAACTGTTTGGCATCTTTATTCACAGTAGTTAAGCCCCGAAACGCCTCAGGAATTGAGCATTTCATGAGCATAATGCTCATTCGATTGGATCTCTCACACTTCTCTATTTTAACCTCATTGAGATTTTCTAGAGTGGAAGTGGGTTTTTCCTCTCGAAGAGCTATATGTAGATCCATATAACCGAGGACAATCTCCATGGTATCCTTCTAAACTTTAAAGTTTGAATCATTCAGCATAGGAATATTGCTAATTTGTGCAGAAACATTGGTAGCTGAAACCATAGTTTTTGGATTAGAACAAAAGAACATGCAGTAAACATTAGTTAAATAATGGGAAAAAATTCATATTGAGATATCTAGAACAACATTAATTTTCAATCTTTGGATAGAAAATTAGCTGTAAATGATACTCTCATTGCAGTAATCAAATATTGTCAAAATTCCTGTCATACATTAAATCTTTCTTTGGACCGACTGAATGCGCACATGGTAACTTAAACTTCGCAACCTATTTATTACCGCATATATTTTCTATTAATTGGCCAAATAATAACCTTCCTTTGGGCCGATTATTGACCGCATAATTAATAGAAAATAAACAAAAGTGTGAAATGCTTATTATTTGGCCAAACAATAAACTTCCTTTGGGCCGATTATTGTCCGTATAAATAATAAGCATTACTTTATTCTTAATTAGTTGCCCAAACATATATTTACCATCAATATATGTATGTAATTCGGCCAAATATAGATCTTCATTGGGACTGACCAATATTCGCATGAATTACATATCACCATATTCCTAACATTTTGAATAAATCAATTTTCACAAAAGAGGCTACTTTGGCAACATAATACTCAATCAATTTATTTCAAAACCAAATCTTTATAAAATTAGTGAGTATAATAATCTTTATATCCCAAGAGAATAATCTATTAATTTTATACCAAATTAATAGTACACATAATTAAATTTAAGACAATACAAAATATTATATATTTAATATATTAATTATGATTCAAAAAAACTTTTGCAGGTTCATATATATGTATACAAAGAATATGTGAGTAATAATAATGTAATTCAAACAAACTTTATAGAATTCGAGATTTGTAAGCCAAATGCATATACTCAATATATATACATATATCGATTCAGTAAAATAAATACAAAAAATAAATATTCTCAATGATTCAAATAAGGATGGCTCTGATACCACTTGTTGGAATAAATTATTTTATTAACTCAGATCATTCATATTAAATCACCAAAAATATATCATAATGCGGAAGCGTACCTTTACTCATAGAAATTAGAAATTGATGCAAGGATTGTCTCAAACTTGTGGTTCTTTCGATCTTCATCAACCAAAGCCTTCTGTATCCCTAGGCGGCTGAATTGTGACTCTAGAGAAAGAGCGACAAAGGCGGCTTTGGTATATTAGGTAGCGTTTGTTTTGAGGTACTGAGACAGACACTGAGAGACTGAGACTCAGTATTATGTTTGTTAGTTCAGAGACTGGTACTAAAATTTCTGTCTCTGTCTCTAAAATTTCAGTATTTCAGTACCTCCAAAAAGTAGGGACACAAGGGACTGAAATTTTTAGAGATGGAGACTGAAACTTTAATAACATTTTATACCTAAAATACTTTCATTTCAATTAATTAATTCCAATTTTATCCTTCGTGCAAATTAAATTAGAGTTTCATTCTTGTTTTAATTCCTGTCTCTCATTTTGTACCAAACAGAATACTGAGATTTATTTCAATCCCTGTCTCTTAGTCTCTGTCTCTCAGTCTCAGTTTTTCCGTCTCTATCTCTCCACCAAACGCTACCTTAGGGACCGAAACCCTGAAAACACTATTTATATTTGAGTATGACACCAATTAAACCTTAAAGTTCAAATAAAATAATATCTAAAGTCCAAAAGATAATATATCTAAAATCCAAAAGATAATTATCTAATGAACAAAAGATAATATCTAGTTTTATTCTCATTTAATTCCAAATTAAAAGTAATAATGATTTATTTAATTTAGCATTTATAATAATAAATGATATCACCATTATATAAGTCATTTAATTTAAAATAACATAATTTATGATTATAATTAATATATATATTACCCACAAATAAATTAAAAAATTAAATAATTTTTTAATAATTCGTTATTCACATTATTTAATATTTTTATTAACCTATACTTTTTTTTAATATTTATTCCAGTCACTATTTTTTCATGTTATTACTAGGTTGAAATAACGCGCAAGGTGTGACTAGTGCTTCAAAACCAAATGTGGCCCAATTATGCTTTCTTGGAGAAACTAGAGTATTAATATAGTGGCAACTGGCAAGCAAGATCTTAATCTAGTGATTATGAACTTTTTCTTCGAAGCTTGACTGTGGCTAACCGTGGATGAAAATTTTAATATTGAGTGTGTGAATATGTAGTATGAGTGAATGTTGTGATATTGTTGGGAGTAGTCCAATTCACTTTCCTGAAAAAAGAATGGAGTATTAATATAGTGCATATCCCACAAGGGATTAGATACACAACCTAACACATGATAATGCTACCTTCCTCTTATGAATGATCAGGTTGTATTTGCATAGTAATTTGTATGTGGACAAAAAAATATAACGTTGTAGAGACAGTGATTCGAAAGGAGATAGAGACAGTTGAATAATAATAATAATAATAATAATAATAATAATAATAATAATATTGTGATGTGTTGTTGTGTGTTCAAATAGCAATGAACAAAAAAAAAAAAAATTGGTCATTTGTACACTCTTCTTTTGTCCACTAGTTTCATCACCAATCTAAGTAAAAACAAAAGAGACCCGTCTTCACCATCCTTGTGGCATTTAGATATACACCATCTCTAATGGTCATTTGTACGAAGAAGAGGAAAAGGAGGAGAGAAATTGGTGATGGTGTAGTATAATTGTATAATTGATCTACTTATATATTGATATAAAATTTTAATCATTACAATTTTGTTTATATAGTAACTGAGATACTATAAATATCTGATCTCGTTGTTACTGGAAATGAAATATATACAACATACACGAGAAAATAACACATTTTTTTATTTATCTCGTTTATATATAAAAGAGATGTGTATATATACCTGTTTCCGTCCTACTATAAAAAAATTTTATCAAATCTATCTCATATAAATAGATTTTGTCCTATTAAATCTAGTTTGATCAAGCCATCCAAATAGACCTCAAAATTTTAGGTTTTAATTTCTCAAATAATTTTTTGGTTGAAACTGGTTATTTGGTCTATAATTCGTCGGTGCTTAATATGCATTTTCTTTAATTATTAGCAGCAAAATAATATATATAGATCAGATATAGCATAATAGGTTGCTCTTTCTTTCTTGAATGGACAAACACATATCAAAATTCAGTTAAAGCATAATGGCCAACTTGATTACAGAAAATATCATTTATATATGTGTTGGGCATTTGTCACTATAAATTTTCTCTCAAATAAACATATTCTCTTTCTTGAAGGATCATTAATCCGAATCTGGTTGCCGAATAATCTATCTATATATATTGAGCATGACAAGCAATTTGTTGAGAAGCGAATGATACTGGTTGATGTTAGTTGAGATAAACCATTTTTAATCAACCAACTTTAAATAATTATAATTAATAATCACTAATTAATAATAATTAATTAGTATAGAGTGCAAATTAAAAATATTTGTTAATTTATTGTTGGCTAGATTTATGTTAGAGTAATTACCTAAATCAGTCTCCGAGAATTTTAAAAACGGACATTTTAGTCCCCAAAAAAAAATTAATACATAGATTAATCCTCTAAGATTTGTTCCGGCGGACAAATTAGTCCTCAGTCCAGTTTTCGGCATGACTCATCAAGGGAGACTGCTGAGTTGGCACGTTCAGACGCACACGTGGCCAATAACATGCACAGGTGTCTGTCACGGACAAATTGGTCCCATAGTAAAAAGCAAAGTGACGTCGTTTTAGGGTTGGAGAAACGTAACGTTGCAAGGGGATAGTGAAAGTCACGTTTCTTCTCCTCTCTTTCAACTATTTTCACTGCAAAAAGACCCTAATCCTATTCTTTCTTATCTGTTTTTACTTTTTACAAAGAGCCCTCTCCACGTTGCCTCATTACGACCCACCTCATCTCCCAACATTACGATCGTCACGGTTGTTGTTCAATTTCATCTTTGTATTCCGTTACCCTTCGCGAGGCGTCTCTCGTGGATGCATCAGTACCAATTCGCAAGGAAGATGCACTAAAGTGGATGTGATCACTATTGAAGACTCACACTGAAGAAGGTGAGACTCTGTTTGATTATGTTTCTCGTAGTTAGAATTGATATATTATTTTGCAATATATCTTACAGTATAGAGTACAATGCTATGTGTACAAAGTGTCTTTGATTTTGCATGCATGTTCCTTGACAGTTACTAAATTTGCTGAATGAACAATTTTTTGGTTTGTTTCTTTTAAGAAAATTGTGACAATAGAGCTAATGTTCTATGAACATTTTTTTGGTTTGTTTCTTCTATTCATATAGGTAGATGGAGAAATTTGCGATTTCTGTTTTTCACCATGGTGGACATTTTGTGAGGGATAACAAGGGAGTTCTTGTATATATTGAGGAAAAAGTTGAGAAATTTTCTAAGATGGATATTGATCTGATATCCTTCTTTGACCTGCAAACTCTGTTCAAATGTTTGGGTTATTTGGATTACAAGGCTATGTACTGGTTTGATCCTTCGGCACCCGACTTAGAGAATGGGTTGCACGTTATAAACGGAGACCTTGAGATTAATTAGCTGCATGAGAATAAACTAAAGAACAAGGACACGGAGGAGTTTTATTTGTATTTTGATCACCCAATAATGGTTACTCCTGTTGAGGATGTCGAGATGCACTTTGATATTGATGCAGATGTTGAAGAGGAGTCCAGTGATGATGGGTATGAAACGACAGAAGATGAACCATACAAACCACCTCCCCAAGAATTTGAAGAGGATAGCAGTGACTCAAACTGTGTGATTGTGAAGAAACAGAGTAGGAAAGTTCGCAAAAAAACAGAGAGTGTAGTAGAAAAGAAGAGCTCAAAGATGGTTAGTTTAAAAAAGAAGGCTTCAACGGTTGATAATAGATGTACTGGTGGGCCAAGTTCTAGGCCAACTGTGGATATCAAAAAATCTGCCAAGGCAAAGTATAATGGACTAATTGGTGCTAGAGGCCCAAAATCTCCTGGGCCTATTGGTGCTGGAGGCCTAAAATTCTCTAGGCCTATTGGTGCTAAGGCCAATTTCAGGATCCAAAAAAATACTGCACAGAAGGGTGCTGCTTCAACCTCCTTTGGGGCAAATTTTGGTGGAAGATGAGCTGCTATTCCAAGATCAAAGGATGCAAATTCTTGTGAAGATGATGAAAAAAGTGCAGAAAATATGGATGAAGAAGATCCAATCTTTGAGTATGAATCAGAGTCATTGCTGACACTAAATAGTTCTGAAGATGAAAGAGAGTGGTATGAATTTTTTCAATTTAATGAAGCTGCTAGATTTGGAGAGGTGTATTTTGAGTTGGAGATGGAATTTGCCACAATTGAATCTTTCAAGACTGCTCTGAAGGATCATGTCATTTATGAGGGAAGGAAGATTAGGTATATAAAAAATGATCAAAGAAGAGTTAGATGTGATTGTGAGCATGGGATGGAGAGAATAAAAAAGCCAAGAAAGCCAAAGGGGGCCAATGAGGCATCTACTAACAATAATGCAGAACCGAAAAGTAATGATGCAAAAAATGTTCAGAGAGGTGATGGCAATGATGTGGGAACTGTGGAAGGTGGAGCTGTGAACGAAGAGGTTGTAAATGTGACCGTTGAAACTAATTCTGTGAAAGTTGTTACTGCTGAGGCTGCTGGTGCTGTCAAACTTAATCTTTGTCCATGGCTAATTTATTGTGCATGGAACAATCAGCTGAAGAGTTACCAAATCAAGACCTATATATCTCAACACACCTGTGCCAGAGAATTCGGAAGCAATATGGCTGATAAGAAGTGGGTAGCTAATAAGTTGGAGAAGAAGCTCCGAACTCAGCCTCACATTACTCTAAGTAAGGCTTATGAGCACATCAAAGTCGACTACAATGTTGTCATTAATGGAAAGATGGTGTATAGGGCCCTCAAAGAAGCAAGAGAGCGGGTGATCGGTAGTGAGAGAGCACAGTACAGTAAGTTGAGGGATTATTTGTGTGAGATCCATATGAGTAACCCAGGGAGCTCAGCCATACTAGATGTGACACCGATGCCTTAGTCCCTTCCATTGTTCAACAAGCTATATATTTCTCTAGACGCTTGTAAAAGGGGGTTCAAGGCCGGGTGTAGAAAACTAATCGGACTTGATGGTTGCTTCTTGAAGGGCTGCTTTAGGGGACAACTTCTATCTGCTATAGGTCAGGATGCGAACAATCACTTCTATGTGATTGCGTTTGCTGTTGTTGATAGCGAAACTAAAGAAAGCTGGAAATGGTTCCTCACATTGTTGCAAGAAGATCTTGGAGATCAATATATTCATGGATGGAATTTTATTTCGGATCAACAAAAGGTAGTTTTATTGTGCTGATTAAATTGCTTTTGCCTTAGTAAGTTAAGGGTTAGTTTTATATAGTTAATTGCTTGTTAGTTTTATTGTGTAGTTATATAGTTAATTGTTGGTTAGTTGATTAAGCTGCTGATTTTTTAGTTGATTAAATTGTTGGTTAGTTGATTTCTTAGTTTTATCTAGTTAAATTGTTAGTTAGTTAATTTCTTAGTTGATTAAACTGCTGATTTTTTAGTTTTATATAGTTAAATTGCTAGTTAGTTGATTTCTTAGTTTTATCTAGTTAAATTGCTGGTTAGTTGATTTCTTAGTTGATTAAACTGTTGATTTCTTAGTTTTATATTGTTAAATTGTTGGTTAGTTGATTTCTTAGTTTTATGTAGTTAAATTGTTGGTTAGTTGATTTCTTAGTAGATTAAACTACTGATTTTTTAATTGATTTATAGTTAAATTGCTGGTTAGTTAATTTCACTGCTAATTTCTTAATTAGTTGATGATTAGTTTTTTTCCTTGAAGAAGAAATTTTTATACCCTATTAAATACAAACTTAAAATAAGACAAGAGTTTCAACCATAAAAAGTAATTGATAGAAGGGGTGATAGACCTGAAACATATGTACATCCACTTCTGAAGATTGGAGCAGCTTTAGCGACATACCAACACTGCATCCAGCCTGTTAACTCTGAGGAGTATTGGGAGAAAACAGATTACCTGAATCCAATTCCTCCAAAGCTAAAGAGGCCAGTAGGTCGACCAGTAAAGAGGAGGAGAAAAGATCAATCTGAGAAAGAAGCTAGTAGAACCGATAACAATAAGGTTACGAAAATATTTCGAGTTATGTGTAGCAAGTGCGGAGAGACTGGTCACAATTTCAAGACTTGTAAAGGTCCTCCAGCAGCAACAACTAGAAAACTAACTAATCCGAACAAAAGAATAACAAAAGTTGGAGTAAATTCTGGAACCCCCAACCCAACCAGCATAAGAGATCCATATCTCTCAGTCAGCACCCCAAGTGCAGGTAGTAACCACGACCAAGCATATTGTTGCATATCTCTTGAAGGGACTAAATAGGATTTAGTAATATTCAATAGGGACTACACTGGGTATTTTAAAAATCTATGGAGACTATATTGTGAATTTTTAAAATAGCTGAAGGACTATTTTATGTATGTATTTTTTTCTGTTTTAGACTGTGGTTGAGCATCCCCTTCCGACTCAGGCAGCAACAAATTCACCTGATTTTGTGACTAATGTTGTGAGTGAAAGGATTACTAAGTATTCACATTGTGCTGCTAGTCCGATAGTTATGCTAACATGACTTTGTTTAATCTTTGCAGAACACTGTCCCAAATACATTATGTCAAGTTGCACGTAACTATGGAGCATCTAATCCACCAAGTACAAGGGCCAAGCAACCTATCATTAGGCCTCATCATCTTGCAACAATCCATTCTAGCACACCCCCTTCTATTCCACCACCTGGAACCACTTATGGAGTCTCAGCAGAAACTGTTGCAGCTGCAAGTAAGGGGACTGCATCGAGGATGTTCCAGTTTATCCCAAATCCTGGTTTCAAGCATCCAAGAAAGAAGTGATGAAAATGTATAGGAAGAAGTGATGAAGAACTGCAAACTAAGGACAAATGATTTGGCTATTTTGATGTCTTAGTTTAATCTTTTTTTTTTGTTATGAAGAAAACTTGAAATACTGTTAATGCTCCATTAGATGAGAGATTGTTTCGGACAAAACTCTCTTGTTTTTGAATTATGTTTAGACTGGTGTATGCATGAGTGTTGTCTTTAGTTTAAGTAGCTATTATGTTTTAAAGTTATTAGAGCAACATATTTGGTATTGTAAATATTGCTGCTGTTTTATTGTTAATTTTTCTTCTAGTATCTTCAGAGTTTGATATATCACATCAAATGTATATATGAATTTATAAACTAAAGTCCAGGGAACAAATCTATGAAAACACCACTTATGTTATTTACTAATTGCTTTGGTATTATGTTTTTTATTTGCCAAATAACATACCACTCTACTTTTGTGATTATGCTAGTATAAGAAACTATTAATACTCTGAGAAAGATGATTGTGACTTGTTGGCAGGGGAGCTTTTACCAAGAAGCATAACAAAGTTAAATAAGTTTTGTTTGTAAACCAAAGAAGGGAATTGATAGAATTCTAAAAATTAGTTTTCAGCTTCTACAAAGGACATATTTGTTCAAGCAATTATGTTTGAATAATATTTTAGATACTTATGATTTTGTAATGATTTTATAATGGTCATCCTAAAATTTTTTTTGTTAAACTTATAAACACTAATATATTGTAAATATTTTGTTTCATCTAACTTTGATTCAATTCACAAAGAAAATAGAATGCAAATGTGATTCACACCTTGAACTGAATCAATGCTTATATACCAGTTAAAAAGAAATAATTGCAACTCCCATTACCAAAACCAACAATGCACACACAATAATAACAAACACTACATTAAAACATCTCGTCTTCCACTCAATTTCTGGGACTACATTTTGATGAATTTCTAACATGTCAACTCTATTCTGCAATTCCATCACTTTATGCTCCAAACCAGCAATGTTAGCAGCAAACATGTGTGAAACATGACCAGCAGTCTAACAACCATCCATTGCAACATCCTCCAAACAATCATAATCCAAATTGATGTCAAATATTTGATCAACCCATGCAAAGAACTTGCAATGCGGTAATTTTTCCTGTTTATCACACAACGACATTATTTATTACCATTCATAGTACAAGATAAATTAGTAGAATCCCTAAAATTGATTACCTTATATAGTGGGCATCCAAAAAAAAGTCTACCCGGATTCTCTAAAGTCCTTGAAATGGAGATTAATGCATACAAATCGCACAGGCATTTTGGGTGTTGCCCTTTCAAAAATTCAATTTTTTCTACTTTGCTGTTTTCAGCGTGTTTGAGACCACTACCACTAGATCCACCATGTCTTCCTCCTCAGCGACTCCATGAAGAAGTGCTTCCTTTGCTTGTCGCCATTGCAGCTGAAATAGGGTTTACAATGGAGCTTATGATTACACAGTTTCAGCAATGAAGAATTTCAAATTTATTTCCAATGAGAAGTTTGGGAGAAGACATCAAAATGACGTCGTTCTTCACCAATGTGCAAGGACTATTTTGTCCTTTTTGCACACGTGGACACTTAAGTACAACATGTGCGTCTGAACATGCCAACTCAGCAGTCTCCCTTGATGAGTCATGCCGGAAATTGGACTGGGGACTAATTTGTCCGCTGGAACAAATCTTAGAGGATTAATCTGTGTAATATTTTTTTTGAAAAACTAAAATGTCCGTTTTTAAAATCCTCGGAGACTGATTTGGGTAATTACTCATTATGTTAATTATCTAACAGATTGATTGTAAGTTTATATTCATCAATTGAATACATGACATTATTGTAATTTTTAGGTTTTTCTTTACATAATTAAGATAAAAAAAATTAAATATATCAGATTATCCTTATTGAAAATGAAGACAAGTAAAAATAATAACGAAATTTTAAGTTCAAATGAAAGAATAGGCATATATCAAGTATAACAAGAAAAAGAAAGTACTAGGGCCAAGAGTCTTCAATTACCTACATAATCCGGTGTTGGTTCAGTTATAAATAGAGAATACAGTTAGAGAGCACAAATAGAGAGTACACATAAAAGAATGGAAGAAGATAACATAGACACTACTAGAAATAGGGTTTTTTCGGACAAAAATTTCAAACGAAATTTATTCCGTCTAAATGACTTTTTAATTTCGGACAAATTTAAGACAAATGTTGAACAATTTTTAGTGGAGGTTTTGGAATAATATATTCTGTCCTAAATTTGTCTAAATTTTGTCCCAAATTTTGGCGCCAATTTTTTTTTATGGCGCCAAAATTTTCATACAGATTAACAACACATTTTGGACAAAAACTATATTTCGTCCATATTTTATCTGAATATGCTTGATAATTTCATACGGATTTGGGACGCATTTTAAAAAATGTTAATTTTATTCCAAATTTGTCTATAATTAGTTTTAAATTCTTTTACTATAACTAATCCTTCGAAGTAGCTAAAATTTTTTCCTATAAATTTAGGACAAAAATAACATTTTGTAAATTGTTTTGTTTTGTATGAAATTTGTTTCAAATACGTCAATTCTTTTAAATTAAATTTGTCCGAAATTTAATTGAAAAGAGATATTTGATTTGTCTAAATTTTGTTCGAAAAAAAATTGTTATATTTGATTAAATTCGTTAGAAATTTGTCTGGAATAAAATATATTTTTTGTTTGAAATTTGTCTGAAATACATTGTCTTTATGTTGGCTAATCTGTCTAAAATTCGTTTAAAATACATCATAATAGTTAGAAATGTAGCAGATAAATGCCTATTCGAAATCTGTCACAAAATCGTCTGAAAAAAATTTCGGACGAAATTTCAGACAAAATGTAAATTAGCAACAAGGCTTTTTGGGACAAAAAAAATTCGTCCAAATTTTGTTTGAAAATTTTTTTTTGTCTCTAATTTGTTCGAAATTTATTTCAATTTCGTCTCAAAATTCGTCCGAAAAAACCCTATTTCTAATAGTGAGAAAAGAATACTCACATTGCACAATCCTTTGTTCTTTGTCCCTTTCTCATTATTTGTTACTCTTGTCCACTAATTAGTTAGGCTTCTTGTGTTTGTGTGTCTCTCTCCACTGTAGTCCATCTTCTAACCATTTTGCCTCTTCTACCTATATGTATCATTACTCTCTCCATAAAAAAAACCTTATCCTCAAGGTCAAAGGAAGGGTATTGCAGTTTAAAAGCTTCATATGGTTCCCAGGTAACTTCTTCGGCTATTATGGATTGCTATTGTACAAGGACTTCCTCCTGCCGTCTTTCATGTCTCTTGATATCAATTGGGGTTGGAGTTTATACACTTGGTCATCTAGTAAAAGTAGAGTGAAAATGGTAGGAGAATTTGGATTGTTAGTACATTTCTTGGCTAAAGAAATGTGGAAAACATAGTGGATCCTAGCTGTGGTAAGCAATTCCAATTTTTAGGCCATATTTTGAATGCGTGACATGATTTTAAATGGGTCAAAATACCTCATAGATAATTTTTTATCTTTTCGCAAGCTCACAGAGTTCTAGTGATATGGCTTTAGCTTAACATACACAAAATTGCCCACATTGAACTCGAACTCCCTTCGCTTTCGATCCGCTTGGATTTTCATTCTGTGCCTTTTGTAAATTCTTTTCGAGAGATTCCAGTGCTGTAATAGCTATTCCTGTAGCACTAATGTGTTAACAGACATGGGTTCGTACTTGAGAAGGTTGGAGGGTCTCAACCAACAGACTTAAATGGGAACATGCCAATAGTAGAGTGGTATGAGGTGTTGTAACTATATGCAGCCACGACAGCAACTTAAACCAGTCTTTTGGGTTCTCTTGCATGTAAGAGCAGAAGTACATTTCCAAGCAGTGATTAAGGACCTCCGTTTGTCCGTCAAACTCTGGATGGTATGCGAAACTCTTAGCCAGCATAATTCCCTGACTTCCACAACACTGTTCGTAGTATTTGTTCGTGAAAAATTTGTCTCAATCTGAAACAATGGAATGAGGGAAACTGTGAATGCTCATTGCCTCTCGTACAAAAGTTTCATCCATTTTTGGAGTCATAAAATCCAAAAGAAGCGGAATAAAGTGCACAAATTTAGACAACCGATCAACAACTACCAAGATAACGGAGCAAATGTGAGATAAAGGGAGACCGGTGATGAAATTCATTGATATATCATGCCAAATATGGGTTGGGACTGGAAATGTCTCCAATAGTCTAGCTAAGGGTTGAGTACTATACTTTGCCTGTTGACAAATAGAGCAAGTATTGACATATTCTTTAATGTGCTTAGCCATATGCTTCCAAAAAAATTAAACAGTCAAATGAGCAAGTGTCTCCTGGTAACCCCTATGTACCCCAATAGTAGAATCATGACTCTCATGAAGCAAGAAAAGAATCCAATGTGAAGCAACTGGTATAACAAGCCTATCATCCCAATACTATAAGTAGTGGCACCTTTGGAGTCTACCTGAATTTTGTTCAGCTTTTGAAAACTCTGTTTCAATCTGAAATGTTTGAAGCTCCTGTTGAAATAATGGCAGTAGGCTACTTGTCATCGAAGTGAGTCCCATGAAGGCCCGTGATAACCCATCTGCAACTTTATTATCATAACCTCTCTTGTATTCAATAAAGAAGTCATAGGACAACAAATTTTTTAACCACCTCTGCTGTGTCGGGGTTTGAATGGTCCAACCCTTTTCCTGAGGCTTTTATTGTCAGTTTGGATAACAAATTTGTAGCTGAGTAAATAGTGGCAAAATTTAGTGATAGTAGCGATGATGGCTTGCATCTCCCTCGCAAGGCCGATTGTTTCTGAGTCGTGCTGGAGAGCTTCTTAGAAAAGTAGGCGATAGAGTGACCCTATTGGCTAAGGATGGCACCAATCCCTGTTCTCGATGCATCTGTTCCTAAGATAAAAGGTTTAAAGAAGTCCAACAAAGCTAAAATAGGAGCATGTGATAAGGCGATTTTAAGTTAACTAAAAGTTGTAATGATTTTCTCTAACCAAATAAAATTGTCCTTTTTAAGGAGGTCAGTCAAGAGTGCAGCAAATAATGTGAAATGCTTAATAAACTTTTGGTAATAGCTAGCCATCCCCAAAAATTCTCGGAGTTGCTTGAGGGAAGTAGGAATAGGCCATTATTTAATAGTTTGAATCTTGGGGTCATCCACTCTAACTCCCTTTCTGGATACCATATGGCTTAAGTAATCAACTCTTATTTGTCCAAAAGAGCACTTTGATAATTTAGCACATAAGACATTGTCCCCCAAAATGTTTAGCACATGCATCAAATGAGTTAAGTAAGAATGCCAATCAGGACTATAAATCAGGATATCATCAAAGAATAGTAAAACAAACTTTCTTAATACTTCTGCAAAAATTGAGTTCATCAAACCCTAGAAGCTGGCGAGTGAGTTCGTCAACCCGAATGGTATCACCAACCATTTGTATAAACTTTGATGTGTGTGAAACATCATCTTGAAGCAATCCTCAAGTTTCATGCAAATCTAGTAATAACCGAACCTTAAGTCCAACTTAGAAAAGTATTGCGTGCCGAAAAGTTTGTCTAATAACTCATCCACTGTGGGAATTAAAAAAGAGTCTTTGACTGTGACGACATTCAAAGTCTAGTAGTCCATAAAAAACCACCAAGAGCCATAATTTTTCTTCACTAGTAGCACCGGAAAAGAAAACGGACTAGTGTTCGGACGTATAATGCCTTGTGTCAATATTTGATTCATAATTCACTCAATTTCTGATTTCTGGCTATGCGAATATTGGTACAATTCAATTTGACCGGTGCTGAGTTAGGCACCAAGGGTTTTGAGCTTGTGATAGAGGCGAACCCCTCGAAATTTAGAACACCACTTGTAGGTGTGCAACAACCAGACTAATTCCAGATTCATATCGAGCAGTAAATCCAAAGGCAAATGTAAATCATTCTCTAAAGATTGTAATTGAAGTGTATAAATGGCTGCAATTTCATGTGTGTGTGTTGTAACCTTTTTAATTGATGAAATTGAGCCTATTTTGGTGTGTGACTTGTCTCCCCTTGTGAGGCCACTAGTTTGTCACCATCCAAGAATGTAATGAACTTCTGCTTGTAGTTAATCAACTGATTGTCAAATGTTTTTAACCATATATCACCAAGAACCAATTCTTCAGTTGCAATTGGTAAGACAAAAATACTATTGAAAAGGGTGTGGTCTTAGATTGTAACAAGAACATTTATGACTTCGCCTTCACATTGAAGCAGCTGTCCACTCCCTACTTGGACTTTGAACTGTGGTTCTTGGTGCACTACCATTTCTAAGTACTGAGTCAAAGCCGGATGCATGAAATTTTCTGAGCTCCCATCATCCATAAATATCTATAGTTCTTTACCATTCACTGTCCCCTTGAAACAGATTGAATACTTTCTCGGAATGCCTGCAAGGACATAATAGGATAGGTGGAAGGGTTCAACACTATCTACTGCAGGCACAGAAGGTTGTTTGAGCTCGGCTTCTCTTCTTCGACCACCTTCTCACTCGAAACTTCCTCCAAGGATTGTATAAAGAAGTAATGTTTGGCTGGACATCAATGCGTAGGTGAATATTGTTTGTCACAAAGAAAACAGAGACCTTTTACTCGTTGAACTTGTATCTCAATGGGAGAGAGTTTCCAGGCTTATTTGGTGTGTGTAATAGAGGTGGATTTGAAGTTTGGGTGGTGGATTGAGTATATGTTGGGAGGAAATTAAGTTTAGCAGGTTGTGTGGTGTTAGCTTTGTTTTGTGGGGTTAAATGAGGGACATTTGGGTTTTGCCATCTATGAAAACTAGGAATAAACTTTTCTTCAAAAAATTTCACTAGGGACACTGCCTGCATTAAGGACACGAGACATCAGGACTTGAATTCCCTCTTGAAATCCGGAATCAATCCGCCACTAAAACAATCTAACAACCATGTGTCATTCATATCATAAACTATAGCATCCAAATCATTGAAAGAATCAAAGTAATTTTTTACAGAAGAAGACTGCTTCAATTTCAGGAGTTGTTCCCAAATTTGAAACCAAGCCAAAGCTCTGCCCTTTAAGCTAACAGCCACCAAATCCAGCTTTTGTTCCTTTAGAATGTCATAGATCTAGAAGAACCTCTCCACCCAAAAAATCCACTGAAGAACATCTTCGGTGCCTAAAAAACATGGAAAATCAACCTTCATGTGATGTGGTGGAGCAAAGACTGACTAATGTGGCTGCGGCCATGGAGAATCCTCAAGCTGTTGAGCGGGTTGGACTTGGATCGATGCCAATGAGTGTGTAATGGCAGCGAGTTGCTCCTGGTTACTGTCGAATTGCTCGGCTAAACAGTTAATAGCCACCTACATCAATTGCATTCTCAGGTTCTTAGCCATCAAACTCTCAATGAAAGCACCAATTGATAGAGGTTACAGTTAATTTGGGGAATAAAATAAAAATAGAAAAAGTATATATAAGTAAAAATAGTAACCAATTCTCTAGTTCAAATGAAAGAATGAACGCATATCAAGTATAAAAAGAAGAAAAATAAAGTATGATGACCAAGGGTCTTTGATCACCTGCACAATCAGGTACTAGTTCGGTCACATATAGAGAGCACATAAAGAAGAATGGAAAAAGATAACATTAAAAAGAATACTCACATTGTACGATACCTTATTCTTTGCCCCTTCCTCATTATTTGTTATTCTTCTCCACTAATTAGTTAGGTTCTTTGTATTTGTGTGTCTTTTTCACTGTGGCCTCTCTTCTAACCGTTTTGCCTTTTCTACCTGTATCATTGCTTTAATTAGTTTTGTAGATTTATGACAAAATTAACTTTCATATGCATTTTCACAAAAATTGTTGGAGGACATTGAATTTTGGTTAAAGTGTAAATCACCTCGAATTGTTGTGATTTACATTTAGGAGCAATCCCTCATCGATCACCTTAGTATGATTTATTCGTAGAGAGCACCACACATTCATATCTTGTCACAATTCATGTTTGAGTGAGTTAAGACCCACTTGGCTATTGTGAAGAAGATGGATAACAAAAAAATTAAAAGAAATGCTAATGGGTTATCAGAATTTATTATTTTTTACCATCAATTAGCCATTAATATTTAAAAATATAGAATAAAGTATGTTGTTGGATTACTAAACTAAAAGAATTGGATTGATGGCTAAAAGTGATGGCTAAAAACAATAAATTCTAATGGCTTTCTAGCATTTCTTAAAAAAAAATCTCTCCAAGTTCGAGGGAGAAGTTGAAAGATAAAAATTTTGGGTACCAATTCAGAGGAGGCAATGACGGTGTTTGGTGAAAGATGACATAAAAGAGAGTATTTAAAGTGAGGAAAAATTTTGGGCACCCAAAACGAAAGAAATAGTAGCGGTGATTGGTGGAGGATAACAATGAAGAGAACATTAGTGAAAAAAAGAGGAAAAAATCTTTACTCATATAAGTTTATAAATCATAATCCCTTATGTTATTTTGTGCTTACCAAGTTTCTACAATATGTTATTGTGTAAATCTGTTAAAGTTGTGAAGAATTACAAAATGTTCATAAGATATAATGAAAGTAATAAAGTAATTCATAATGATTTATTTTAAGTGATAAATTTATTTAAATAATTTAGATCATACAAATACCTCATAATGCTTTAATTTTTTGACATAAATATTTTTCTTCTTTATTTGTACGAAGATGCTATGCATATCCATATCAATACAGTCTCCTATGTTGCATGGAAGAGGATGGGTCTCTTTCTATTCTCGATAAAGTACTACATCAAAATTGTCATCCATTGAAGTTTGCAAACTCCCATGCAACCTATTCAAAGAAAATGCATTGTCTTTAATTGCAGAATATGATCTAGGTAGGAATGTCTGTATCCAGGTGAATGAGCTGCAAAAAAGATGTTACTACCTTAAACTATGCTCCACATTTGGATGTGCTTGTGCAACTATCGTTGAAGACGATGAACCTAGTAGAGATTGGAACTAAACTATCGTAACTCAAGGTGGACATCCAAAACTCTATTGTATGGAAGTATAGTATAACATATGACTATCTAATAATGCAATAAGATTCAAAATCTAGAACTGCAGTACATATAAGTGCGATTAGGGATGAAAAAAGATCAAGCGGCTTGCTAGTGCTAGGGACCTGCGGACTGGTCTGTGTTTAGTCTGGTTTAGCCTGACTTGATAGAAAATAAGTTTAGACCCATATTATTTTAAAAGTCTAAACTTTTTAATAGATCAAGTTTAGTAATATATTTGATTTGATTTTATTATTTATTTATTTTAATTTTTTTAAATTATCAAGTCTTTCAACGGTTTTTAAGTTAGGCTAAACTTATCAACATGTCAATAAATATTATTGCATATTTGATCTGTTAAAAATAAAGTTTGGTCTGACCTAATTGAATCCCGTTAGGGAGCCAATGAAGTATTTGTATAATGTGTACAATGGGCTATTTATTTGACCCAATATTAGTTAAAAAATGAACATCCAAGATAAAATACTACTAATTTCTCAAACACAATACACTCATACTATCCAGAATAACCATCCGGTACCAGAGATAATAAATATCTGATATCCTACTAAATTGAACATTCCTATACCCCCATTATACACATTATTGTATAGATACTCCATTAGCTCCCTATACTTCCTCGACCTAATTTATTTTCACCCTCAAGTGTAATAAGTCAATTTGATTATTGGTGGTGTACATTAGAATATGTCTCATAAACAACATGAAACGACTAAAATTGCACAAAAAATGTAAGAGAGTTGAATAATACTTAGATTTTTGTTAGGAAAATACAAAAGGTTAAGAATCTTATCAAGCTTTTGAATTTATTAGTAAAAGTGATTTCATACAAACAAACAAACAAAATAAATTATTACTATACGTTTCTTTTTTCATAATTTCCTTTAATCAAAACAGTCTATTGAAAAATTCCACCTTCTGCTGGACTTCCCTTCCTCTAAAATTCTTTCATCCCTACAGCAAAGTCTTAATAATGGTTATTGGTTATGACTTAATTGTTAGAGTTTAATGATAGTAGGGGAGGTGATACATTGTGGGGGCTGGATATGATTCTGTGTTGGGAGTTGCAAAGGCCATGTGGATGTGGTTGTGGATTTTCTCTTCTTTTTTTTTTCTTTTTTTTTTTAAATGGTTGTTGGTATTTCATTTCTTCATATTTTGTTAGGCTAACAAGAGACCCAGCCTCATTAATTGTTGCAGCATGCAATTTGCTGAACTAGTAAGATTTGCCATCCCTACTTCAATTATTGCCAATATGCCAGACATATTTATTTATGAGTATATATAGCAGCAAACAACTGGGCTTTCTTTATTTAAATAAAAACACCTTTTTTTTATCATTTTTAAACTGAAATAAAAAAAAAAGTATATAAATTTAAACATTACGTTACATTCTCATAGTCACTAACTGCAAAAATGAATTTTAAATGATTCACGTATATATAGTCAAAGAAAATAAAATATTTTTTTTTCCGATTTGTGTATTTACTGTTAACGAAAATGAAACTTTTTTTTTTTACATTTTCAGTCTTGCCAACAGTAAAAATGGAGTAGGAGTAGAAAAAAGTTATTGAAACAATTAAAAAATACTATAAATATAAAATTTGAATCAATGAAAATATATTGAAATTGTTAAACTATACTTTTTATTTTATTTTAATCAATGCCTTTAAAAACCTGATTTTGTAAATAATTTTTTTTATTATTATTATATTGAGAATGAATTATCTGATTGACTCTGCCCTCAATTTGTTATTTTGGGCGTAACAGGCAGCAGGATAGGACAACTGAACTTGAACTGCATCCATCCCTTTCAACCACAGTTGTAACCAGTTGGATTAAATTGTTATTCCTACCAAAATGTGCTTCCTATACATAGATATATATATGATATTCATTTCTTTAATATAGTTAATTGGGTATCAACATTGAATATATTTATTTATTTGGCATCATATATAATTCCTCCACCGACGCTTTTAGTTTAAGTAATTTTTAGTATATAGGCAGACTTTTCTATCAGCTTTATCTTTTGTATAAAAGAAGATATTTAAGTTGAAAAAGTTTGAGATAACTCAATTATGTTTATGTTGGAGTTCAATTACAATTTCTGTTATGAATATGGGAAATTTAGACCGAAAAGTTCTATTCTGTATCTTTAAGCATATATTCATTGCTTTTCAAGATATGAAAAGAAATATAATGGAGAATCATTTTATTCTAAGCAT
>NC_029790.2:114607517-114614066 GCF_000816755.2 Arachis ipaensis | reverse complement strand
AGGCTGCATTTAAAAAAGAAATTAAAATTGAGAGACAAAAACTAAGAAATAGAGATTAAATTAAATTTTTACATTATATTTGATATAAAATATATATGATTGAATTATTTCTTAATATCTTATTTGATTTAAAAAAATATAAATATAAAATAAGAATATTTACTAAAATATCTTTAGTTATTAAAAAAAATATAGGATACCAATATATTATCTGTTAATTTATTGCTAATAATAATTAATTATTATATTTTAAACACATATATAAAGAGACACATCCAAAAAATATATTTATAAAAACACTTCTATTAAACACAGCCATAAAAAAGATATTTTTATTAAACACATCTATAAAGATACTTCCATTAAACATAATTATAAATAAGAGTGGACAGAAATGGACAGAAATAATGTTGGTAACGTAACGGGATTATTAAAAAAAATATTATTAAAATTTAAGTCGCAATTTTTTACGTTCTTATTTTTTGAAAATATTAAAAAGATCGACCTAATATTAAAATTTTTGTTTAAATTTTTAATAACCAAACACAATACTAAGTCTTAATCTTTCCATTCTAATTCCCATATCTAGAAAATATACTACTGTATAGTAACAAAAACAAAATCGTTATGTTAAAGCTACCCGGCCTAATAATGATTTATTTTTTAAGGAAAAATTAGTATTCAAGAGAAGATATAGCTTTGTTTTATACACAATATATATTTTATTGAACATTTTAAGTTTCAATACGGTGAAAGTGAAGTAAGCGATCCAATCTAATATAATGAAATAGTTGATTATGAGAAATTCAAATTCAAATTCTACTACTACTTGATTCCAAGTTTTACAATCTAAGATATAATAAAGAGAGACAGGTATTTCTGGTAATTAAAGTGCGCATTATGGGAGAAGAAAGCACACGTGTTGGTGGTGATCATCAGCTTCAAGACAATCCACGTTCATTCTGTCATTCTCACTGTTGGAATGGATAACAATATCTCAATTCAATTTCAAACCCTTTTCTTCCATTTTCCCCAATTATTCATTTTTGTTTTATTTGGTCAATGGAACAGTCAGACAAGACATATAAACAACTAGACGAATCCAAACTTTTATATATTTTTTTTTTTTGGATTTATTTTTATGAACTTATCCTTTAATTTTGAATGGACATATACCCTTGACAAAACAATAGTAAATTAGTAATAATTATATTAAATTAAGATATTTAAACATGCCTAGGTGTTGGGCTAAACAGTTCGTATTCTTTTGACCAAATATGGACAGTATAATTCTTGTCTTCTAAAGGAATTCTTTTTCGTCTATGAACACCTGAAAACAAAGAGAAAACTAGAAATAAAGAAAAATATATGTTTCTAAAGCTATGTAGCACTATAAAAAAACAATCTTTGTAACAAGCCATTATCCATCAAATTATGCACTTTTTTTTTTTTAAAAATTCGCTACTGAATCAGCAGATCTTTAAATCAAGTTGATTCAGACAATCTATTCTCTTTGCTTCAATTCAAAAATTTTGATAATAACATTCATCTTCACATGATCTCTTGGTTATTTCTAGTTGCTCACAATGAGTTTTATAAGAATCTAATTCAGGATGCATATTTTTATAGTTCGATTCTAAAATTATTATCAAAATTTGCCAAATGTTCCTCACACGAATCCTAAATATATTCTCTCAAGGTATCTCAAAGGACACAATCAAAACAGGTCTTCCCCTCCTCATAAGTAAAAAAATGAAAAGTTTAGGGGACCAACAATTTTATTGAATTTTGGCCAGCATGTAACCAGCAGAAAAAGGTTAGTCATTAGATGAAATTTCACACCAATCTCACACCATTAAATCATCATTGATAGCTATTTGATGGTAACCAATTACAAAAGTTGCTGGTCCCCTAGCATTGCTCGTAAAAGATACCATCACAAAATCTGAGTCAGGCAACGTCCAAGAGTTCAAAATTCCTAACTCCGATCCACAAAGTGCAAATTGGAACAGAGATGATGAGATCATGTACCAAAACTCGAATTTGAGGAGTACTAAGGTCCAGCAAGTTTTGTGATTTGTAGTCATCAATTAATCATCATTAGTGTTTTTAATAGTGTGAGATTGCATCCAATAATGTGGGATTATTTGTTTTTTTTGTTAGTTAAATCCTGACTAGATTTTAATAAAAATGCTGATCCTAAACTTTCTCCTTGAGTTTTTTTTTTTTGGAAAGAAAATCTATTTGTATTAAACTCTACAATTCAAAATATCAAGATAGATCCAATTACATATTTCTAAGGGTGTCTCTTCCAACCACATTACATTTGGCTTGGTAAGAGCTACTCTTGCTAGGTAATGGGCTGCTAAGTTCCCCTGTCTTCTTACATGTGAAATTTTATAAAACCTGAACCTATTCAAAAGGGTTTTACAATTGAAAATAATCACTCCAAAAGAACCTCCAAGTGGGTATTTAGATTTAAGGGTCTTCACCATTTTTATATTGTCTCCTTCCAACTCAATATCAAAAAAATAGTATTGGGTTGCAAATTTCAGACCCAAATAACAAGCCATGGCCTCAGTAGCTTCTCTAACTGAAAGAGATGAGGCAATCTCCAACGTGGCAGCTGCTGTAACTACTCCTTCACTATCTCTAATAACTACACCAACTCCTCCTTTTCCTCCATTATTAGTAGCTGCATCAACATTTAATTTAAAGGTGTTTGGTGGAGGAGCACTCCAAAAGTCATCACTTTGGCTACCCGGTAGAGGTTCCTGAAGTAACAAAGATCTTTCTGCCATGAAATTTGCTTCGGTGAAACTTTTTTGGGCTCTCTCCAACAATACTTCTGGTGGGGATTGATCATTCTCGAACACCAATTTATTTCTCCCATGCCAAAGGCTATGGAGGCTGCCCAAGAAAAGCCATTTTTCTCTTCCTCCAATTTTCTTCAAGGTTACGTCAATCCAGTCCAATAAAAGAGTTTCTTCCGCTGATTTTGTTCTCAAAGTGAAGGGAGAGATAAACCAAAACCTCCTTATCCAGTTGCAATCCTTGAAAATGTGAGATTCAATTTCTTCTTTTTCAAAATATCTGGGATAAATTGAAATGCATCTGACTCTCCTTGTCTATAAATTTGATTTTGTAGGCAGTGATCTATGCATGAGCCTCCACATAAAGTTTAAAGTTCTGGGTGGTATTCTCATCTTCCAAAGGTGCTTCCATCGTTGCTTCTCTTCGAGGGTTGGCACACTACTTTGCCCTTGTTCCTGGCTGTGCTTCCTTATCAGATGATAAGCTTTCTTCACTTCATATTTTCTAGTTCTGTTAAATTTTTAATAAAAATTATCTTCTTGTTCTTGGATATGTAATGGTAGTGCTAGGATTTGATCTGCTTCAAAAGGTAAAAAATTGTTTGTGATAAATTCTTGATTCCAAGTTTTATTTTCTGTTGATAAGGTTGTCCAATGTGGCTTCTTAATCAAAACTTGCTCTGGGACTCCAAATTTTGTGCCCATTTTGATTAGGAAGCCATGGATCTCCCCAAATTCTGGTGCTCCTCCCTGTTTCTATCCTTCAAAGTTCGCCTAATTCCAGCACCCATTTTGTACCCTAGATGCTCCTCCAAGTATAACTGGGATTGTGTCTTTTGTTTGCATGAAGAAAATTTTTTTTTGCAAAGTATTTGGCTTTTAGTATTCTTGCTGTCAGTGAATCAGGTCTCTTCATTAATCTCCACCCTTGCTTGGCTAGTATGGCCTGGTTAAATGCTTCAAAACTTCTAAAGCCCAAACTTCCTTCTTCTTTTGCATTGCTAAGCTTGTTCCAACTTATCTAATGTATTTTTCTTTCCTCCTCCTTGCTGTCCCAGTAGAAATTGCTAATCATTCTCTCCAAATGGTTGCAAAGACTCTTAGGTAATTGGAAGCATCCCATAATGTAAGAAGGGATAGATTGAACAACTGACTTGATGAGAATTTCTTTTTTCACTTTAGATAGAGTTTTCTCTTTCCAACTTTTTTGTTTCTTCCAGATTTTTTCTTGAACAAACTAAAAAATCTGCTTCTTGGATCTACTGACCATAGTTGATATTCTCAAGTATTTTGAGTGACTTTTCACTGCCTTTATGTTCAACCAATCTTGGATAAGCATCTGTCTGGTAGGAGGTACATTTCGGCTAAAGAAAATCTTTGGCTTGTCCAAGTTAATTCTCTGTCCCGAAGCTAATTGGCAGTGTTTAAGAATCTCTATCAGTACTTGAATGCTCTGATCTGTTGTTCTCAAAAAAAGGATACTATCATCCGCAGAAAGGAGATGGGTAATTTTTGGTGCCTGTCTTGCAATCTTGATCCCCCTATATAGCTTTCCTTAGAAGATCGAAGAAAATTTCAGTGCACAAGATAAAAAGATAAGGAGATAACGGGTTTCCCTGCCTAATTCCTCTTTCGGGATTAAACTCTTTAGATGGGCAGCTATTTATCAAAATAGAGAAGGATACTGTGCTTATGCATACCCAAATTAGATCAATCCATCTTTGTGGGAAGCCCATAGATTTGAGCATTTCAATGAGAAAAGACCACTCAATCCGGTCATAGGTCTTCTCCATATCTAACTTCACTCCCATGTATCCCTTGTTGCCCTCTTTTTTTTCTTCATGAAATGAAAGATCTCAAATACTGCTAGACCGTTATCTGTTATAAGTCTTTCTGGTATAAAAGCACTTTGAAATTCTCCTATAATGTCTGGCAAGATCAGTTTTAGCCTATTTGCAACTGTCTTTGTCACAAGCTTGAAAATAACATTGTATAGAGATATTGGCCTGTAATTTTTTGTGTGGCTCGGGTGTTTGATTTTAGGGATGAGGTAGATAAAGGTTTTATTCATCTCTGAGGAATCTCCTCCATTATTAAGAACGTTGAGTGTCACTTTGTCACATCTTCTCCCATTGTGTTCCACATTTTTTGGTAGAAAAGAGCCGATAATCTATCAGGTCCTGGTGCCTTTGTTGGGTGCATTTGGTTCAAGGCTATCTTGACTTCTTCTTTGGTAAAATCGCTTTGAATTATATCTAATCTCTCTTGTGTTATCCTTCCCCTAACAACCTCAACTGTTTCTTCAATTTTCTCTGTATTTTCAACAGCAAACAACCTCTTAAAATAGGTTATTATCACCTCTTCAATTTTTTCTTCTTCTTCGTAAATTACTCCTGCATCATCTGAAATTTTATGTACCCTATTTCTTCTCTTTTTTTGAGATGCTTTTTGATGGAAGAAATTTGTATTTCTATCTCCTGCCTTTAGCCAATTTGCTTTTGACCTTTGTAACCACCAGATTTCTTCTTGCTTTAGGAGCTCATCCAATTTTCTTTGGATTTTTTTTTATTGTATCATTGCTGCCTGTGTTTGATCTCCAGTTTGCACTTCTTGTAGCTTTTTTTGTTTCTCTTTAATGGCCTTTGGGATCTGACCGAAGTTCTTTTTGCCCCACTCCTCTAAAGATTTGCTACAGTTTCCTAGTTTTCCTTGTAGATTAGGTATTCCCGGTATCCATGTTCTCTATTTATAGGATATACTCATTTATATTTTTATGTATATCTTACTAAAATCAAATTTAACAAATATCATACATTGTTTCAATCTTATCACTTTTAATAGAGAATTTTTGTATTTCTTAAGAAAATTCTTTTGAGCAATAACCCTTATCCTAGACATAGTGTCCGTAAATCTTTCAAAATTTCATACTTTATAATCATAAGACTTACGCAATCTAAACAATCCTACTTCTAAGACTTTATCTATAAAGGGTAGGGATTATTCAATCCTTAATGCAATGTCTAAATCCATATAGTTAAGAACGAAAATTGTGTTCTTTCTCAATTCTAAAATATAATTCTATTTATTACAGGTTTTAGCATTGACAAATATCACTTTAAAGCAAAATAATATATTTACACAAATTACATATTATATTAATAAAATTTATTTAATGGTAGACCATCATAAATATATATTTAGTACAACATTAATATTTAATTTTTGGATAAAAATATTAATTTGTAAGTGATATTTTGAATATAGTAATCAAACATTGGTAATAAATCTTGTTAAATAATAAATTTATTGTTCACATGAAACTAAATAATTATCACATATTTATTACCACAAATACGCATATAATTTAGTCAAGTATAGAATTGGGTCGATTCGTACCCACATAAACTACACATAAATTCATTTAGTACAATTTAGCAAATATTTTTAACAAAATTCTGTCAAATAATAAGCTTATCTTTAAATCAACTTATTGTTCACATGAAACTTAAGAGTTATATCTATTTCTTATCGCATACATTTTTATCAATTAGCCAAACACCAACCTTCTTTTGGGCCGATTAGTGGTAGCATAATTAAATAAAAAATAAACATAAAGATCAATATTTATTATTTGATCAAACAATAAATTTTTTTTGGACCGACGATTATCTACATAAATAATAAATATTAATTTATTTTTAGCTAGTTATCATAAATATGTGTATATAATTCAGCC
>NC_029790.2:114605408-114607017 GCF_000816755.2 Arachis ipaensis | reverse complement strand
TATATGTTCACACAAAATTTAAAAGTCATTACACAAACAAAAGAGATAAAAAAAAATAAATCCTCAAATTAAATATTTACTGCCAGAATCAAAGAACTATTGATTCTAGATATATATATAAAGCACGAATGAGGTGTATATACAAATATATAGAGCACACTTTATATATGTTGTATTTCCTCTTGTATTCATTTTTTTTAATCGAATAAAAAAAAGAACCATGACGAGAAAAGGAATTAATCGAAACTCAAATGTGAGAAGCAAAATAAATCTCATCCTTTTAATTCCGAAAGAACGATTATTCAATCATAAAATAATAAAAGTGATTCTTTAATTTTAATAATTCAATTTTGGAAAGCTACGATACTACTTGTTAAAATTTTAGGGATTTCTCATCCTTAAAATCATTCATGTTAAATCGTTAAGAAATATATCTGAAAACAGAAGCATATCTAAATTCGTGAATATAATTAAAAGAGTTTAGTTTTTTAATCTTCCTCAACTAAAGTTTTATGTATCTCTAATAAATCTGAATCCAAGATTTTAAAAATCGAACTAGACCGATCAATTCAACTGAATTCATCGGGAATTGATTCTCTGGCCAGTCCAATTGGCCTCTGTTAGTCGAAAAATATTTTCGATCAAGGTAAGTTAGTTCGAAGTAGTGAAGAGATCGATTGAGGTGTATGCAGTTGTCGAAAAGATGCACGTGCAGGCATTGGTTGGAAATACGCGACACGGATTCGATTTTAAAACACTTTATTAAATCGGACAGGTTTAGTCGGACAAATATTCGAAATAAGTAATCGAATAAGTTATTTGAATAGCAGATCAAGCAGTTACGTAAGTGGAGAAGTTGAAGGCTTTTACCACATGAAGAATTTATGAGTAAACGTTTATCAGCCAAAGAACGGGAACGGTTATCAAGGAGTGCGCATACAAGACTGTACCTTGTAATTAATTATCAGTTACAGAAGTAGACTATAAATACTAGAAAGTTTTAGGGAATAAAGGTTGGAATTTCGTTTTAGAATTTACTCACGTACTCTCATCCCAGTGACTTTCTAAGTTTGCCTCGAGTCAATTATCTGTAGGGTTCCTTCCACTTGTCTTTATTTTCTATTTATAATTCCAGTAAACTTTATCTTTCAAGCATTTTTTAATTTCCATGTCCAATTTACATTCCAGTAAATTTAATTTTCAAGTTAAAGCCCTTTGATCCAGTCGAAGGCACCTTTACTGCTTTGTTTAAATTTCAATGCAATCTTTTTTATTTCAGTTAATTTACTTTTCGAAAATTTCATTTTTCATTTCTTTTGTTCTTTTATAAATTTCGATTTATATTTCATTTCAATACCCGTCTAATTGAAGACGCTTTGATACACTTATAGAAAATTGGTACCTGCAAAAGAGGAGTTGGTTTCGCTCTCAAACCATTATATCGAACCACCATCGATTTGCTAAAAATCGACAAAACAACCTCTAAAATCGTTCCAAAAAAAATCGGTCAAATCGGTGGTTAGCCAGGAATAAGTTAAACTGACCCGATTTTTTAAAGGTCCAGTTCACTCATCCAAAGTCAAAATAGCGCCGTTAAAAAAAAAAAAAA
>NC_029790.2:114597948-114602978 GCF_000816755.2 Arachis ipaensis | reverse complement strand
CCTAGTAGAACACCCCACCCACTCCTTTCTCTCTTTCTCTCTCAAACCAGCAGAAAATTCTAATTCTCTCTTCTCTTTGAAGAACAACCACCACCCACCATCCCACTTCAGAGCTCAAACTCATCGTCGAATCCTTCTCTCCCTTCTCTCTTTCTGTCGTCCTCTCTGTCCGATCTCTCTGTCGCTATTTCACTGCTTCTCGCCGCTCCTTGCCGTGGGTCGTTGCTGCTTCTCCCCTCCTCTCCGTGTGTCGTTTCTGTTTTTCTCCTCCTCGCCGTTTCTGCTTCTCCCCTCCTCGCCGATGTCGTTTCTGCTTCTCTGCTCTGCACTGTGTCTCCCGATCTTTGCTTCTCTTCTTCACATGGTGTCTCCCAGTCACTAATAATGTTTTACCCTTTGTCGTGTCTCAACCTCCATCACTTTTATATTTATCTCCATGGCCAAATTTTTTAAATTTTCAACCCTCTCAGGTCTCAAGTCTCGGTCTCTAACTCTCTATAACTCTATCTCTCTGAAACTTGAAATTTATTCTAAATATGCATACAATGTCTTATTGATGATTCTGTTGAGATATTATTTTTGAATTTTTATTTGAATTCAGTTTGTTGATATTGAATTAATTCTGTTGAAATTGAGCTATAAATTCAATTGTTCAATTTGTTAATTCTGTTGAGATTGAATTTTAAATCCAATCTGTTATACTTGTTATTTTAGTGAATTGTTGTTTTGCTGTTATTGATTCAAAATAAAAATATTGTGACAATTTTATATTAAATTTACTATATAGATGACTTCATATGATTTTGTTGAATTATGCTTATGATTCTTAGGTTGGATGCATGTTTTGGATTAGTGACTTGATTGACTTATAGAAATTCACATATGGAGAGTTGATTTTTTAATAATTTTATTATATATTTAATTAAATTACTTCAACCACATTTTCATTGACTTATAGAAATTCACATATGGAGAGTTGATTTTTTAATAATTTTATTATATATTTAATTAAATTACTTCAACCACAGTTTAACTTCGATTGAACCATTAAATTATTGAAATAGTTATTTAACCAGTTTAATGATTAGTCTGGTTCTTGCAATCTGGTTGAATCATAATTTATCTGGTGGAAAAAGAGTTACAAAAGTAGTTTTGATGTGTTTAGGACTAAAATTCTAAAGTTATTATTTATATTGAGTATGACACCTATTAAATCATAAATCTCAAATAAAATAGTATCTCTAATTTTATTCTTATTTAATTCTAAATCAAAAGTAATAATAACTTATTTAATTCAACATTTATAACAATAAATGAGATCAGTATTATATAACTCATTTAATGAGAAATAGGTTAATGATGGAATAATAATTTTCTAACACAAACACGATTGGATATATCCCTCTTATATAATTTACCTTGCAAATGTTTTCTAACAGAAATTACTGAACTTATAATAGTTTTCTTAATGTTTATGGGCAATGCTACGGTGGAGAAGTTAAAAAGTTTTTACACATAAGGAATTTATGTGACTTATTTAGAGATAATAAATGTTCTCTTTTATTATTTTGACTATTCAAATAAAATATATAGGACTTGATATATTTCAGCTTTTTTAGAATTTTTGTAGTGTATTAAAAGAATAAATTAAAATTAAGTTGGTTTGTTAATTTTTTTTATTGGGTCAACTACTTTTAACTAGTAATTCTTTTTTAACCTTGAATCCAAAATTTTGAGCAATAGAGATTGAAAGAACAACGTAACTGAAATTGAAAGGACTTGAAAGGAGCAACCATCTCTGACTAAAACAAAAAAAATGGAGCAACGATCACAAAACCTGCTAAAATATTATTATCTACCATAAAAAGCTCATCTATTAATAAATTTGTAACATGATAATATATATAATTACTATTAATTAATCAAACCAAAATCAAACTAACCCCACCATATATTTACAGTGTTTTATTAATGTTTTCATGAAAAAAAATATACTATATATAGCAAATATTGGAATAATTTTGAGGAAACAAAAAATTGGTATTTTTTTTAATTGAAAGTAAATATAAATTAAAAAATCTTATTTTAGTGAATATATATTATTTTAAATGCTATTAAATATAAATTCTTTTATATACTTTAATTTATAGTTTACTATATTTATGATAATTTTCTTCTCAAATGCTTTAGGATTATAATTTAAAATTTAGAATAAAAAATTTATTATTTAAAGTCTGAAATTTGAGATAAATAAAATAAATTAAAAAAATAACTAATGTTGACTGTTTGGTTATCTAATATTACTATTGACAAATTTGCTTTTTATTAACTATAATAAAAGCATCTTTTCAAAAACAAATATAATGAAAGCATGAAGCATGTTAATCAATAACACTATGAAATAGGGGATAAGGTTTGTAAAAAAATTTTATACTCCTTACTTAAATTTAATAGGTATTTCCTAACTAATTTTCTCTTAATTAATACGTTGATTTATTTATTTATTTTAAATATTTCACATTTTTTTTCAATATATTAAAAACATTAAAAACTTAACTTTAATTTTTTAACTAATCATACTATACAAATAATAATTAGATCCTTCGTTCTTATTTAGTTTATATCTATTTATTTTGGGTTAATAAAATTCATAATATTAAAAACTATCTTCGATTATAGTATAAAAATGACTGAAAGTTAATTATTTATTATTAATTTCTGTTATATTGTTCTTTCAATTCTTGTTGCTTAGAATTTTGAAAAAATAAAAAAATTACTCAAAGTAATTGATCCAATAAAAAAATTAACAAACTAACTTAATTTTAATTCATTCTTTTAATATACTGTAAAAATCCTGAAAAAGATAAAATATGTCAAGTCCTGTATACCTTTTGTGGAAATGTTAGTTCAGAGAGAGGGAAGGTTCAAGAACAGAGGAAAGTTTACAGAGGAAGCCCTAGGTCAAAGCAAGTTACTTCTGACTAAGGCAAGAAAGAATGAGACTTACAAGAGCAAAAAACTCAAAACTCTAATTACTCCATGTACTATATATACTTCCTTAACTAAATCTGCTAACTAACCGTTCACCACTATTAACAGCTGTATAACAAACTCTTCCAAAACTGCAAAGTGTGTAACTAACTTGCTAATTAATCTGACTCCTCATGTGATAGCCCCTCTCAAGCTGGAATTGGCAAAATCAACCATTCCAAGCTTGCTATGACATCTCTCAAAAAAGCTTGGAGCTAGAGCCTTTGTAAATATGTCTGCAGTTTGGTTTGCAGTGGAGATTGGGAGTAATTTGATAACCTTTTCTTGCCATTTATCTCTCACTATATGACAATCCATCTCAATGTGCTTTGTTCTCTCATGGAAGACTGGGTTTGCTGCAATGTGTAATGCTGATTGGTTGTCGCAATATATGGCTATTGGCTTCTCCAACTTCACTTTCAAGTCTTGCAAGATGTAGGTCAGCCACTGAGCTTCCCTAGTTGCCATTGCTAATGCCCTGTACTCTGCTTCGCATGATGAACTTGCAACTGTATTTTGTTTCTTACTCTTCCAAGATACAATTGAAGTTCCCAAAAAAAAACAATACCCAGATATTGATCTTCTACTATCCGAACATGTCCCCCAATCACTGTCTGAGTATCCCGCTGGCTCTAAGTCTGAATGAGCTGAGAACATCAACCCAAGTGCTGGTGCTCCCTTGAGATACCTTAATACTCTAATGGCAGCTTCAAAGTGTTTATCTGTGGCACAATCCAAGAATTGACTGAGTTTTCCAACTGCATATCCAATCTCCGGTCTGGTGTTGGTCAAGTACAACAGTTTTCCAACTAACTTCCTGTATTCTGAAGTTGAGCTTAATGGAGTTCCAGAATTCTTTGACAATGGCACTGTGTAGTCCATAGGTGTTGAAACTGTTTTGGCTTCGAGTAACCCATACTCTTTGAGAAGGTCGATGCAATATTTTCTCTGACATACAGTGATGCCCCTCCTACATCGAGCCACCTCCAACCCCAAGAAGAATTTAAGCTCTCAAAGTTCCATGGCTGAATCGATCCATAGCACACTTTGAGCAATTTCTGAACTCAAAGATAGGCTTATCCATGAAATCACATAGGTATTGCACCTTTCCCACGCTTCAAACAAAGAATCACTACTTTCTGGTTTCTCAATTGAGCCATCTATGAATTTTACTTTGTTCTTCGATCTCAACGCACGCCACATCGCTCTTTCCCAAAGATGATAGTTGTTCGCTCCAAGAATTGTAGAGATTAATGGTGTACCTGGACTTTCTCCAGGATGAAGGAAATACGGACTTGTAGGATCCAGAGATGGATTCATCGCTGTTCTGTTATGACTTTGCAAGATATTGATCTGATTCACCAGATTCGCGAGCGTTTGAACGTCAATTGGCGAAAATGGCGATGCTGAGTTGCCTGAGGATGCTGAGTCGCGATCCATGGTTTGAATCTTCAAGGATTCTGGTTCTGCTCAATGCTCCTTCCAATTTTCGCTGTTGATTCCTTCTTTCTCCCTTCCACGCTCACCGCACCATGTGGAAATGTTAGTTCAGAGAGAGGGAAGGTTCAAGAACAGAGGAAAGTTTACAGAGGAAGCCCTAGGTCAAAGCAAGTTACTTCTGACTAAGGCAAGAAAGAATGAGACTTACAAGAGCAAAAAACTCAAAACTCTAATTACTCCATGTACTATATATACTTCCTTAACTAAATCTGCTAACTAACCGTTCACCACTATTAACAGCTGTATAACAAACTCTTCCAAAACTGCAAAGTGTGTAACTAACTTGCTAATTAATCTGACTCCTCATGTGATACCTTTTTTGAATGGTCAAAAAAATAAAAGAAGACACTTATTATCTCTAAACACAAACTATGTAAATTTCTCATGTGTAGAAACTTTTTGACTTCTACACCATAGCATCCATGTTTATGACGCTGCTAAATGCCTAAATCACACGATTGATATATATTTACTTTGATTAAATTTATTGATTTCTTTTT
>NC_029790.2:114596223-114597260 GCF_000816755.2 Arachis ipaensis | reverse complement strand
TTGCTACATTGATTCATTCATCAAATAACAAATCGCTTTTAAAGTTATCTTGGTAGTTCTAATAAAATAAAATAAAAAGTTATCTAGGTATTATTACATTATTTAACTTTTAAATTTGTCTAATATAAAGAAAATAACTGACCAATAGTCGCTGATCTGTCTCCAATTACATATTTTGACTTATATCTTCAAATAAAATACAGTTTCTAGATATGCCAATGTCAACTTTTATTCAACTCTAAGAACCTTCCCGTCTCAACTTGCTTGTGTGCTAATGAGTAATAGCTTAAATGGCATAGTCTCCACATACTCAATTAAGAGGTTGTGGATTCAAGTCTCTTATCTTTGAAAAAAAAAAAGAGAGAGGGAAAATAGAAGAGAGAGAGAGAGAGAGAGAGAGAGAAAATATACGAGAGATAGAACGTTGCTATTATTGATGCTTTGTAAAGAAAGAGAGAATAGTATTTATTATTAATTGTAGTGTATTTTCATTCAGAGGCTTAAGCCTCTATTTATATGTGTACATGATGACACATTTTTAAACTACATTTAATAGAGTCATTTTTGATAAACTAAACTTTATTGAAAATGGACATCCACATCAGTACTTATCACAACACCGTTAAATAAGTATACGACAGAATAAATTATATTATATCACAAAAGATAGTTTAATTCTCATTAAAAAAAATTAGTGGAGGTCAACAAAAATGGTTGCGTTAGGAAACCAACCAAGAGTAGCCAACTAGAACCAACTAGTTGAAAAATAAGAGATCTGTTATAAAAAAGAAAAATAATTATCTACTATCCTAATTTTTCAAATTTTAAAACTAAAAATATAAATGATTGGCTTGAGTTGACTTAGGTTGTACTTGACTCCCGAGACTTTTTCTAACAAAAATTGTTAATATTAAAGACGAAGAAAAAAGAGACCTTAAAAAAAAAAGGATAAAAAGAACAATATAGACCATAAAAACATCCCATTTATTTGAATATAGAGCAAAAAGAAAGAGAAATGACAATAAAAATATCAATCC
>NC_029790.2:114594578-114595690 GCF_000816755.2 Arachis ipaensis | reverse complement strand
CTTGAATCTTGAATCCTATTTTTCAGAATTTTTTTGTTGTGGGATTCTATTGGTAAACAAATTGCATGTTTAAGCATGATATTTTATAAATTTATGAAATAATTAAATGATTTGCTAAATTTTAGATGTCATAATATAATATTAAATCTTAAAGTCTAATAGGTAGTATACCGGATAACAATAAATAAAATCTGTTACTTAAGGTTAAAACCTAACTATTATATAAATATTTAAATATGGATATAAATTATGAGGGAAATATTACACTACTATCTAATTTTCTTAATTTCCAAAATATTCACCACATAGTCAATTCTCAGAAGATAATATAAAGTTTATGCTTTCGAATATCAAATTCATTATATTATTTAGGTAATACTTTCTTTAGTTAATGTAAAAGAGCTTACTAAAAAAAGAATAATATAATAAGTTGTATTTAATTTTCATGTGATGTAAATATGAAAGAATTTATAGACTAAATATTCAGTTAAATGTTTTTATAGAGATAAAAATAATTAACTTTGATAGGTTCTCATCAGTTATGACTTAAAATAGAAGTGTTTTATAACTAAAGCTCCACATTGCAATTATAGTTACGTTCAATTCAATGTGAGACTCAACTTATGTACACGAGGGAGTTTCCTAAAGCGTTGACATACAATAACAAATATATAAAGGCACCTCATCAATAAGAATCATGATCATGAATAATAAACAAGAAAATCAAGGGTGGTTCTTCAATTCTACACCAACTAATAATGTCTATAATTATTGTTAAATTCCAGTTAATAATGCACAAAAACATACGTAGCTTATCTTAATTAATATAACCAAATCATGTGAGCTTGTTTGCAGGTTCCTCTAACGCGCCACAATCTTAAATTAATAAATTAAAGTTGTATCCAGTTTATTAATTTGTACCCAACTCATGCATGTTCATTCCCACATGCATTGCTTTTCTTTTCTGTTTTCATGAGATTTTATCTAATTAATTATGTTGTTAATAATTAAGAGAACAATATTTTTATTCAGATCAACAAAATTAAGGCTGGAGCAACACTTGAACACAAACTAAATTTGTGTCCAAATTTAAATTGTGCTAAAGCAATAAG
>NC_029790.2:114591513-114594486 GCF_000816755.2 Arachis ipaensis | reverse complement strand
GAGATAGATGCAAACAAATATTTTTATTTTGTGATTTTATTTCTATATTTCTATTTTTTAATATAAATTAAGTCTAAAATCAAGAAAATTTTAAATTAAGGAATTAAATGAGAAACAAAAAAAGAATTTGGCACCACATCTTGACACCATTAGTGAAGTTCGCATTGGACCTCATGTTTGAGAGGGAGATTATTGAATTTTAATTGTGAGTATATAATTTATATATATAACAGAATTGTTATACATTTAAGTATATTTTTATTTAAATAGGTTTAATAGCAACAAAAATTATTCTCGTTAAAAGAGCCTAATTCTCACGCTCGCTTCTTTTAAATTCGCGCAGATTCTTCTTCCGAATTTGCACACGCAAGTTTTTCTTTTTTCCTTCTTCTTCTCTTCCTCTTTTTTCTCTTTCTCCTTCTTCTTCTTTTTTATCGTCGTCACTAATAACACTAACATTTTGCAAACGTCTTTATTAGTTCTGATTTTTTCTGTTGTCTTCATTAAATAATTTCAGTTTATTTCTTAATTTATTTCGGTTTATTAATTTGTGTGTTAATTATCGGTTCATTTGTGTATTAATTTCGGTTCACTTGATGCTACTGATAAGTATTAGCCAAACTTTTTATTCACAAGTGAACCAAAATTAACACACAAATGAACCGAAATTAATTCACAAATGAACCAAAATAAACTAAAAAATGAACTGAAATTATTTAATGATGGCACCAGAGAAAATCAGAACCAATAAATATATTAGCAAAATATTGGTGTTGTTCGTGATGATGATAACGAAAGAGAAGAAGAAGAATCTGCGTGTGCAAAAAAGAAAAACAAAATTGAATCATGAACAAAAACACATCCAAATCCATCAAGTGATTTTGCAGCATTATATATTTCTTCTTTCTTTATTTGATTAGATGAACAAGACAAAAAAAGAAGAACATGATGAGAAGTTTGAGGAATTTTTTCTTCTTGTTTCTTTTTTTTTGTTTGATTTTTCTTCTCTTTTTCTTGATTTTATTCCTCTCGAAATAGTGAAACAAAAAGAATCATAACAAAATAATCTACTGAGAAATGAACCGAAATTATATTTAGAGATGAATTGAAATTATATTTAGAATGAACTGAAATTACTTACTGATTTTAGTTCATTCTAATTATAATCAGTTTATTTCTGAATATAATTTTGATTCATTTCTGTTCTGCACAATTTAAAACTCTTTCTCCTCATCTTCTACTGCTTCTTCACCAGGGAGAGAAGGAGGAAAAGAAAAAAATATAGCAGTAACAACAACAAAAGAATGACGATAAGAAAAAAACACGCGAAGAAGAAGGAACGCGAAAAAGAAGAAAGAGAATGGGGAGGAGGAGGAGGAGGAACGCGACGAAGAGCGTGAGGGAAGAAGAAAGCGAGAAAAATACGTGATCTAAAATCACTTGGATGAACTTGGATGCTAAAATTGCTTGGATGTGAAGAATATCTCTATATGTAATATGGAAGACCCATATAAATGTTAAATTATTTTTACTAAATTATGTATGTAAATTCTGAAAAATGTGAGTATAAAACTGTATTAATTTATGTAAACAAAATTTTGATAAAAATAAATATAAATTATATATATTTTTTATGTGTAAAATATCTGTAAATATGAGTGTAAATTATTACAAAAAAATATATTGTTCTTTAAGAGAAAAAGGAAGAGAAGAGGAGGGTTTCAAGAGTTACTCTAAAATAAAGTTCAATTCATATCATTGGACTTAATAATAACATTTCCACCTGAAAAGAACACAAAGTTGAGGAATGTGAAAGGGCAAGAATGTGGTTTTGTAACCCTACATGGAAATGAAGTTGATATATACCAAGTCTTTGACTATATATCTAGAAGACTATATATATATATTGATGATTAGATGACAGAAGAGGTATAATAAACAAACATACATGTCATGGCGTCTAACTTCAGTTACGTAACTCAAATATCCCAAATAAGTAGGCATATACATCAATCATATATACCTAAGAGAAAAATTAATTAATTAATTAATATTAACTATTAATTATCAGAGCAGAGGAATTAGGGTCGTCCAAGGTAGGTTCTATCTAATGCTATAAACTTGTATATATATATATGGTTGCATTGGATCAGCTTCCACAGAAAAAAGGTTGAGAAGACACAAATAAACTAATTAAATATATAATAAGAAATATATAATGGGTTATTATTCTTTGTGGAGTGTTTGTTGTGTGATATTGGCATGGTTTGTTTCAGTTGGAATATGCAGCACACCAAGGAGACCCATGGCGGTTCCATTTGGAAGAAACTATGTTCCAACTTGGGCTTATGATCACATCAAATACTTGAATTCTGGTTATGATGCTCAGCTTCTTCTTGACAAGTACACTGGTCAGTTATTATTATTATTGTGATATATACTCCCATAATATAATTCCTTAAATTAATTAACATTTTTTAGTGTTAATTGGAGCAGGTACTGGGTTCCAATCCAAAGGTTCATACTTGTTTGGTCACTTCAGCATGGATATAAAGATGGTTGCTGGAGATTCTGCTGGAACAGTAACTGCTTTCTACGTATGCAAATTAAATTTATCACTTTATTAGTTCAAATGCGTTGACTAATAATTACAATGATGTTGGGATCAAGTTTTTCCACGTGTCTTTTTATAAAATTATTATATTTTCGTTTTTTAAAACAGTATATGATAATTTGTTTAAAAATGTTTTATTAAATTTTATAGCTAGTATTTTGCTAAACTACTCAATTCGATTCAGTTATTAGTTAGGTCATCGTTAAGTCCAAATTTTTTTTATACATGCGATCAACCATAAGTTACTTGCGCACATCTAAGGTCTATGTAATTTTTTGTTTTAAAAAATATTATATGCAAATAAAAAAATTCATCACTATATATTTATATATAAAAATATATAAATATATATGTTAATT
>NC_029790.2:114588340-114591321 GCF_000816755.2 Arachis ipaensis | reverse complement strand
GTTTATAATTATCTCAATAAATTAAATGATTTTATTAGGAAATTTATTTTTCAAATTTTCTGTTATACTCAATAAATTTTAAGATTAATATTTCAGATGTTAAAGTATCAAAATGAGCGACTATAAATGCTTTCATTTTCTCTTAATTATGGACTTTTTTTTTCAAAAATATTACATATACATTCAAAGAATCAGTTTTTAAGTATTTGTATATAAATATATGTGTTATTTTAACTCATTTTAAATATATATTTTAACATATATTATATATGAATAATTAATTTAGCAACTAATTTTTTTGTATAAATATATTATAATTGCTTTATTTTATAGCAGAACCAAATTATACCAACAAAAAGTCAATTCTTTTCAATCGGATAATACTAAATAAGGAAGGGATAAATTCACCAATATTTCCCTTATTATGTTCTATTTTCTCTCTTTACTTTTAGTTCTTTCTTTCTCTCCATGATACCAAACTACCTTTTCGACATGGTTTGTTTTTTAGGCACTTTTAGGACATGGTCGATTTAACTTTAGCCCTATGGAAAAACAACTTTCTCATAATTTATTTATTATGATTTTTTTTTTTCAATAATTTGACCTCAACATTGTAAAGAAGTTACTCAAATAAAGATGTTAAAAATATTTTTTATTTTATGAAAATATTTTATATAAAAATATAATTTATTTATTTAGCTACACTTTAAATAAAAATAACACTTTTATAACATATCAAAGTCTAATTCTACAATTCATCATGCCATTTTGCTTACTAAAAAAAATGGTTAAATAAGTAATATTTTGCGTGATTGACATGATGATGCAGTTATCTTCCCTAGGGACAGAGCATGATGAGATAGACTTTGAGTTCTTAGGTAACAGAACAGGACAACCTTACATTTTGCAAACAAATGTATTCACCGGTGGCAAAGGCGATAGAGAACAAAGAATCTATCTCTGGTTTGATCCTACCAAAGAATACCACAGATATTCAGTTCTATGGAACTTGTATCAAATTGTGTAAGTACTCCCCCTAAATTAAACCAATCTTAGTCTTATTAGGATGATTCATATTAAATCATTAAAAAAAGATGTAAAAGCAAAAGTATATCTCTCTACATGGTTTGAAAGTGACAAGAATTGTAATGTGGGGGTGCATACATACACAGATTCTTTGTGGACAACATCCCAATTAGGGTGTTCAAGAACAACAAGCGCATGGGTGTGAAATTCCCATTTAACCAACCAATGAAGATCTACAACAGCCTATGGAACGCAGATGATTGGGCCACAAGGGGTGGTTTGGAGAAAACAGATTGGTCGAAAGCACCATTCATAGCTTCCTACAAAGGCTTCCACATTGATGGCTGTGAAACCTCCGTTGAAGCCAAGTTCTGTTCCACTCAAGGTAAGAGATGGTGGGACCAACAAGAATTCAGAGACCTTGATTCTTATCAATGGAGGAGGCTTAGATGGGTCAGAAGGAGATTCACCATTTATAATTATTGCAGTGATAGAACAAGGTACCCTCAGATGCCACCTGAATGCAGAACAAACGGTGACTATTGATATGTCAATCAATTTTAATTGAATTTTTATGTCATTAATAATGTTTCAATTGATAAGAGTTTTTTCTTTGTATATTTTATTGCTCATTTTTCCCATATATGTACGCACGCATTCATCATTATTTCATCAATAAAATGCCAATTTGTTCTATGTATTATGTAAAAATGTAAATAAAGGAGTGGACCGTGAATATATATGATTTTATTTAGGACAAATTAATTTTTAATCTTTAACAATATCAGACAAATTAGTAATTAAGAAAATTAAAATTCAAATTGCTCTCAAATATATTTAAAAAAAGTGACAAAATAATCGTTAATTTTCAATTAAAAAGCAGTATGATTGGGAATTGAATTCTTGAAAATTTAAAAATAAAAATAATTAAAACAATTCAAGGTATTACTCTATAATATTTGAGGGGCGGAGACCCACTTACATAAAGGATATATTTTCAACCATTTAGCAGTGAGTGCAAGATAGGAAATGTCTACATAAGATGTACATATAAAAATAAAAATACTAGTTCATATAACATTGAGGAAATGTCTACATAAGATGTACATTCGTTCTTCCTATTTAATTTTCTGTCCACCCCGTGCTATGTTTCACTCATTTGTAGGGTTTACTTGTATTGGTGAGGGTTTAAATCCCACAAAATTATAGTTTCAATCTATTTTTCTTTTAAATTCTACACTATTTTTTTTATTTCCAAATTCTAATAATAAAACTATAATGTGTTGATAAACAGTATTGGTTGTTTAATATATTTTATTATCTTTTATAATATTTTTACAAATTTTTCTTAGAGCTTAGCCGACGACAAATAATGACTATCAAATGAAGCATTGGACCTCCAATAGATTGGATCATTTTTAATTATAAGTATCACAAATTCATATATATTATATATTTACACACATATTTAATTAATTGTAATATTAATATTATATTAAAAGACATTATATATTAACAAAAATGTCAAGTTAAGTATAGTAAAACTAGTGACAGTTGGGCCCAATCCCATATGTAATGTATTGTTTAAAATTTGAGTTGCAGCAAATTCTATTTCTACTCCCCAAAGAGGACACTTGCAGCACGTTGCTGCTTCATCCATTTTCGATCTTGAAGCCCACTTTGCCTTGGAAGTCCAAGCAAGTATGAATTTTAAAAACATAGTTGGTTTGTTGAAAGTAAAAATAAATAAATAAAGGTAGTAGTTGTGATTTTGATTTTTGAATGGGAATTCTTTCCGACATATTGGCTCACTATTCAATGGTTCAATGTACTGCACAGTTATTGAGGCTCGGTACATGTCAGCTAACTTTATCTACATTTTAAATCAGTACAATATTTTAGAAAATTAAAAATAGAAAAAATCATTATTTGTTTCGAAATATATCTCTTATATA
>NC_029790.2:114582886-114588098 GCF_000816755.2 Arachis ipaensis | reverse complement strand
TACAATAAACACAAAATATTAATATCTTTGGATATCGTATATGTATTTATATCTTATCTATTAAACATGATTTTATGTCTTTATATTTATGTTTCAATGTTTTATGACACTGCAATATTTATTATTGAAAAAGAATATGAATTAATATTTTAGACATCACAAAGTATAATGAGAATGTATCATTTCATTTTTTTTTAATTGATCTTGTAAAATGTGACTAAGGAAAAAATATGTGACAAAAAGTCTTATGTATAAGATTACATTTTATAAAATTAACTGAAAAAAATTAAAAATATTCATTTTTAATATAGACAGCAAACATTTGAATCAACTATTTTCAGTTTTTTCTTTTTTTTTTTTTTGGTTAAATTTACCTTTTTTTTTATTAATTATCATCATTTTCACTCACACGTATATATAATCTCTTCTTCTTTTTTTATTTTCTTTTTCACTCTACGCTTCTCATGCCTTCTTTCTTCCTCCTTTCTCATTATTCCACCTTCTCCCTTACACGAAATATTTGACAGATTTTTTATTTCGAGCAAATGCTGATAGCTAGTGAGAAGATTTAAAATTGCTTCCCTTCAATGACGAAAGTTCAATGAACCTACGACATCTTTTATGTGTTTTTGCTGTTGTGACAATGATTGATCATGTTCCATCATAACAACCTTCACATTTTTCTGAATCTGTCGTCATTGTGCAAGCTTTATGTACTCGAGTCACTATAAGAAACTCATTTAAAAGTATTTTTTCTTCTTTTACTTGCGTATAGAACAATGTCCTTGCCACATATCATTCTAGTGAAGTCATAGCTCTTATTTCAGCGTTTCATACAATACTTTGGATCTTTCAAGTTTTCAGGAGTTGGTGATTCTCTATCTGCTCTGAGGTTCAATGTTCCATCCTCAAACCACCTGTCTACGACCACTGTGACTTAATCTCTAGAGAGGGATAGTGAGGGTGGAGAACTATTTCTACTAGAACCTCTAGAATAAGAATGCCTTCTACTCCTACCATCAACAGAACACACCATTAGAGAAAAAATTTCTTTAAATATCCTTCCATTATGTTTTATTGCCTCAGTCATGTCAGATGCTCTCTTCAAAAATTTAAAGAAAGTGTTTATGTTGCTCATAGAAAGATAAATTTGTAACCCATATTCTACGTTTTTAATATATCTATACATCGATTATGGTTCTGAGAGGGTGTCAATGCAAAGTAAGGTTAGATTTCTATTTCTTTTGATAAATACCACCAATCATTTTTCTTGCTTCTGTTTCACTCTTCCCAAGTTCATGATATGCATAGAGGGTTCCTCCTCCAGGAACTTTTATAATTCTATCAACAATCACTAAGTGTTGATGCTATTGGTCTTTAGTTTGGCACACTAGGTGACTGTCCTTCTCATCAACGACTTAAATCCCCTGATCTTGAGTTCTTAATGATTTCTGAACACCCCGAGATCATTTAAAAATAATAAGATGTATTCTTTGACACTTTTTATACTATCAAACTTGCAAAAGGTAGGCAGTTGGTATCCCTTAAAGTATAATTGTGTCAGAATATGATATCCAAATGGTGGGTTTATTCTCAAGTGGGCTTATTTGTTTCTCTTTTGTCCTTTAGAATGTGTGACAACTCCCTGTAAGTGACAATGGTATTCTCTTCTTCCTCCATATGCTCTTGATTTATGGTTGCGGGTGGCAAAAAGGTTCTATACCTTATTTGGTCCGTAGCCATCATTTTAATGATCAAAGTTTACATCTTTTTTGATTGTCTATCATATTATTGTACACGTGAGTAAGAATGGTAATGTTGGTATGCAGACTAGTAGTAATTTTAGTATTGGGTGTGAACAAATTTCTATGGACAAAAGCTCCTCTTTCTAGTGCACCCAGAGTTTTCTGCTCCATGTGTTTCTCTTTTTGATTGTGCTTGTCCTTATCTTGGGGTGTTCCTAAGCTAAGATTGAGGTTTTGAGGAGTTATCAAACATCGTCTGGGTGGTTGATTCTACCTAGAGTGAGGGCTACTAGACTCTATCATTGCATTGAAATGTTCCTCCCCATTGAGTCACAAAATGATTCGGGTGTAGTTTTGTGAAAATAGATTAAGTAAGGAAAGATTAAGAGGAGAGATTAGGAGTAGGTAAATTTATGAGAAAAATACTTTTATTAGTGACAAATAAGCAACACAAGAACTAAATATGAGAAATAATGGTGGAGAACAAGTGTTGAGGCGTTCACTAATGCCACAAGAGAATGAATGAGCTGTTTTAAAGTGGATAAGGGTTAAGTAGAACTTATTGTCGATTATTCTATTAGAACAGCCAAATGCTAATTTTATAAATTCTCTTGTTTGAATTGGATGAACAAAGTGAAGAACAATGAGAAGAATTAGAGGAGAGCAAAGGATACAGATGATCTCTCCAATTTTTAGAAAAAAAATTTCTTGAGAGAAGTGGGTTGAGATCATTTATAGTCTCAAGCCATTTTAAAGGGAGACTACATTGTCCAATGATTACAATGTCATATGTTACTAAATAAGATAGTTGGCAGAAGATGTTTTGGATGTTCCCATTATTTTAATTCTCTTTAACTAAAAAATGGGTATAAGAAAGAAGTTTATCTCCACAAGTTAAGGTAGCAGTTTTGACACTGCTCCGGATATTTGTTTTTAAAAAAAATGTCTAAATAAAAGGATGCTCATGGCATGTAACATTAATGAAAAAATATCTAGTTTAGTCATTTCGAATACTTTAAATCCAACTAATCCATTTCTACCTATTTACTTTCCTCAAAAATAAAAATTTAACTCCTTATAGTATTCTTTTTGAATTTCTTCCTTTTGGCTCAACACCAATAAAAAGAATTTTACTCTTTTTTGGCTATAATTTGGACCATTTTAAAATTATTCATACATAATAAAATTGCATTTTTGATGTACAATCACTAAATATACTCTTTAGATAGACATCTTTGCATTTTGAACATGTCAAATGTTATTAATAGAACCGTTATCATATCATTATATGTGACTGAACCATGTCAACACGTACCACTAATAGTTTATGTCCTCAAAATACACAAAAAATTCATAACAGTATAAATGAATAAAGGACTAATGTGGTCACTTTTGCTAATTTTAATGACCTAATTATTATAATTAGAATCTCAAAAATTATTTTAATATCCAGATCAATCTTAAAAATCACTTTAGAATTTAAATCAGTTAATTTTCACTATCACTTTTCTTGTCATTTTTTTCAATAAAAACAACTAAATCACTTTATGCATGTTTGTTCAAATTAATTTCTTTCAACCCAAAAGAAAATTGATCAACATTATGCTACAGTACAAGAGCTACCTTCAAAGATAGAGCATCACCAACGCATAAGTTTTGGTTACTTTTAGTATAAAATTTTCTAAATGTAATTCATTATTAAGTTAATGAGATATTGATAGTTAATACTCAACTGAAAGAGATAGTATTCATTTTTTCAAGAATAGTAAAATTATCACCAAGAGTCGGAAAGAGAGTATTTAGATTTTCACGTTTACCACTTCACACTGTGACAATAATAATAATAATAATAAAATTTTACCAATCCTAAGAAACGAATTAGATATATAACATTTAATTAAGCAAGCTAAAACATTTAATACTAGACTATATGGTGTAATGTGTAAGATCCAAATAAAAAGGCAAAGACATAGGAACGTTCATTGCATCCCCCCACGCCCCCACCCCAAAAAACAATAAAAAGAAAAAAGAAAAAAAACAAGAGTCCAAGTTGCTATATATAGGGGGCATGGTATAGCCTTGAAGTGTCACAAGTTTGAAAAGAAAAATAGAAAATGGGTTCAAGGCGTGTAGGTGTATTGACCCTAAGTCTTGTTGTTGTAGCGTCACTGGTGTCCGCTGCAATGTGCGGCGTTCCCAGAAGGCCCGTTGATGTTCAATTCGGCCGTAACTATGTTCCCACTTGGGCCTTTGACCACATCAAATACTTCAATGGCGGTTCTGAGATTCAGCTCCATCTTGATAAATATACTGGTAATAATATAACTCCATTATTATTATTATTAATGTTTAAATGTTAATTAATTAACTGTTGAAAATGAACAGGCACTGGATTCCAGTCCAAAGGTTCATACTTGTTTGGTCACTTCAGCATGTACATCAAGATGGTTCCTGGTGATTCCGCTGGCACTGTAACCGCTTTCTATGTAAGATTCAAAAACTAAAATAAAATAAATAAACTTTTCTCTTTTTTTCATTTTTTTTTTCTTTGCTGGAACTTTTTAATAAAATAAAAGATTAAACAAATATTATTTTAAAAAGAATATATTTTGTTATTTTTTTTAAAAAAAATGGGATTTGTTTTTCTTATGCTACTAATTGAGACCTAATAAATTTGTCTAGTGTGAGACTGTGAGTGTGTTGTTATGTAGTTATAATGTGTCTGAAGTCTGAACTCTGAACATTGGTTGGTTGGTTGGTTGGTGTGGGAATGAATGTGATTTTGAATATTGACATAACACAGTTGTCTTCACAAACTGCGGAGCATGATGAAATAGACTTTGAGTTCTTGGGGAACAGAACAGGACAACCTTACATATTGCAAACCAATGTGTTCACCGGAGGTAAAGGTGATAGAGAACAGAGAATCTATCTCTGGTTTGATCCCACCAAAGAATACCACAGATATTCAGTTCTATGGAACTTGTATCAAGTTGTGTAAGTAATCTCAACTCATTCTCGTTAACATTTTGAGTAATGATACATATCCACATTTTTTTTGAATCGAGTTTAACCAAATTAAACTGTAAGACTTGAAATAATATTATTTATAATTAATTTTTGTTTTAAATTAGTTAGACTTAATTAACAAAAATATTTAAATGTGTAGTATTATTTTAACATTTTATATATACACTTCATTTATAAAAATATTTTCTGTGTTCTATAAATTTAACTTCTTTTTAATGAAAATCGGTTTAATTAAGAAGACTAACATTTTTTTCAATATACGAGAGTGGGAAGGAAAGATGGATATAATAAAGTTAACTAAATTTTAAAATGATTCTTAACATTTTTTATATGTAAATATATTATTTCATCTATGCATTCCTTCAATTTATCTGTATTTATAATAAAATGTTTCCTATCGATCTTATTTTTCCTTTTGTTAATCTAGTATATTAGTA
>NC_029790.2:114581767-114582376 GCF_000816755.2 Arachis ipaensis | reverse complement strand
TGTTTAATTATAATTATTTTTCATTAATTAATTAATATAAAGAAAAAATCACCATTCTTCTTCTATGTATTATAATTTTTTCTCAAAATGTTACGAAAGATGAAAAAAGAGTGGGACCTAACCGAAATGAAATGATGATGATGTGTGTTGGAAGGAGGGTAGAATTTTCAAAAGGAAAAGAAAATATTTACAAAAGACAAAGTCACACGTATCCTTTTCACTATTACAAGCATCGTACTCCCCCCATAATAATTTTGCTAATTTTCTCGTAAAGAAAGGTCCTTTTAGGGTGTTGGTTTGTTTTTTTCTTTTATTTTTAACATTTTATTTTAAATCCTAACACTCATTTTTTATATATAGAGTCTTACAGATTTTGTCACTTCAGTATCATAGAAACTTAGTAATAGATGTTGTCACTTCAATATAAAAAAATTTGATCAAATTTAAATGATATATTAATTTAATAAAATGTCGTTATCCTCTCTCTAAAAACTTATGTGAAAGAAGCACAAATAAGCCTCTAATTTTTTATTACAAAAATAAATACATTTTTCATCAAATTAAAATATTAGTAATAAATCTGTAATATTTTATAAATGGGAGATACAT
>NC_029790.2:114579298-114581556 GCF_000816755.2 Arachis ipaensis | reverse complement strand
TTTTACAAAAATTAAGAATTTATTTATATTTAAATTTAGTAAAAATTTTATTTATGTTTGAAATAAAATATTAGAGATTTATTTGTGATTTTATGTAATTAATATGATTCCGAGAGAGATTAAATGGAAAGAAAATTTGTGTATATGAAAAACAGGTTCTTTGTGGATGATGTACCAATTAGGGTGTTCAAGAACTGCAAGGACTTGGGTGTGAAATTCCCATTTGACCAACCAATGAAAATCTACAACAGCTTATGGAACGCAGATGATTGGGCCACAAGGGGTGGTTTGGAGAAAACAGATTGGTCGAAAGCACCATTCATAGCTTCCTACAAAGGCTTCCACATTGATGGTTGTGAAGCCTCCGTTGAAGCCAAGTTCTGTTCCACTCAAGGTAAGAGATGGTGGGACCAACAAGAATTCAGAGACCTTGATGCTCTTCAATGGAGGAGGCTTAGATGGGTTCGCCAGAAGTTCACTATTTACAACTATTGCAATGATAGAAAGCGTTACCCTACTCTTCCTCCTGAATGCTCTAGAGACCGTGACATTTAATTTAAGAATATAATATAACATTATAAGATATGTGATTTCTTATACTTTATATTATATTCTTATTTTATGCATTATTGGTTCTCTTATTTGCTTTCCTATTGTTGTATTGGTTATATTTACCACTTACCTTACCACATTATTATCATCATTTATTGTCATGAGAGCTATGTAATTAAGAAGTGGAGGTTGAACTTGAACACAGACTCAGTAGCCTCTCTCTCTCCCACATTCTGTAATGTATTTTACTTATTTTTATATCACTATATATTATACACTTCTACTTCTCTTTCTTGGATTGACGGAGGATAATGATAACTCTAAATTCTAAAAAGCTCTACCACCATATCATACACGATTTTTAAAAAATAAAATAAAATTTCAAGGTTTTTAGTGTGACAGTCACGGCTTCATGTGGAGCTTCAGATAATTAGTTTTAATTTAACTAATTTTACTCTTAAGATTTGATGGTCTTCATCATATTTTGACCAATAATTTAACTAACTTTTATGTTACTTATATATAGTTCAAAAAATATAAAAAATAAAATTACATTTTTTCTAAGTATGATAGTAAGTATTTAATCCAACATATATATTGAGTATTATAATTCTGTTATTAGATAGTATCTAAGTTTAATACTGTAATAAGTAGTTAGGAAACATTTCAAGTACTTAATTTTAAAAATATGATATTTCAGTAACATTAGTAGTTAATTTTAATATTCGTATGATATTTTTTATAAAATTATCGAAACACTCTTAAAATATTTAAAAATTTTCAATGAGATATTTTGGTACAGAAATTGAGTAAAATCATTCATGTGTAATGTTAATAATGGCATATCTAAGTTGTTGATGAGAATACAGTTGTATTGTATTGGATATCCAAATAAAGCAGAATATAATTTGCACAAAATTGTGATATGAATATGATTGAGTCTGATTCTCTGGGCCCAAAAAATGACAATGTAAGAAATGGAAAAAGGGGTGGTGCTTCATAATTCATAAAATAGGCACAAAAGAAAAAAAGACACTGGACCCTGTAAACGTGGCAGCACCAAGCACTCACTTACCCATGTGAAAATCTGGCTTTGGTGCTGTTGCAGCTGCACCAAATAACAATTAATTAATCAACTAACTAATTGGTTCTTTTTCTTTAACTAATTTGAAGAGCTGTTTGCGCCACCATTATTTGACATGTCTAGTTAGGACTTGGCATTGAACATGGTTTGCTTTGCCACTAGCACATGCCCTCATTTCTCTCTCTATATGGATGTGCCTAATAATAAATTTATTCTTTAATCTATTGAATCCAAAGAGAGCGTGAGAAACCAAAAATTATAATGACTAATAATAAAGCATGTGTAGCAAATTAATGCATGGAAGGAGGGGTGGTGATCGAAACCCAGACACGTTTTAACTTTCCTAATAATGAGGTCAAGTTGTGACTGGTGGATCGGCTGATCAGGTTCTTCATGTCAATATAAGATTGGAGGATTTAAATAGAAAAAAAAATGATAATAGTTGTGCACTTGTGCCAATCTATGTCTCATGCATATGCTTCAAGGCACGATGAACGGTTTCAATACGTAGGAGAAAAAATGTGGTATTTTGTGGGCGAGGTTGATAACAGCAAATAAATGGGAAGGCTTGCATATTTTTTTTAAACAGGTGATTAATAATTGATTTTTATTTTTTATTTTA
>NC_029790.2:114572845-114579239 GCF_000816755.2 Arachis ipaensis | reverse complement strand
ATCAATATTGTTAATTTTTATTTTTTAACTAACATATTTAACAAAACTAATTATTCAATCTTGCAAGTTAATTAAAGGTTATAATAATAAAAAATCTTATTGATGAAAGTCTCTTGGGTTTTGTTTCAATTTTATCTAAAGACAAAAACAAAGCACAAAAACAAAAAAAATGTTTATAAAATAACACAAAAACAAATAAAAAAATCAATCTCAGATAGAAATACACAAAAGTTTTGTCAAAACTAAAATAGGAGGACACAAAATTGTATTGTGAGATAGAATTTTTTAAAATTAAAAAAAAAGTATAAGTAGCTAATTGTGTATGTAACTAATTTAGTTATCTAGTAGCTAATTTTCTAAAAACTTAATTTTAAATTTTAAAATTAGTTTTGTTCGCGCATCAGTCGTCTGTCGGCAGAAGCTGTGCGTCTTCCGCAGTCGACGGCACATGAGAGAGCGACTACCGTGGTTAAGCTACACACAGTGTCTTCTTCTTCCTCCTCCTCTTCCACCTCTTCTTCTTTCTCCTTTTTCTTCTTCTTGTAGGTATTGGATATTTTTTTCTAGTGTTGGATATTTCTTTTTTCTAAGTTTTGGATGTGTCTTTTTTATATGCTTTGGAGGTTTTTTTTTTCTTATATTTTGGATTTTTTCTTTTTAAGTTTTGAATAGTTTTTCAATAGTTTTAGATGTTTCTTTGCTTAGTTTTTGGATGTTTTTTTTTCAATAATGTTAAATGTCTCGTTTTATTAAATTTTGGATTTTTTTTATTATGTTTTGGATGTTTTATTTTTGTTACATTTTAATTTTTTTTTTTAGATTTTGGATATTCCTTTTACAATAATTGTTTTGCATTCAGCTTCTCTTGATCTACCACCACTTTCTCATCTTCTCGATCCTTCTTAATCTATAACATCGACTACGCCTCCTTTACATTTGCCTCCTTTGACCATATTAAGTGATGACAGATTTTTATAAATAATGGGTCTAAAAATTGGTAACGATATACAAAGTTAGAAAATAACTCTAAGTTGGAGTAAATGTCATTGTCTTTATCATCGTTGCTTTCTTTCCCTTTACTAGTAATTTATGCATTCGGCTTCTATTAATCTACCACCACTTTCTCATCCTCTCGATCCTTCTTGATCTGTAACACTGACCGTGCCTCCTTTACATTCGCCTCCTTTGGCCATACCAAGCAATGACAGATTCCAATAACTAGTGGAGTCCAAAAATTGGTAATGGTATAAAAAGTTAAAAAATAACTCCAAGTCGGAGTCTAACTGTTAAGGATAAATGTGAACCTTCGTGAACTCCAATCACCACTGGAATTAAAAATATCTCGGTTGCGATCCTGCCAAATTTACCACAGACCAACAACAAATATAAAAAATTTTGAAGTCCCAGCCTCACAAAACTATCTTTGCCAACTCGAAAACAAATTTAGGAGTATCTAGACTTCTTTAGCTTTCGACCATTCCAAGAAACAGTGAAAAATGATTTCCATTCCTGGAGAGCAACAAAGCGAGTCTTAGAGTCATATAAACCACATTTGAATTTGAGAGCAGTTGTAGTAAGGGATTATTGCATACACAACCAAATAATTTTTTTTTTAAAATATTGCACCTCTAGATCTATTTTCAATAAATATTTTAGTTATGTTTTGTTCTCTTCCTTGGTGCTTTCATGCTCTCCATGCTGAATACCACCTCTCTAATTTCTTCGTCGGAGACTCTTTCAATCAGCCAATTATTCATATCCGAGGATATTCTCTTTGGGATTTTGCTAATGCAGCTCTCTAGATTAGCCGATGATGAGGCCTTGAATAATTCTGTGAAATGGTTCTCTATTAGATTAAGCACCTCTTCCCTTCCTTGTACCCAATTTCTCTGTCCATTTCTTAGCTTTTCAATCTTGTTTCTATTCCTCCTTTGGATGGTTGTTGCATGGAAGAAAGCAGAGTTTTTATCCCCCACTTTATCCACTTCAATCGTGTCCTTTGTCCTCAATATTTCTCCTCTTACCTCCAAAGTTGGCCTATTCTGATCTTAGCCTGATGAATCTGTTCTTGCTGAATTTCTGATAGGTTAGACTCTTGGAGATGCTGAATTTTATCACTTAGTTTAATAATCTCCTTGTCTGCCCTTGAGAATGTCTTTTTGCTCCATCTTCTTAACTCTTCCTTGCAATTCTTCACCTTTTTCATAAGCTTGTCCCATCCTTGTGTCCTAATAGTCTGCTTATTCCAGCCCTTTCTAATAATTTCATTGCAATCTTCGTGGTCCTCCCAAAAGATTTCATATTTAAATTTCCTTGGTTTCTTTTCTTTTGGTTCAAAAGTGAGGATAATCAGACAATGGTCAGAGTTTATAACTAGTCTTGCCATTAAAGATGCATGTTGGTATAATTTTTTTCATTTCTAATTTGTAAGAGTCCTATCTATTTTTTCTCTTGTTATGAAGCTATTTCTAGGGTTACTAAACCATGTAAATCTCCCTCCCTTCAAGTCAATATCCATAAAAGATTACAATTAACAAAATTTCTGAAGCTCTCCATTTGGCTTATTGGTTTAGGATGCAGTCCCATTTTTTCATCTTGATTTAACATGTCATTAAAATTCCCTATAAAAAGTTGAGAAATCAAATAGTCATCTTTATTTTTAGCTAATTTCTCCCACAATTTTTTTCTCTGTGCATATTTGGGTTGCCCATATACAAAATTTTCTATCCATCTTTTTTTACTAGTATCCTCTATATTGGCCTTAATAATATTATGACTCCACATATAAACATTAACTTTAAAGTTAGCATTTCATAAAAGACATAGACATTCTCCTGGGGTTCTACACAAAAGGATTCATCAAAATGTAGCACCCTTTTAATTTTGTTGATATAATCTTGTTTAGCACAAGTTTCAATTGAAAATACTATTGCGGACTTAATCTGCTTACACAGATTCTTCAACTCTGAAACTGTCGCAGGTGTCGCTAACCTGCGACAGTTCCAGCTTAAGCAACTCATGGCTGAGGGTGGGGCATGGTAAGGCCCGCCTCCTCAGCCATGTTTTTCTTATGCTCTACTGTTGTTTCATACCTCACAATGCTCCTGTCTCTTGCTGCCCCATTCTGCACTTCGATTCTGCCTCTCTTGCTTGCCTCTCCCGGTTGACTATCTCCCATTTCAAGTTGCAAAAATTCATTTTCGCTGTAATTGTCTGATTTCTCCCTTTTCCTTTTCAGCTTCAAGTTATAATTTATACTTCGTACCAATTCAAATTCCACTGCCTCTGGAATTTTGTTAATTTCTTCTCTATTATCATTATCACCTCTTCATTTGGAATCTCTACAAAATATACTTCCCCTACATTTGCTACATGCCTCTCCTTGCCATTGTTAGCCCTCCTTCCCTTGATTAATTCTTGAGTTTTCTTTATTTCACCTGTCTTTGTCCAGTTGTCCACAACATCTTTGTCCATTGCACTTGCTCTAGCTATGTTCTGTTTTCCTACTTCTTCCATTTGGTAATTGTTTATTCTGTCCATTTTCTGTATTATGGCTTCCTTCGTTGGTGCCTTCATTCTTTACATTGGGCTTCTTCTTACTTCATTACTTCCTCATTTTTCTTCCTCCAAAATAAATTGTTTTGAACTATTTTGAATTGGGCCTCCCTCTCCTGTATATTGCTTGCTTTCCAGGACATAAGAATTAGTCTTTATATTTTTTGTTCTATTTACACTAGTTAATCTCAGTTCCCAACTATTCACTTTCACTTCTTGTGTTGTTGGGCCTTGACTTTTTCAGCCCGTTTTCTCCTTGCCTTTCAGCCTTTTTAATTCATGACTGATGTCTTCTATCTGCCTTGTTTCTTCTAGATTTCTCTCTTCTGATTCCTCCCTAATTAGCTACTAATTTTCAGGGATATTGTTGACTGCTTTTTCACTCCTGATTTAGCTCCTCTCCCTACTTTTTCACCTCCTAATTGATAGTTCTCAGCTTGATTTCTGTTTCTTCTTTGATCATAACCTCATTTTCACTCTTTTGAGCTCTGATTTCCTTCACCTTCTTTCCCCAACGTCTGATGTGCACGCGCTGCTGCCTCCTTCTCTTTCATCCTTACTATTTCCTTCTCCAAGTTCACTTTCCGTTGAACCTTTCTGATCAGTTTTGCCTGTACCACTCCTAAATCTGGTGAGTATCTGGCTATTTGAGGATTTCTCATCGACATAGCCATCTCCTCCTTGCATTTTTTCCTGTGGTGACCTATTCTCCCACAATTTAAGCAATAACAATTAAGAAGTCTTTCATACTTGAAATCAAATCGTATCTGAGGTAGATCCTTCCTACTAATCCAAAACCTTGTTGGTAGAGGATTATGAACATTTACTGCCACTCTTATTCTTAAGAAAGGTCTCACTATCACATTTTCTACTCTTGGGTCTTCATCTTCTATTAAGATGCCCACCATGTTGCCTATCATTACTGCTATTTTCTTATTGAGAAGCTCTAATGGCACCCCATGCACTTGAATCCAAAACTCCATGTGCTCATGCTTTACCTCATGAACTGATTCACCTTTGGCCCATAGTTGTAAATTAAGTAAACTTTCCTTCATGCACCAGGGACCATTCTTCAGTACTTGTATCCCTTTGCTTTTATCTTTGAAACATATATGTATTTTGTTTTTCCCAACCTCAGTAAAGAACACTCCTGTTGGATTGCCCCATATACCCATCATTACTTGCTTGCATGTTTTAAAGTTAATCTCCTTCTCTGACATAATTTTTTCCACTAGGTTAATGCAATCTTCATCGTAGTCACTGTGCTCCTCTGTGATGAAGTTGAATACTCTGTCTTCGATGGATTCCGAGCCCTTTGTAGCTGCTGGTTCTTCTATTTGCCACTCCATAATTGTCTCGTGGTTGAATCTATCAGAGTTTACCTTGTCGGAGATATGCATCCTTGGCGGAGTAATCTATTGCAGTAGTCGAGGCCCAAGCCCAGCCTGAAAAATCTATGGCTAGATGAGAGGGGTTAAAAGTGTGTATCAAGTATAAACTCTTTAATATTATTTTGAAGAAGAGTGAACAAACTATCTAAGTGTTGGAAAATTATTTAATTTTTTAATTTATTTGTGGGTAATACATATATTAATTATAATAACAAATTATACTATTTTAAATTAAATAATTTATATAATAGTGATCTCATTTATTGTTATAAATACTAAATTGAATAAGTCATAATTATTTTTAGACTTGGTTTGGTAAAACTTTTGGAAGATGTACTTGTTCTTTTTAAAAGTTCAAGTTCCTCATTTTGTGTTTGGTAAATTAAAAAGACTATGTGCTTGTATTTGCAGCTTTTAAAAGATTGAGACATTTTTGAAAGTACCTAAAGTAGAGCTTTTTAAAGTTGACTTGTGTTTTTCAAAATCTAAAAGTCTAATATAACCTCATATGTTAACTAATTTTCAAATTTAACGTTTATATTTATGTCTATTATATATAGTATTTTTAAATTTTAAAAACTATTTTACCAAACGCAGTTGTTGTTACTTATGTTTATTGAAAACTATTTTTAATTTGATTTACCAAACATAAATGCTACAACATTTAAAAGGCCATCTTTTAAAAAATAGCTTTTATAAGCTATTTTTGAAAAATAAAAATTTTACCAAACTAAACCTTAATTTGGAATTAAATGAGAATAAAATCAGATAGTATCTTTATTTGGGGTTTAGATACTGTTTTTATTTGGGTTTTAGAGTTTAATGGATGTCATACTCAAATATAAACAGTAACTTTATAGTTTCGATCCCTAAGATACCAAAACCGCCTCTGTCGCTCTTTTTCCATTAGAGGAGTTATAATTCAGTCATATCACAGAAGATTATCACTTTTATAAGTACAGATACATTTTCACATTGTGATATATATATTTTTGATGGTTTAATATAAATGATTTTAATTATAAAACAATTTATTCTAACACTAAATGTCAAGTGCCATTATGCCAAACATATTCATTTTTACAATCGAAATGAGGGAGGTTATCACGGAGCTTGCCAACAGGAAGTCAAGAATCATGCCAAAGAGATTGCTCCATATAACCAGTACACCATAAGAAGCCTTCCTTCAATCAACTAATAAAGGCTTAGACAATGCTTCTCCAATAATTAGAAAAATTATTTTGAATGTGTAAATCTAAGCTGCAATTATTCTTCATGTATATATTCCTAATAAGAACATGAACCCAAGATTTGGCACTGCTAATGAGAACCTGCCAGGACAGTTTTTCCACCAAAAGAGTATTCATAGAATGCATTTTCCTAATACCAAGGCCTCTGAAATTTTTAGGAGAGATTAATATATCTCATTTGACTAGGGAAAGACTTCT
>NC_029790.2:114564015-114572820 GCF_000816755.2 Arachis ipaensis | reverse complement strand
TACCTTTACACAAAAGCTGACGCATCACAATTTATTTTTTTACAAGCATAAGTTGGTAATAAATAAATTTAGATTTGATAGATTGGAATGGAAGAAACAACAGATTTTATTAAACATAGTTCCCTGGCTCTATTAAGAAGTCTACCCTTTTAAAAAGCCAATCTTTTTTTCATTTTCTCAATGATTTCTTGAGCACATCTTTTACTGGTATAAACATGGCCTAGGTAAAATTCCAAGTATTTTCGAAGTTTTTGAATGAAACGGATGCTAGATACTCCAATAAAAATATCTCTCTAGGCAGAAATAACATTCTTAAAACAAAGAGCTTTAAATTTTATATGATTTACCTTTATTTCTGAAACCTTACAAAAAAGTATTCAATACATTCATAACCATCTTAACCTAACCTTTTATTGCTTTATAAAATAAGAAGAGATCATCTACAAATATAAAGTGAGATACTGTTCATGAACCCTCATAACAAATGATCACCAGACTATTCCATTCCTCATAAAAAAATTATAAACAATCAAACAAGCCAATCTTTCCATACATAAATAAAATGATTCTTTGTTTATTAACTATATATTTTGGCCTATGTATATTAACTGTAAATTTACCAAAATTCAAGAATTCAGTATTACATACATAAGCTAGTAATATATATATATATAATGCTAAATTCAACCATATTAAATAGTAGATAATTATGTCAAAAAATAGTAGATAATAATACTAAATATATCAGCTCTATATTATTCTTTATGAATTTATTTTTCACTTTTTCTAACATCATGTTACAAAATTGTAAACTAATTTTAATGAAACTATCGATAGTAGAAGGAATAATATACTATTATTTTTATTAATTATTAATAAAGAAAAAAGTGTTTTGAAAAATTTAAATAAAAGATTAACCTTGTTTGTTCAAACAAACAAATTATGATCAACCCCACAGGAATAGTAGTAGAGGTTGTTTGCCACCTTATACTTATTTTATTGCCTAAAATGTAAAATTCAAACATGGCGGAGCAATCTCTGACTCTTTAATCTCGGAGACCATAACCTTTTGGACTCTTTGGAATAAAAAGTGCATAGTAATAACAACAAAGAAAAAGTGATCAGGACGGGTCCAAAAAATTGTGCAGTGTTGACCGTATCACCAAATAATGCATTGTTACATTTTACAAATACAAATTACATTTCTCTCAGGTAGTGTTTGGTGGAGAGACAGAGACGGAAAGATTGAGACTGAGAGACAGAGACTAAGAGACAGAGATTGAAATAAATCTCAGTATTTTATTTGGTGCAAAATGGAAGACAAAAATTGAAACAAAAATGAAACTCTAATTTAATTTGCACAAAAGGTAAAATTGGAATTAATTAATTGAAATGAGGATATTTTAAGTATAAAATGTTATTAAAGTTTCAGTTTCTATCTCTATCTCTAAAAATTTTAGTCCTCTGTGTCCTTACTTTTTGGAGGTACTGAAATACTAAAATTTTGGACACAGAGACAGAAATTTTAGTATCATTCTCTAAATCAACAAACATGATATTAAGTCTCAATCTCTCAATCTTTATCTCAGTACCTCAAAACAAACACTACCTCAAGTCTGGTGATATACATTTTCTCAAAGTAATAGGTCACTGTTTTAATTAACCAGGATTAAAGTGACTGTACTGAATATAATATATAAAAATTATAGGCTATTAGAGAAAGAGAAAGAAAATGCCAGCTGCAAATAATGTTCTCAAATTAGAAAACATCTAACTAATACAGTGTTATGCTGTTTGATTCATACTATTTTGGTTTTTTCCTGTTAAATAATAGAGATTGGGACTGGAACTCAAATATTTAGTTACAAAATGAAACAAATGTTTTACTCTCACTTCAAGGTTCGAGTAATAGACTCTCGGTAATAAATAAACGTTAATAAAATGGTGTTTATTACTAATAATTTTGTATATTCTTTTTTATAATTATTAATTGTAAAGGATATTAAACATTTTCTTTTGATATTTAGCTTTCGTAAGAATTATTTTCTAAAATAATTATTTTTTTTCTACACTAACAGTCATGAAAATGAATATTAGTTTTTGTTGTAGTGAACATAATTGTCATTTGCATCATATTACCAAGAATTGTGGTTATTCTGATTCCACTAGGTTGAAATCCAAAACTCAATAGTTGAATATAATCTTAGCGAGGACTAAGTAGGTGCTGATTGAACATAATCTAAGTGAGGACTTTTTTTGTTCCCAAACCAAAACTCATCCAAAATTACTGATAAAAGATCAGCATACTTACTACTGTAACTAATTTCATTTCATATTGGTAAAGACCATTTCTTTTTTGGAGTCAATGGTATGGAGAATGGATCCTCTCAATTGTTAAAAAAAATTGAGAATATAAAGTGTGATCTTTTAGTTCTTTATTGTTCTCTCTTTCATATTTAATTTTGGTCCCACTTATAAAATTAATGGTTAGAGATCACACTTTACTTCCTCAATTATTAAAAAAAATTGAAAGGATCCATTTCCAATGATATGGGCCTAAAAAAATATGTAAATAAATTATAATGTAAGATACATTACAAAAATATAGCGATAGAGAATATATATTTAAAGTACAAAAAACATGTGCACTTTTTACTAATGAAGTGGTACACGTCGATTCTTCATAGCATAAAATTTATCGATAATAGAATCGGTGTCAAATCTTTCAGCAATCTTCTTCTCAAATCAAAAGACAATTAGCAAGAAATTCATCTGCTATTTTGTTTCTGAGTCTATTCTTCACAATATTCATAGTTGAAAAAGATCTCTCAGTTGTAGCAGTTGAAACAGGGAGAGTTAATACCAAGCGAATCAAACGATCAATCAAAGGATATGTTAAAGACTTTCCTGTCTTCGTTAATCCTTGACATAACTCCGAAATTGTGCACAAGTTAGTTAACTCAACATGATTAGGAACATCAAATTCATAATGTTGAGTTTGCATTCTAATGTGAAATTTCTCTTGGTCACTGAAGTCACCTGGATAAAGCCGTTCTACTAATTCACATACTTTGTTGACATTGAAGAGCTTATAATGATCTCTGGGATCTAAAGTTGAATTTAAAGTAAGCAATTCCACCATATTATCATTGAATCTTCTATTAAACTCTTGCAACTGTGTATCAATTACAGCTAGAAATAAATTAATACGGTAATGATGCTCATCCACTAAAATTTGGTCAATAATTTTGCGAGTTCGGCCTCTTCTAGGAATATGTAATGCATTCATATCAAGAACTTCAACGTCATGTTTCTCACAAAATAATATAACTTCGTTTATGAAAGTCTCCCAACTTGATTCTCTCATTCGTTGGATTAAAGTTTTGGTAGTAGAAACCAGAATTAAAGCATTCAATATGTCTTGATTTTTTCGTTGCAAAGCTTGACAAAGATCATGACTAACTTCCAAAATATTTCTCATCAAATGCAAAACAAAGATAAATTCAAAGGATGTGATAGCATCATAAGCAGCACTAGCATCACCACGAGTGGAGAAATTACTTTCTTCAGTGCTTTTTTCAAGAACTTCACAAGTAGCATCAAACATGCATAGCAAGCTATATACAGAATTCAAATGAGAGCCACATCTAGTATCTCCAACTCTTTGCAAAGTACCAATTTGATTAAGTCCACTACCTGTTACAATTTGATCATTGGCAATTAAGTTTGTAACATTATTTGCTTGAGCAACCTTTAACTGACCATGACGTTTAGGAGAAATAATCACAACATTCACAATTAGGGTAAGTTTTCAAAAGAATTGATGAACATAACAAACTTCTTTAGTTGCAGAAACAAGTGCTAATTGTAATCGATGAGCAAGACAATGAATGTAATAAGCAAAAGGGCAATCTTTCAAAAATAGAGCTTGCAATCCATTCCATTCACCACGCATATTACTAGCTCTATCATACCCTTGTCCCCTAAGATTTTGAACATCAAATTTATGACGAGAAAAACTGATGAAATTTCTGTTTTCAATGTCAAAGAACACATATCAGAAATATGTATAAGATCAAAAAATCTTTCTTGAATATGACCGTGCTTGTCTACAAATCTCAAAATCACAGACATTTGTTCTCGTTTTGACTCATCTCTTACTTCATCAATAATTATACAAAATTTAGAATCACCAATTTCTTTTCGAATTGTTGTACCCACTTTTCTAGCAAAGATATGCAATATATCTTTTTGAACACCGAAAAATATATATTGAGCATTTTCAGGAGCATTTTTAAGGACAACATTATTAACATTCTGATTACATAAAACTAAAAGCTTAATTAACTCAATAAAATTTTCCCTATTCAAAGATTCAGAACTTTCATTGTCGCCTCTAAATGCACATGCTTGAAATGCAAGCCATCGAATAGCATCAATAAATGTCTTCAACTTTAAGTGGTTATTTGCAATAGTTTCATTACTATGCCTATCAAGAACTTTGTCTATATGCTTATAATCAACTATTAAATCATCACAAGATTTCACACATCAATTATGGGGAGAATTAGGAATAGAACCCTTGTGACATACAAATGCACAATTCACTCCATTATTTACTTTCTTCCAATTACTAAATCCGAACTCTGAAAATGCATTTTTTTCATCATTGCGAGCACCATAATGTTTACTAAACAAGTACCAAGGCAAACAACAAGCAACATCTTTTTCTAGGGAATATTCTAACCAACTTGAAAATTTCTTAAACCAAGAAGATTGAAAATATCGACGGTGATTGTTATTACCAGAAGTTGGATAGCTAATATTTGTTGTTGGTATGGCCCAGCTATTATGTATGCTCTACGATTATGTATGCTCTACGAATCTTATCATGTTCATTGACATTATACTGCCAAATTGGACGTCGCTTTTTTGGATCCCTTTCTAGTAAAGAGATATCAACATCTCTTTCTAATCTTGGAACTTTGACTTCATGTTGATGTGTATTTTGAGTAAGATTAGAGAGTTCATTTACTTGAACTTCTTGTGAAATAAGATTAGATGGTTGACTTGTTTGAACTCCAACATTATCAGTAACTTTTCTCTTAAAAATTGTATCAATTTTACTTTGCTTTCTCATCATAAAATGTTCTAGTTTCTTTTTACTTAAAAAAAAATCAAATAAGTATATACTCACATGAATAAATAAAATCTAAATATTTTTTATTAATTAAACATCAAAAACAAATTAACAATATTTTTTCACTGAATTGCTATTAATTTCACTAAAAAAGAATTAAAAAAACTACTAGACGTACAGCATCAATGGAATAGAATTCAAAGTGATTTGCTCACAGTGGCATTTGCTCAAAAACTACTAGTACTAGGCGTACAATGTTTATAAAAATAATAATTTCATTGTTAAAGTTATTTAAAAATAACAGTAGATGTTTAAATATTAAAAATGATTTCATAATTGTTAAAACTTAAAATATCTTTGTTAATTTTCTATCCTCTATAGAATATGAATCTAAATCTAAATAAAATTTAAATTAAATAGTGGCAACGGGCAAGCTTTAAACAAAAATGTTTATTTTGGCTATACACAGAGATATATCAATAAGAATAATAAAGTGCATAGTAACTGTTTAAGATATATAATCTCTAAAGAATTTAAAATTTAAAATATATAATAAAATGTACCTTATAGTTGTTATAGTTGTACCGTTGTGACACTTGACAACGGTCTGTGACTCAGTTGAGTGGAGAGCATGAGCTCGTGGCTATGGGCTATGGCTTCAATTTCAAAAGAATACTAAACATCAAAAGGAATAAGGGAAGAAAGATAATGTAGTGTTTCTGTTTAGCCAATTAAAGATTTAAAAAAATTTTAAAAATTATTATATTTTATTGGGTTGGGCTTCCTAAATTTTACTACTAATTTTTTTTTTAAAAAAGTTGGGACCAGCTTTCACTTGCCCCATGTATCCGTCCCTGGTTATGTCACGGTCACAATGCTATTTGCCACGTGTTTGATCATGCCACGTGTCACAATGTTATTTATCTACGTGTCATATACTATGTTATTATTACATATGCACTAAATTGGTCTCTTATTTTGCATCAAATGACTCATTTTAGTCTTTAAAATTGAATGTCATGCATCAAATTAATTCTTTCATCAGTTTTTTTTCTTTTTTTTTTTTGTAAATTTAAAATTTTTAATATTTTTTTATACACTAATTTTAATTACATTTCTTATTATACAATTTTTTATAATAAATTTTTTAATTAATAATTTTAACTTGTATCATTAGAGCACATGTTAACTAAATCCAAAACTTTATTATTGCTTTTTGTATTTATTTGTATCTGTTTTAGTACTGTTCAAGTCATGTGTACAATAAGTATTTGTATTAATTAATAGTGTAATATATGAAAAGACTACCTAACTAAGCTATAGATAAAATGAATTATTATAATCGACAATATAAATTTATCTAAACTCTTAACTTACACTCTTTATTAAATCAATATCAATATGTCACATAATTCTTTTAATAAAATATTGTAGAAAAAAATTGTATAATTAAAACTAATATTTTAAAAATATTTTATAAAAACACTTGTATTTAAATAACTTGTTAAAAGATAAAATTAAAATGAGTGTATTCAAAGATATTAAAAATTTTGAATTTATAAAAAAAAGAGAAAAAACTGATGAAGGAACTAATTTAGTGCACGACATTTAATTTCAGGGATTAAAATGAGTCATTTGATGCAAAATAAGAGACCAATTCGATGCATATGTAACGATAACAAAGTGGATGACACGTGGACAAATTATATTGTGACACGTGGCATAACCATCCATGTCAAGATGTTATGTGTCGCTGACCGACACGTCATCGTATCGTTACACGTGACCAAACCCTAAGGTGACACATGTCACTAGAGGTCTATGTCAGCGCGTCGTTAACGAAAAACGGGTCAGGAACTAATATGGTGTAATTTTTTCAATCTCAGAGATGTAATTGATGCAATTGAAATTTCACAGACAATTTTAATACATAACGTCAATCTCAAAAATATTTAATATTAGAGTAAAGTATTATTTATTTATTTTGATCTCAAAAATTTTTAAACAGATTTAATATTCTCTTGTCACTAACCAAAGTGACATAGATGTTAATAACGTTACTCGTTAAGTCATATCTTGTTTCATGTGTTAAAAAAATATAATTAAAATCTTTTTATAATACTTCTCTTCAATTTTTTTTTGGGAAAAAGATAGATAAGTCCCTGACTTTTTAAATTTTTGACAAATACATCTCTGACAAAATTTAAATACAAAAAAGTCCTTGACTTTAACAAACGGAGGACAATTTAGTCCTTCCGTCTATTTGCCTCTCATACACCAAACGGAATTGGCTGACGTGGCTAAAACGATGTCCAGGTGTCCGTTACGGTGCCACGCTGGAAGGGGAATAAAGTTTGAAGGACAAATAAGTCCTTGACGTCATGTTACAAATAAAGTTCGAAGGACAAATAGGTCCTTGAGAATTTTTTTTTCATTATGCTTCTATTATGAGAATTTTGTTTATAAAATTATGCTTGTATTTTGAAATCTAGTTAACTTGTTGTATTCTGCAATTTAAATTATTTGTATTAAAATTACAGAAATTGGACTTGTTCTGTTTCTACTTTTTTTTTTCTTAAATTGCATTAGTTCAAATTTAGTGCATTTGTGTATTATATTAGAATTTGTTAAATTGCATTAGTTCAGTTTTTATCATACTAGTGGCATTAGTTAGCATCATTTCATTTATGCATCAAGTTAGCATTAATTCATTTGTGCATCATTCATGTATTAAGTTAGTATTAGTGCATTTGTGTATTATATTAGAACTAGTATTTTTATCAATAATAACATTACGAGAATAATTTTTTTTTAAATTATAGTTCACTTTGTTCTAACAGTATAAATTATGCATGACACAAAAAATTTATAAAATCAAACTACTTTTACAAAAAAGTCGTAAGTTGACAAAAGTTTTCGACTAAGAAGATCAAGATATCTGCAGATAAAAAAATTAAATAATAAGTTTTTTAATTATTATTTTTATATGAAAAAGTCTAATTTTTTATTAATAATTAATTTTAATATTCTTTTGTGATTTAACTCCAACAGATAATTAAATTTACTTTCTCTCTTTATAAATTAATTCCTATTCCTTTCTGAAATCAAATGATGATTTTTGCAATCAATCAACTGGTCTTCTCTTTTGAACAATTAAATTATTCATCTCCTACTACCAACAAGGATGGGGGAGAAGGGCAGCGTGAAGGATCATCGCGGTGACGACAGCAACATGGGCGAAGGGAGTGAACAGTGACGCAGGCTGCGATTCGAAGGCAGAAGCAAAAGGGACAACATCAACTTCACTGATGATCAACAGCTTTACCCCTCCCTGTTTTGTTCTTTCCTCTTTTCTTTTCTTTTAAAAAAAAAAAAGATTATTGAAATAAAACAATGATTCAATGAATAAAAGAAGAGGCCCTTTGTTTGGATTGATTTTTCTTTTTCTTTTTTTGTTTTTTGTTTTGATATATGGTTAAAAGAAAAATAATGATAGTGTTATGTATATGTTTCTACTGCAATTACATGAAGAAAAGTATGAAATTGAAAGGCGGAAGAAGATTCAGTTTGAGAAGTAATTAATTTATGAAATTAAAAAGTAAATTTGATTATATTTTTGGGGTCAAATCACAAAAAGTAGAAATTTAAAGGTTTAATAAAAGGAA
>NC_029790.2:114563671-114563979 GCF_000816755.2 Arachis ipaensis | reverse complement strand
ACTGGTTCAAAATTTTATTCATCATTTTTCGGTCAAATTAATTTATTTAGCCTAATTTTGACAAAAAATAATACGATTTAATCGATTATATATATTAAATTTTAATTATTAAAAAATCTCTTTAAAAAAAGACATTTTAAACATCTTTATCGGAATGGCTCCTTAAAAAAATGTTTAATTATCTTTTAATAACATGGCAATAAATTGACATATGGTACAATTAAATTGAACTAACAAAGTAGAATATTTAATACCTTTTAAATTGCTTAGGAATGTGAGCAACAACTAAATTTAAACTATAAATTCTA
>NC_029790.2:114558804-114563429 GCF_000816755.2 Arachis ipaensis | reverse complement strand
TTAATATTGATAAAAAAATTGACTTTTATTATTTTTTATTTTATTGTATCTTTTAGTTAAATGATGTCATATTATTTGTGAAAATTGTTGACAATTAGCAAAAAGATATGTAAAATTGTAAACAATCTATTGCGCCATTGTTTTTCTCGGTATGGCTAGAAGAAATTTTTTACATTTATATTACAAACTTCAGATTGATATGGCTATGTTTTTTTTTATGGTATTTGCATGGTGAAATATTTCTTATTTAATTTTAAAGTTAGCTACCTTTGGGCTTAATCCTCTCTAAATTACCAAAAAAAAAAAGTTAGCTACCTTTTGAAGTTGCATCAGTCTAACTCAATATTAATAGTTTAATATCCACCTGTAGTGAGACTATACTTTATGGCGTCATTTAACGTTAATCTTCTGAAATTTGGAGCAAGCTTTTAAATAACTTTTAGAGTTGAAGGCAAGAATTTTTATTGCACAATAAGAGGCAATCAAAAGAGAAAATTGATGGTTCTATTTCTCGGTACAAGGCACAAAGCTGAAAAATGAAGCTTAACAAGTGTAGTGGTAATAGTAGTAATAATCATACAAAATTACATATAATTAACAATTATTATTATTATTGTTGGTTTTTACCGGCTAACTTTGACTTTGACTTTCACTTCCAGCTGTTTGCAACAATGTCAGCCAAATCCACAACCCTTTGTGAGTAACCCCACTCATTATCATACCAAGCAATAACCTTCACCATGTCATCACCCATGACCATGGTCAACGAAGAGTCAACGGTAGATGAAACGTCGGTGCACCTGAAATCAACGGAGACAAGTGGTTCATCACACACTGAGAGGATGCCGTTAAGCTCCTTCTCCGCGCTCTCTCTGAACGCAGCGTTGACTTCCTCCGCGAACGTCTTCTTTGACACCTGAACAACGAGGTCAACGACGGACACGTTTGGCGTTGGTACACGCAATGCAATTCCGTTCAGCTTTCCCTTAAGTGTCGGCAACACAAGCGCCACCGCCTTGGCCGCTCCGGTTGAGGTCGGCACGATGTTCAGCGCTGCCGCCCTCGCGCGCCTGAGGTCGCGGTGGCTGGCGTCAAGAAGCCTTTGGTCTCCGGTGTAGGAGTGAGTGGTGGTCATGGTTCCCTTGATGATACCTGCCACGTCACGTGTCACGTGGGAGTTAGTTTAATTTTCTGTTACAGATAAGAATGTTGTAGAGCCCAAATGGTGAATTACCGAATTTCTGGTCAAGGACCTTGACGAAGGGAGCAAGGCAGTTAGTGGTGCAAGAAGCGTTGCTGATGATGGGTTCGTCTGGGCTGTAAGCATCAGCATTGACACCAACTACATAGGTTGGGATGTCACCTTTGCCTGGGGCTGTGATCAGTACCTTCTTGGCTCCCGCCTGAATGTGCTTCCCTGCACCTTCTCTGTCCACGAACACCCCAGTTCCTTCAATCACCAAGTCAACTCCCAATTCCCTGCACAAATCAATCAATATTAATAATTTCAAACTAAACTTGTGATTTTCATTCTAATTTGAAACTCTGTTTGTAAATTGTAATTAGCATAAGCAGTTATAGTAATTTCAGTTTATTTGGTTTTGGTAATAATTAAGCGCTTAACGTCAAAGAGGTAGAAAAGCTTACTTCCAGGGAAGGTTAGCAGGGTTGCGGTTGGAGACAACTTTGATGACCTTTCCGTCAACGGAGATGGCATCCTCACCGACAGGCTTAACGTCGGCGTCGAATATGCCAAGGGTGGAGTCATACTTGAGAAGGTGAGAGGCCTGCTTGACGCCTCCGGTGTCATTGATGGCAATGACATCCAGAGGAGAGTCTTTGCGGCCGTGCCAGCACCTCAAGAAGTTCCTTCCAATCCTGCCAAAACCGTTTATGGCCACCTTCAGCTTCGCTTCCGTCACACCTTTCCTGTATCCTCCACTGCTTCCAACCTGAAGCAATTAACACCTCATTACTGAATCCAGTTTTCTTTTCTTTCAAACAATTCTTCTAACAACTCATCACATACTTCCCCTTCCTCTATATGATTCTCTAGAGACTATGTGATGACTGAATCTTCTTTTTTGGTACAGACTATCCCCTGTTTGGTTCTCTAGCGAAGAAAGAAAGTGCAATAATCTGATAATCATGTACCAAAGTGTGTATTTAGGGTCCAAACCCATGATCTAACATTAATGTCACATAAATATATAGATGTATGATGAGTTAAATATTAACAATCTAAATATTAATTTGTACACACTTTTTGGACACCTTGAAGTAGAGTACATCACGGTGTAAATCTTCTTTTCTTTCCTTTTCCATTTTATGTATCAAAACAAGTATACATACATTGTAGTAGAAAATAGCTAATTTATTCATATAAAGCATTAATTATTTGAAAGAAATGTATATACACTTACTGCAGATGTCTGGAATGAAATGATAGAGTGGAAGTCATCTGAAGTCTTCCTAGAGAAAGGAAGGTAGCTAGATGATGAGTTGCGGAGGCCAGAGAATTCAGAGAACCCCTTCCCACCATTTCCCTGACATAAAAAAAAATCAAACAAAAAACTTTAGCATAAAAATAATGTTACTACTACTACAACAACCAGTAATAGTAATACATAATAGTATGTTGATTGAACCTGAAGAGCTGGTTTGGCTACAGAAAGTGTAGCCGAAGCCATAGTGAAGGTGTAGTAGTAGTAGTTGTAGTGGTGGTAGAGCTTTGAAGAAAAAATGGTGAATGAGGTTTCATGATATTGTGAGTTGTTAAGTTTAATAAGCGCCAAAGAGAAAGGGTGAGCGTGGATGTGTGGTTGTGACACATGAGGATGAGATTATGGATAGCACTCTCACTCTATTGAATGGTTCTGATTGGTTCTTCTCTCACTTGTGTTTCTCACTTGTGGGTTGTGGCTTCAATCATCATATGGCTACCGTGCATTTTCTTACACAAGGCATGTGTGTACATTTTCATTCCTCCTATTCATGGTTCTTTGGGCTTCACCCTTTAATTTTTTTAATGTGGGCCAGATTATGGGTACTTGCATGAGTGGATACTAATAGATACATACACACTTATTTGTGTTTTTTCAAGAGAGGGAAAAAAAGGGATTGAGATTTTGGACCTTAGAAGAAGGATAGGGAAATGGGAAAAAATGTGATAACTCTGTTCAATTGGACATTTTATAGAAATAAATTTGAACAAAGGAAAAAATATATAATTTATATGTCTTCTTAGTGTGAAAAACTGAAAATATTTTATACATATGACTAATAATGTATTCTCCTAATTTAGTGTTCAACATTTGTGTGTACTCTTTATTCTAGATTGGAAACAAGGTTAGGTTATGCTTCCTAACTGTTTACTGTTTATGTGGAAGAAATATACGTAGCATTGGATTGTCTCACTTCGTAATAAAACATCATGAAAGATTTAAACATAGGAAAAATTCAAGTGTAGATATATTATTACTCACTTTTTTTACTGATTAAATATTGACCAAATTTTAATAAAATTCCTGACCCTTTAAACTTTTTCAAAAATTTATTCAATGCCTCCCAAACATTGAATTAATTTAACTTTTATAAATATCGAATTAATTTATATATTTTACAGTTAGAATTAATCACGATCAAATTCTTTATAATAAAAGATGATAATTTATTCTTCATTTAGGATATCTATTTTTTTAGTAAACCATTAAATATACAGTAAATTATTAAGTTGTTGATAAAAGTATCTTTAAAATTTGTTAACGATAAAATTTTATTAAAATATTTTAAAATGCGATAAAATATACAATTGTTCTATATATTTTTAAGGAAAAGTTTAGGGGCCAGCAACTTTTGTATTTTCTGGCCAGCACTTAACCATCCAAACAAAAGTGAGTGATCTTTTACCATTAGATGTAATCTCACACCATTAAAAGCATTATTGATGGCCAATTGATAATTACAAAACATCAAAATTACTAGCCCCTAGCATTCTTCTATTTTTAAAAGGATTTTAAACATTAATTTTTGATGTAAATTTTTATAAATATAATTATAAAAATAAATATTTTTATATTTAAAATTTAATAATTTTATGCTAAGTATATACTTCGATTAATTAAATAAAAAGTTTGTCAAATATAAAAATTATTTTTTACTAATAAATAAATTATATTTTATTATTTTTATTATATTTTAAAATTTTTGAGTATATTTTTGTCTTATTCTTTTTTTTGGTTGAATTGTTAAGAGTACTTTGAGGTATAGGATTGACAACATGTATTCTGCCCGCAAATATTCAACCTAACCTAACCTGATTGAATAAGGTTGTTTACCTGATATACTGTAGATAGAGCAGGGTGCAGGTAGGGTGTACTTGCGGTAGGATCGAATGCGAATTTAGGGTATATCATATTCAACCCTACTCGCACCCCTAATATATTATATAATATATATTTAAAAATTATATGTATAGTGAAGAAAATAGGTATTAAACCCACAACTTTTTTTTATAAAAACTCAAAGTAACCACTAAACTAATCATTTAAATTATTAATTTAGTACGTTTATTATTTAAAGAATAATATTGCAAGAACTTGGAGTTAGAAGAAGAATGACAAAAC
>NC_029790.2:114555571-114558628 GCF_000816755.2 Arachis ipaensis | reverse complement strand
AAAACGTTTATTCTTATTTGTGTTATTTTAATTTTATTAAAAATTTGATGATTAGGTTATTTGTAATTTTATATTGAATTTCTTTAAGATTTTATTGTTTTAAATTTTAATTTGAACTTAATTTTTTATTTTTATTTTATTAATTTGTATGAAATATGAAATTATTGAATTTTATATTTGTTCAATGTATTTTGATTTTTCTATAGATATGATTGGATAAGGTAGGTGTTCATACCCTGGCCCAATGATAAGGTCCAGGTCCAAACGAAAGGCCCAATCCAAAGGATTAAGCCTCGCTCTATACCGACCTTCACCCCACGAAGTCGGTTCCTACCACGACTTGCTCTAAAGAAGTCGGGACGAAGATTAGCTGGCAGATAAACACCCATTCAAATGAGTAACTGCCCCTAAAATCTCTCTACCCACTTCCTGGAGCCATATCTCAACCTCCCTAAGATAAAGGGACAGTTATTTCCCATGAATAACGGAACTACACCAACGGTGGTTAGGGTTCACCACTATAAATACACTGACACTTCTCAAGTATCACTAAGCCCAATACTCTCTAGACCTGTTTTGCTCCATTTGCTGACTTTGGCATCGGAGTGTCTTTGCAGGTACCACCCCCCATTCTCTCATACCGAAGTCGGAGGGGGGCCTTGGAGCATCAATCCGCTTGGATACTCCCTCATTCCAATGATTGGGCCAGCCAAACGAATCCAACCCAATAATCTCTGGTTACCCATCGTAACATTGGCGCCGTTGCCGGGGACCTGAGAGATCAACCAGTAAAGGCGGACATGTCATAGGAAGACGGTCATGTGGCATCAGATTCCGAACAAGAGAATCTGGATACCGGAAACCACGACGCAGACCTGACCATTCACAAGGAAACCAACGACCAACACAGGGAAGGAACCTCCGGATTTAAAAATCCGAAGTCAAATTCCTCGGAGGGGCATGAGTCAGAAAAGAATGGACCATCCCACGCAACTGAACTAATGGGGCTAGTCCATGTCCACCAAAGTCGCTTGGAATAGCTGGAACAGGAACGGGAGCGACAAAGGGAGATAGAAAAGCACATAAGAGAGGAGATGGATCGACGAAAAGAGTTAGAGAAAAAAACTCTTAAAGTTAGAATCCTCCCTCAGAGGTCGGAACTCCCGTGAAGATCGAGAAGAGTTGCCCCCGGGAGGGGAGGACCCTTTCAGTGAGGACATAATGAGGGCAAAAGTTCCAAAAAACTTTAAAAGCCCCGATATGGACCTCTATGACGGAACCACCAATCCAAAGCATCATCTAAGCAACTTTAAAAGTCGGATGTATCTGGCTGATGCTTCTGATGCAACGCGCTGCAAAGCTTTCCCGACCACCTTATCAAAAGCAGCGATGAAGTGGTTCGATAGTCTCCCTCCTAGGTCGGTCACCAGCTTCGAGGACCTCTCGAGGAAGTTTCTGATGAGGTTCTCCATTCAGAAAGATAAAGTAAAGCATGCACCGAGCCTCCTGGGAATAAAGCAGGAGGTCGGAGAACCTCTACGAGATTATATGGAAATGTTCAACAAAGCATGCTTAGAGATTCAAGACCTGCCCACTGAGGCAGTCATTATGGGGCTAGTAAATGGACTTAGGGAAGTGTTCATACCCAGGGTCGAGCTGTCCGAACCGGGATGTTCAGTAGCAAAGCGACCGACCTGTTCAGGTCAAGCGGACCGACTTCTTTACGAAGAACTCGGCCAAATCGACAGCAAAGCCCAATAGAAGGGCCCAAATAGAGGAACACGACCCAGAATCTAAAGGCAATCCCAGCCCACAGAGATAAAGGCGGTTCCCTTGAAGATAAGCTGACCTCACTCAAGATAAGATAAGATAAGATAGGATAACTAACTTATCTTAAAGGTCAGCCCACGCTACTATAAATACACTGGAGCACCCAGGTATAACTCATACTCTGATTCTACATAAAACCTGTTTAATACCCATGCTAACTTAAACATCGGAGTCTCTTGCAGGTACCCCCCACCCTCCGGTGGCCAAGGATCAGCAGTGCAGCCAGTCCAACAAGTCGGACGCGGCGGCTCCGGCCACCATCAACAAGTCGGACACAACAGCTCCGACCAGTACAGAAGATCTCATCCGAGATCGACCTCCAGTTTCAGGTAACCCTCGGAACATTGGCGCCGTTGCCGGGGAACCTGGAAGTCATCCCAAAACCATGGCGGACGGCCATGACAACGACCACGATTCAGATATGGAAAACAGAACACCGCACAAGAACGCGGACACTATGTTAAAGGATACCCCAGGATCCAACGGGGACAAAAACTCACCAAATCCGGGAGCCATGGAAGCACTCCAAGAACGTTTGAAACAACTTGAGAAAGAAACCCAGCAACAACGGGAGATCGGAAAAGATCTGCAAAGAGAGGTACGGCGACGACGAGAACTAGAAGAAAAATTACAGCAATTAGAGGCCAACCTCAAAATGAAAGCTCCTCGGACCACTCCTGAGGAAACTTCACGCAAAGAACAGGACCCATTCACCAGGGAAATTATGAAGACCAAAATTCTAAAAGACTTCAAGCTTTCGGATATGGTTTTGTACGATGGCACCACAGATCCCAACCACCATCTTAGCAATTTTAGGAGCAGGATATACCTTACCGATGCCTCAGACGCCGTTCGCTACAAAGCTTTTCCAACAACTCTCACAAAAACGGCGATCAGATGGTTCGACAACCTACCTCCGAAGTCCATCACAAACTTCGACGACCTGGCCAAAAAGTTCCTGGCCAGATTCTCCATCCAGAAAGATAAGGCCAAGCACGCACCTAGTTTACTAGGGATCAAGCAAGGAGATCGGGAGAGCCTCCGCAACTACATGGAAAGATTCAACAAAACATGCATGGACATACAAAGTTTACCAACAGAGGCTGCCATAATGGGGCTTATCAATGGCTTACGAGAAGGGCCTTTCAGCCAATCCATATCAAAAAAGTATCCTACCTCCTTAGACGAAGTACAAGAGCGAGCAGAAAAATACATCAACATGGAAGA
>NC_029790.2:114537045-114555036 GCF_000816755.2 Arachis ipaensis | reverse complement strand
TGAATACCACCGGATTCAAGGGCACTCTACCAACGAATGCTTCGACTTGAAAAACATCATAGAAAAATTGGTAAGAGAAGGCAAATTAGATCGATTTCTGGCCACCCAGGATGATGACCAAAGAAAAAGACGGAGAGACGAAGATAATGGACGAACTGAACGGTCACCTCGGACACCAGAAAGACACGTCCACATGATACATGGCGGATTCACAGGAGGTGGGATCTCCAAATCATCCCGAAAGAGATATCTCAAAGAAGTATACCACGTTGAGGGAAAGGAGGAAGCACCCGACATCCCGGCGATAACATTTACTAAAGAGGACGCATCCGGCATCATTCCGGGACACGACGATCCCATGGTCATCACAATTATATTAGCAAACGCCAATCTACACCGCACACTAGTAGACCAAGGGAGTTCTACCGACATCTTATTCAAAACAGCTTTCGACAAACTCGGTTTAGACGAAAGGGAACTTAGAGCATACCCAAACAATCTGTTTGGACTAGGAGACACCCCGATACAACCGTTGGGATACGTATCGCTACACACTACTTTTGGAAAAGGGAACCAATCTAGGACCCTCAAAATAGACTACATAGTAGTCGACGTAAGTTCAGCCTACAATGCTCTCATAGGTCGGACAACACTCAATCAACTCGGCGCAATAGTCTCAACCCCACATCTATGCATGAAATTCCCAACTATAGAAGGGATAGCCACGGTAAAAGCAGATCAAAGGATGGCACGTCGTTGCTATAACGAGAGCTTAAACCTTAAAGGAAGAGGAGAAGAGTTTCATACAATTGAGCTTGCGGAGCTCAGCGTCGGGAGGAACTTCGTCCGCACCCAGAGGGCGAGATAGAGAAGGTTCAGATTGGAGATACCCCGGATAAAACGACTAATATCGGTACGGTCCTAAGAGGAGATTCAAAAAACTCACTGATACAATTCATGCGAGATAATGCCGACCTCTTCGCATGGAAAGCCGCAGACATGCCAGGCATAGACCCTAAGTTAATGTGCCACAAGTTGGCGGTCTATCCAGGATCTCGGCCGGTGCAGCAGAAGCGAAGAAAACTCGGACCAGAGCGGTCCCGAGCTGTAGAAGAACAAGTGCAAACGCTACTGGAGGCAGGATTCATAAGAGAAGTCAAGTACCTACTATGGCTAGCCAACGTTGTTCTGGTGAAAAAATCAAATGGGAAGTGGCGCATGTGTACCGATTACACCGATCTCAACAAAGCCTGCCCAAAAGATCCATATCCACTCCCAAGTATTGACGCCCTGGTAGATGCTTCCTCAGGATATAGATACCTATCATTTATGGACGCCTATTCAGGATATAACCAAATCCCCATGTATCCACCAGATCAAGAAAAAACATCATTCTTGACACCAAAAGCGAACTACTGCTACATCGTGATGCCTTTCGGTCTCAAAAACGCGGGAGCTACTTATCAAAGGTTAATGAATAAAGTCTTCTCTGCTCACATCGGGAAAATCATGGAAGTTTACATGGACGACATGTTGATAAAAACACAAAGCGAAAATACATTACTGTCCGACCTGTCCCAAGTATTCAACGCTATAAGGAAACATGACATGCGACTCAACCCCGCAAAATATACCTTCGCAGTTGAAGCAGGCAAATTCTTGGGATTCATGCTCACACAAAGGGAAATCGAGGCAAATCCAGACAAATGTCAAGCTATACTCAACATGAAGAGCCCAGCCTGTGTCAAAGAGGTACAGCAACTCAACGGGAGATTGGCCGCCCTATCCCGATTCTTAGCAGGAGCTGCGATAAGATCTCTCCCCTTCTATGCTACTTTAAGAAAGGGAAAATAGTTCGAATGGACGACAGAATGTGATCAAGCTTTCCGGGACTTCAAGGAGTTCTTGGGACGGCCACCTATCCTATCTCGACCACAAGAAGGAGAACCACTTATATTATATCTCGCGGTAGGAAGCCGAGCGATAGCCTCAGCACTAGTCAGAGAAGACGAAAATGGGCAACAACCCGTCTACTTCATTAGCAAAGCACTACAGGGATCTGAGCTGAATTACCAGAAAATAGAAAAATTTGCATATACTCTCATCCTAACATCTCGACGACTCCGCCCATACTTTCAGGCTCATACCATTAAGGTCAGAACTAACCAACCCATAAAAGGAATACTGCAGAAAACAGATTTAGCAGGCAGAATCCTACAATGGGCAGTCGAGTTATTAGAGTTCGACCTCCAATATGAAGCTCGGACGGCCATCAAATCACAATATCTGGCCAACTTCATCGCAGAATTCACAGATACCCCGGAAACTCCCATAGAATGGAATCTCTACGTGGATGGCTCCTCAAATAAAACTGGAAGCGGCATAGGCGTGATAATAGAAAGCAACCAAGGAACCCAAATTGAGCTCTCCCTCAAGTTCGGGTTCCCGGCCTCCAATAACCAGGCAGAATATGAAGCACTGTTAGCTGGTTTGAAGCTGGCTAAAGAGGTCGGAGCTCAAAAATTCAACATTTACAGTGATTCACAAGTAGTCACATCACAAATAATAGGGAGCTACCAAGCCAAAGATCCCACCATGAAAAAATATTTGGATAAAACCAAGGAACTGCTCGGACAAGTTGGGGAATATATAATCTGCCACATACCCCGCGAACGAAATGCCCGAGCTGATGCACTCTCAAAACTAGCTAGCACCAAACCAGGGGGCAACAATAGAAGCCTCATCCAGGAAATGTTGCAAAACCCATCAATCTCGGAAGAGGAACAAGTCCTGGCCATAACAAGTCAGGACCAAGGATGGATGACCCCCATAATCAACTACCTCAAAGAAGGAACACTCCCCGCAGAAGAAAAGGAGGCAAAGAAGTTAAAAAGGGAGGCACAATACTACACCATCATAAACAACATCCTATACAAAAGAGGAATCTCAATACCTTTACTAAAATGCGTACCGACCTCCAACACAAAGGAAGTGCTAGAAGAAATACATAGCGGCATTTGTGGTAATCATCTCGGAGCGTGAGCTCTCACCAAAAAAGTACTCCGGGCAGGATTCTATTGGCCAACTTTACAAAAAGAAGCCACAGAATTTGTAAAGACATGTCCACCATGTCAAAAACATGCCAACTTTTACATCGCCCCACCAGAAGAGCTCATCAACGTGACTTCACCTTGGCCGTTCGCAAAATGGGGACTTGACCTTCTCGGCCCCTTCCCACAGGGGTCAGGACAAGTTAAATTTCTCATAGTGGGCGTAGATTACTTTACAAAGTGGATCGAAGCAGAACCCCTAGCAAATGCCACCGCTCAAAGAAGTCGGAAATTCTTATATAGAAACATCGTCACAAGATTCGGGATTCCATATTCAATAACTACAGACAATGGCACTCAATTCACAGATGCAGGCTTCAGAAAACTAGTAGCCGACCTGAATATAAAGCACAAGTACACCTCCGTCGAGCATCCACAAGCCAATGAACAGACCGAAGCGGCTAACAAAGTCATATTGGCTGGACTAAAACGGAGATTACAAAATGCAAAGGGAGCCTGGGCAGAAGAGCTGCCACAGGTCCTATGGGCATATCGAACAACTCCACATTCAACCACGAAGGAATCCCCCTTCCGATTAGCATACGGAACAGAAGCAATGATTCCAGTAGAAATCGAGGAAGGATCGCCAAGAAGTAGTTCACTACAATGAAGGAGCGAACTTCCAACTTCAGAGAGAAGAGCTCGACTTGTTACCCGAAACCCAAGAAAGAGCTCGAATCAGGGAAGAAGCTCTAAAACGCCGAATGGCTTCCAGATATACTCAAAAGGTGGTGCCGAGAAGTTTCATAGAAAATGATCTCATCCTAATCCGAAATGATATCGGAACAACTCGACCAGGAGAAGGGAAGCTAGCAGCAAACTGGAAAGGACCCTACCGAGTTATAGAAGTGCTTGGAAAGGGCTACTACAGACTGTCCGAACTCGATGGACGGGAGCTTCCCAGGTCATGGCACGCCTGCAACCTCAGAAGGTACTACAGTTAGAAAAAAGTATATAAAAGATCTCATCATTGGATGCACTCTTTTTCCTGAAAAGGTTTTTTAATGAGGCACCAAGATTGAGACTCAGACGATCCTATATGTATATATTTCTACCTTTTTTTTTTAAATAAAATATTTTTGAGATATTCTACAAAGATTTCAAGACGCATTAATCTGAAGTATTCATCGTCCGATTATAAAGCGACAGATCGACATAAAGTGAAAAATAATTTCACTGTACGATCACAATAAAGACAAATCGTCCGATAAAGGTGAAAACGCGATTCACCCAAAAGACGATCTAGAGATGACAACCACTTTCTACAAATTGGCAAAGATGAACACAGAATAATGCAAGAAGTTATCGAAAGCAATCTTAAAAAGAACCTGACGAGGTCTTACGGATCGCTAAAATAATAACTTTAAAGACTGGCCGACGTTGCTAAGTCGGACCAAGTCAATCCAAGTTATAAGTAAACCCTGGAAAGAGGTTTGGCCAACCCTATTAAAGAGGATTACTTTAACTTAAAAGGGCTCGATACGACAAAGTCAGCCTACCACTAAAAGTTATCAAAGTAGTCCCTGAAAGAGATCTGACAAAGATCCAAGAAAGAGGACTATAAATAACTTAAAGGAGACCGATATAACCAAGTCGGACTCCTACTACTTAAAAGTTATCAATGTAGTCCCTGAAAGAGATCTGACAAAGATCCAAGAAAGAGGACTATAAATAACTTAAAGGAGACCGATATAACCAAGTCGGACTCCTGCTACCACTAAAAGTTATCAAAGTAGTCCCTGAAAGAGATCTGACAAAGATCCAAGAAAGAGGACTATAAATAACTTAAAGGAGACCGATATAACTAAGTCGGACTCCTACTACCACTAAAAGTTATCAAAGTAGTCCCTGAAAGAGATCTGACAAAGATCCAAGAAAAGAGGACTATAAATAACTTAAAGGAGACCGATATAACCAAGTCGGACTCCTACTACCACTAAAAGTTATCAAAGTAGTCCCTGAAAGAGATCGGACAAAGATCCAAGAAAGAGGACTACAAATAACTTAAAGGAGACCGATACGCCAAGTCGGACTCTTACTACTACTAATAGTTATCAAAGTAGTACCATAAAGAGATTTGACAAAGATCCAGGAAAGAGATTGGAAATGGACTGCGAAAACAACTCGGAGACCAACTTGAAGGAATCAGGTCACAAATCAAGCGAAGAACGAACCAAAACTCAAGTTAGATCTACCTAGCAACAACCACAAAGGATTCAAAATTCAAAATACAAAAGCAGTCCAAAAAAGTGGTTAAGCTGTAGGGCTCCAACATTTACGGAAAAAGAAATACTAAGTCCAGCACAAAAGATAAAATCCACAAGGTCAAAAAGCCTCGGAGGCAACCAAAACCTACCACAAAGAAGCTAAAGCATGCTACCATTTGTTTTTTATAAAAAAAAACAAAAGTTGCTAAGGCGAGCAAAAGGAAAGTGTCAGCAAAACGTAAAGAGTTTAATAAAGCCCACAGGCCGGGCCAACCACATGTCCAGAATAAATATAAAAAGTTAAGAATCAGAAGACTTTTTAGCAGCATCAGGAGACGGAGGCCGAGTCTGGAGAAGAACGGCATCTACCGTACCGTCATCCCGATTCAGAATCTGGCAGTTGGGATCAGAAACAGGAGGACCCACCTCGGCAGGGACAGCAGGAGTCGACACCTTGGTAGAAGCTATAGGGGGAGGATCGACATCATCCTCATCCTCGTCATCAGGGACAACCTTGCCATCCCTGACAACGTTCTCCAAACTAAAGAGGCTCAGATCAGCCTCGGGAGCAATAACCCGAACTTGTGCCTTCAGATTTCCATAGGCAGCAGTTACACTGCCAACAAGGTGACCTTGAAGTTCGGAGTAATTCTCCCGGGCATTCTCCAATTCTTCTCTTAGGCGCAACACCTCCCGGTAAGATGTCAAATAACTATCCTTGTGCCGCATAGCCGTGTCCTCGGCCAGTTTCAGAGAGCCAGCCAAGGAAGTAGATATAGCCTTCTCATTCTCTAAATCTTTCTCCAACCTGGCCACCCTTACTTCAAGCTCCCCTTTCAAATCCTTCATCCGATCAAACTCCTATTTGGCCTCCTCCATAAAAGCTTTAGTGGCATGAAGAGGGAGACTTTGAGCAGTCCGATATAGGGCCGCCCTCATATGCGCCAACTTGATACCACTACGAGTGATGTAATCAAAATGATGAAGAATCGACGCGTCGTCCATAGGAAGAACACCATAAGGACCGACTTGTTGATCTACAAACTCAACTGCATCAAAGTCAGGAGCGTCAAGATTGAAAGGTTCAGCTGTCCTTTGCTTCTTACTAGGAGGGGGACCAGGAGCCGCAACGGAAGATTGTGGAGGATCAACCTGACGGACCCGAGAGGTAGGAATTGCTCTCCTCGGCCCAGGAGAACTCGGTATAGGAGGTTTAACCAGAGGCTGGGAAGATCCCTCTCCAGCTGCTTTGGCCGAGAGGTTTAGTGCTGCGGTCGCCTTCTTCGCCTTCTTATAGGCTCTCATAGAATCATTATTCTTCGACATCTCTGAAAAACACAAAAAACAAAAGAATTGTTACAACACAGGAGAAACAAAGCTCGGGAGCAAGTATAAAAATAAATCAGACAATACCCAAAGCAGCCCGAACCAACGATGGATCACTCAAAAATCTCTTCGTATCCAGGTGGGGCGGCTTCCCCCACAAATCTTCAAGAACGACCACAAAGGCCCGCTCAACCTGACTAAGCATTTCCCACGTGTAGCGTGGCACTCTTACATTCTTTTGCTACTCCAGAGGAAAAACAGGTTCATCATTTTCATCAAGAAAAAAGGAGCGAACCCCCTCAATAGCACGGACTCGGAAGAAGTAGTTCTTAAAATCTTTAAACGACTCATCATACATAGCAAAGACTTTATGCCCCTGGGCCGACCTAAAAGAAACCCAGGAAGCTTTCTTTTTAGAGGAACCCCCAGGTTTGGCCGAGATAAAAAGATAAAGGAAAAGAGTCTCGGAAGGTGTTATACCCAACTCTTGACAAAGAAGCTGAAATATTTTGATAAAACCCCAAGAGTTTGGATGCAGCTGAGATGGGGCAATGTTGCAAGACCACAACAAATCAGTTTCAAAAGCGGTAAAAGGGAAAGTAACGTTCAATTGGCTGAAAAAGTATTCATAAGCATAGAAAGAGGGACGCTCCCCCTCGACGGAAGTCGGAAAACAGACTCTCTCATCAGAATCAGGATCAACAAGCTCATAATCACCCTCGCAGGAACCGTTAGCACAAATCCTATGGCGCTTCCTCAGCTCTGTGCAAAATTCAGCATCCACAATAGAAACACACAACAAAACAAGGGAGTCCAGCCAATCGGACATCCCCTCGGGAACTCTGGAAGACATCTCTACAATGTTATTGCGAGAAGACATGAGGCCAACTAAATCCTACAAAGTAAAGAAAGAAGAGGGGATTACTAAAAACATCTCGAACAAGGGAAAACAACTCAACACGATGCAGGAAGATCACACAGAAAAGGAAAACCCCAAGACTCAAACCAAAATCTTGGGGCATCCTTTGGAGGCAATAATCAGGCAAAGTTTCCAGAAAAAATCCACAACTCGCACCCTAGTACCTCTCAGAAAGAAAAATAAAAAAGAAAGCGAAAATACAAAAAGGATCGCTCTCATACGGTTTATCAGAAGAAAGCGCTATTTCTACAGTTTAGTAAAAACGGTCAAGAGGAAAGGTGCAAACTTTTTTCGAAACCAAGTAAAAGGCAAGTACCAACACCGAGCATACCAAAATCATCAAAGACACCAGCCCCCTTTTTTCCAAGAATCAAATGCGTTATCATCAAAAGCACAAACAAGAAATAACATGCAGAAAGCCCTAAAACACATCAAAGCAATAGGAAAGGCGAAAAGACTCAGAACACGCATTACGACTACAACCAAAGCAGAAAGGTCCAAACTTCCCTCAAAGCAAAATCGCAACTTAATCACAAAAAAGCCAAAAGCAGCGAAAGAGAAAAAAAATGCGAATGGAACTCACCTGGAGAAGAGAAAGCTTCAAAGGAAAAGATGTAAGTCGTTCCGATAATCGCCAGGCAATGCCGCCACGAAAGAAAAGAAGAAGTGAAGGCGAAAAACAGAGAACGAGAATAATGGAGAAAATGATGAAGAAGTTACGAAAGAGCAAAGAAGAGAAACCGTCTCTGACTATTCAAAAATCAAAATAAAGAGCCAAAGGAAAAACGGAGCAATTAAAGCTAATTAATTAGGGCATTAAATCCTCACACGTTCCCCAGGACAAAGCGCTAATATAAAATGGCGCGCTTTTAGAGGAAAACGTTCTACATTCAAAAAAGCTGCTGCAAGAAAATCGACAAAATGCTTGAGTTCGGCTTCACTAAAAAAAAGGGGGATCGAAGTCGAGAATTCGGCCTCAAAAAGAAGACCGAGCTCAAGCAGGAGCACTGTTCATACCCAGGGTCGAGCTGTCCGAACCGGGATGTTCAGTAGCAAAGCGACCGACCAATTCAGGTCAAGTGGACCGACTTCTTTACGAAGAACTCGGCCAAATCGACAGCAAAGCCCAATAGAAGGGCCCAAATAGAGGAACACGACCCAGAATCCAAAGGCAATCCCAGCCCACAGAGATAAAGGCGGTTCCCTTGAAGATAAGCTGACCTCACTCAAGATAAGATAAGATAAGATATGATAACTAACTTATCTTAAAGGTCAGCCCACGCTACTATAAATACACTGGAGCACCCAGGTATAACTCATACTCTGATTCTACATAAAACCTGTTTAATACCCATGCTAACTTAAGCATCGGAGTCTCTTGCAGGTACCCCCACCCTCCGGTGGCCAAGGATCAGCAGTGCAGCCAGTCCAACAAGTCGGACGCGGTGGCTCCGGCCATCATCAACAAGTCGGACGCGGCGGCTCCGGCCACCATCAACAAGTCGGACACAACAGCTCTGACCAGTACAGAAGATCTCATCCAAGATCGACCTCCAGTTTCAGGTAACCCTCGGAACAGGAAGGTTCCTTCTCACAGTCCATATCAAAAAGGCACCCCACCTCCCTGAGTGATGTACAAGAAAGAGCTAAAAAGTACATCAACATGGAGGAAAATGCCAGGCTGAGAGAGTCGAGCTGGCGACCTGGGCACCTTCCCTCAATAAAAGAGAGAGAAAGGGAGCCCAAGAAGAAAGAAGACCTCAGTCCTGACAGGCCCAGGAAATATCACTCTTATACTCCTCTAAAGGTTTCTATAGTGGACATATACAGAGAAATTTGCAATACTGAAAAGCTGCCACCTCCCAGGCCCATTAAAAATAAAAAAGGGGGAGTCGCAGCGACTACTGTGAGTACCATAAAATATATGGTCACTCGACAAATGACTGTTACGACCTTAAAAATGTGATAGAAAAGCTGGCCAGAGAAGGCCGACTTGACAGATATCTCATAGAAAGGTCGGACAATCATGGGTAGAGAAAGCGAGACGATGCGGATAGAAGAGACCCACCACCGTAGACTCCGGAGAGACATATACATATGATCTCAGGCGGATTCGCGGGAGGGGGACTCACCAAGTCCGCTCGCAAAAGACACCTCAAGCGAGTATACCAGGTCGGAAATGAATCATCCGACCTCCCCACTATCTCATTTACAAAAGAGGATGGGCAAGGAGTAATCCCTGGACACGACGATCCAGTGGTAATAACTATGATCCTAGCTAATTCCCATCTCCACAGAACCCTAGTAGATCAAGGAAGCTCAGCGGATATCCTTTTCAAGCCCGCGTTTGACAAACTGGGGCTGGATGAAAAGGAATTAAGAGCCTACCCCGACACCTTGTACGGGCTAGGCGATACGCCAATAAAACCACTAGGATTTCTACCCCTCCACACTACCTTCGGAAAGGGGAAAAAATCCAAAACTCTGAGTATAGACTTTATAGTCATCGACGTAGGGTCAGCATACAACGCCCTAATCGGCAGAACTACCCTGAATTGACTCGGAGCGGTGGTGTCTACCCCCCATCTTTGCATGAAATTTCCGACACCTGCGGGAATAGCAACAGTGCGGGGAGACCAGAAGTTGGCAAGAAAGTGTTACAATGAAAGCCTGAACCTGAGGGGAAAAGGCAAAGAGGTTCACACCATAGAGCTTGGTGGTGCAAGGGCCAAAGAAGAGCTACAACCACAGCGAGGAGGAAAAACTGAAGAGATATAGGTCGGCGAAGAGGAAGGGAAGAATACCAGCATAGGAGCCAACCTAGGGGAGACCCTAAAGCAAGGTTTGACTAAGCTCCTAAGAGACAATTCTGACCTCTTCGCCTGGAAGGCTTCCGACATGCCCGGGATAGACCCCGAGCTCATGTCCCACAAGCTCTCGGTACATCCGGGATCCCGACCTGTACAACAGAAAAGACACAAGCTCGGCCCGGAATGAGCCCTAGTGGTGGAAGAGCAAGTTCAAGCACTCCTAGAAGCCGGCTTCATTAGAGAAGTTAAATATCCAACATAGCTTGCAAATGTAGTTCTAGTCAAGAAGCAAAACGGCAATTGGAGGATGTGTGTTGACTACACCGACTTAAATAAAGCATGTCCCAAAGACCCTTATTCACTCCCGAGTATTGATACCCTAGTAGACTCTAGCTCGGGATATCAATACTTGTCGTTCATGGATGCCTACTCGGGATATAACCAAATCCCGATGTATGAGCCAGACCAGGAGAAAACATCATTCATCACGCCCAGAGCTAATTTTTGCTATGTGGTCATGCCATTTGGATTGAAAAATGCAGGGGCCACATACCAAAGGCTGATGAATAAGGTATTCGCCCCTCACCTTGGGAGCTTAATGGAAGTCTACGTCGACGACATGCTAGTAAAAACCAAGGAAGAAGTCGACCTCTTATCAGACCTCTCACAAGTCTTCGACACCATAAGGCTACACGGGATGAGGCTAAATCCCGCAAAGTGTGCCTTCGCGGTGGAGGCTGGAAAATTCCTAGGTTTTATGCTAACACAGAGAGGAATTGAAGCAAATCCCGATAAGTGTATAGCTATCCTGGAAATGAAAAGCCCGACTTGCTTAAGAGAGGTTCAGCAATTGAATGGCCGACTTGCAGCCCTCTCCAGGTTCTTGACAGGATCAACACTCAAATCCCTTCCACTGTTTTCTTTATTAAGAAAGGGATGCCAGTTCAAATGGACTCCGGAATACGAAGAAGCAATCCAGGAGTTTAAAAGGCTCTTGAGTCAACCACCAATCCTAACCCGACCTCTAGCCGGGGAAGATCTCGTCCTTTATTTGTCTGTAGCAGACAAAGCTGTCGCATCAGCCCTGATAAGGGAGGACGAGGTCGGACACCATCCAGTCTACTTCATCAGCAAAGTTCTACAAGGCCCCAAGCTAAGGTACCACAAACTAGAGAAGTTTGCCTACTCCTTAGTAATAGCCTCACGAAGGCTACGGCCTTACTTTCAAGCACATACAATAAGAGTCCGAACGAACCAACCCATGAAGCAAATCCTCCAGAAGACGGATGTTGCGGGAAGAATGGTTCAATGGGCAATAGAGCTCTCCGAGTTCAATTTGAAGTATGAAACTCGGACAGCAATCAAAGCCCAATGCCTCACCGACTTCATAGCTGAGTACGCAGGAGACCAAGAGGAAAAGCCAACTACATGGGAACTCTATGTAGATGGATCCTCAAATAAAACAGGAAGCGGTGCAGGCATAATACTGGCGGATGAAAGGGGAACTCAAATAGAGGTATCCCTCAAATTCGAATTCTCAGCTTCAAATAATCAGGCAGAATATGAAGCCCTGATTGCAGGATTGAAGCTGGCAGAAGAGGTCGGTGCGACAAAAGTGATGATATACAGTGACTCTCAGGTGGTGACCTCCCAGATAAATGGAGAGTATCAGGCCAAAGACCCAAACATGAAGAGATACCTGGAAAAAACTCTGGAATACCTCGGACGCTTTGCCAAAACCGAAGTTAAGCATATAACTCGGGATCTCAATAGCAGAGCAGACGCCCTCTCCAAGTTAGCGAGTACTAAGCCAGGAGGGAATAATAGAAGCCTGATCTAGGAAACTCTCCAAGAGCCCTCTGTAGTAAAAGCAGAGGGCAAACAAGATGTCCTTGAGGTATCCGGGCTAAATCTCGGATGGATGAATCCTCTGGTCGAATACCTAAAATTCGGCATCCTCCCCAAAAAGGAAAAAGAGGCCAAGAAAATTCGAAGGAAAGCACAATATTACACTCTGATGAAAAATATCCTTTATAAAAGAAGAATATCAACGCCATTGTTGAAGTGCGTACCGACCTCAAGGACCACTGAAGTGCTAGAGGAGCTGAGGAGGTCCACAATGGGATCTGCAGAAACCATCTCGGAGCCAGGTCGCTAGCCAGAAAAGTAATCCGAGCTGGATTCTACTGGCCGACCTTGCAGAAAGATGCCACAGAATTTGTGAAAAAATGCTAACCTTGCCAAATACATGCAAATTTCCACGTAGCTCCCCCCGAGGAGCTCATTAGTATAACTTCTCCATGGCCCTTCGCAAAATGGAGAATGGATTTGTTAGGTCCTTTTCCCCAGGTGCCAGGGCAAGTCAAATACTTAATTGTGGGAATAGACTACTTCACAAAGTGGATAGAAGCAGAACCATTGGCCACCATCACCGCCCAGAGAAGTCGGAGGTTCCTCTACAAAAATATCATCACAAGGTATGGGATACCTCACTCCATTACCACGGATAATGGAACACAGTTCACCGATTCCACCTTCAGAAGCCTAGTGGCCAGTATAAAAATCAAACACCAGTTCACCTCAGTGGAACACCCACAAGCAAATGGACAAGCCGAGGCAGCCAACAAAGTCATACTGGCGGGGCTAAAGAAAATACTACAAGATGCAAAAGGAGCCTGGACAGAGGAGCTCCCCCAAGTGTTGTGGGCTTATCAGACGACACCCCAATCTGCAACTGGAGAAACACCCTTTCGACTTGTCTATGGGGTAGAAGCTATGATACCAGTGGAAATCAGTGAGCAAAGCCCAAGAATGATTCTCCATGATGAAATCGGAAACATACAGGGGCACAAAGAGGAGCTCGAGTTGCTCCCCGAAGTCCGAGAACAAGCCCAGATAAGAGAAGCAGCGCTGAAGCAAAGGATGACTACCAGATACAACAAGAAAGTCATTCGAAGAAGTTTCGCACTAAGCGATCTGGTCTTAATCAGAAACGACATAGGAGTCAACAAATTGGGGGAAGGAAAACTCGCTGCCAATTGGAAAGGACCCTACAAAGTTAGCGAGGTCTTAGGAAAAGGTTATTATAAGGTGACCGACCTAAACGGCACCGAGTTACCAAGATCGTGGTATGCTTGTAATATGAAAAGGTACTATAGTTAAAAGCGAACTCTACTCCCTGATGTACTCTTTTCCCAACTTCACAATTTTTTCCCAAACATTAAAGGGTTTTTTCTGAAGAAGGGTTTTTAATGAGGCATCATAGTAGAGGCTAAGGGGGAAAAGATTATTAAAAACCCTTAGTAGCAGTAAAGTACCTTCCCAAATTAATAAAGATATTTTACAATATCTCTTATAAATTCCTTCTCGTTTATTTTTCTTCCTACGAAACGCGCCGACTTAAGCTCGACAAAACGTGAAAATCCCATGAACCGACCTAGATGGTCGTCAGGATAAAACGACTAGGTACAAGTCGGTGTAAAGAGGTTATAAAAGTTGATCGTGAGAAACTCGGAGACATTCCGACTCATAAGTCGAAATGAAAAACCGAGTAGAAAAGAAAACGCATTGCAAAAATAACCTAAGTCATAGAACTCAATAAAACAAAGTTGAGTATAAGGAATAACAAAAAAGATATCGAAAAACCTAGGAAAAAGCTTAAAGGTTGTCCTAAAGTCCTTAAAGCGAAAAGGCTTAGAAAGGCAGACAAGCAAAAGGTTTTCAGAAAAGATTAAAGGGACTTCGAAAAATCAAAATCAGAAAGCATACACACAAAAAGGTAGCTGAAACCCTTATACCAAAAAGGGTATTTTTGTTAAATAAAACCCTTATCCAAAAAAGGGCAATTATAAATATTTTTTTTTACGGCCATAAAAGGCCAAGGCAAATGTCAACATACCACCACCACAAATATAAAGAGTTTAAAAAAGAGGGGACCCACAGGCCGGGCCCCCATATAGCCAACAAATTTTTAAAGAGCATCACCACCAGGACCAAAGGGAGTAGTCAGATCACCACCAGAGTCGGGAAGAGGAGTCGGAGCGCCATCAGAACCAGGGAGAGAAGTGTCCATAGGAGTCGAAGAAGAGGCACCGTGAGGTCTTGAGGAACTCGGAACATCCTTTTGACGAGGAGGGGACTCAATGATTCTCTGCCCCCGAGTCTTCAAATCTGACTCGGTGACGACCTCGGGAGCTGGGGGATAAACTATGGCACCATCAATAACGACCTTGTTAGGATCCAAAGGAGAGAGATCCAGGTCGGGAGCAAGAACTCCGATCTGCTCCTTAAAAATCCTCCAGGCCTCCTCGGCCCCCTCAGCAATAGAGTCCTCCAACTCGGCATAGGCAGTCCGAGAGTTCAACAAGTCCCTCCTTACAGCCACAAGGTCCTCAAATAAACTCTGATAACTCTCCTGCGCCTTCTTTCTCAAGCTCTCCTCCATGTTACATAGGGCTTGTAACTTGCTCTCCTTCTCTCGGAGGCCATCCCTCTCCTCCTTCAATTTGGCAACCTCCTTCTTCAACTCCTTCTCATGTTCCTGATATATGAGAAGCCTTCCCTCCAACTCTTCAACCTTAGAGGTTGAACCCAGAGAGCTAAGAGGAGTTTTCTCAAAAATATCAAGGAACTTGACACAAATTCCCGCCGCCCTGATGCTCTCCTCAGCCAGAATAGTGAGGTGGTTTCGAATAGAAACATCATCCATACCTATACGGGTATGGAGATAGATGAACTTTCGGATAAATTCAGGAGCATCAACCTTAGCCTCACCTTCAAAAGAAGAGCCAGACTCTAAAGCCTTGCGCTTCTTCTTCTCTGGCTCAGGAGAAGGTCGAGGAGGAGGGGACGGCTGAGAAGAAGCTGAAGCAGGGATAACAATGGGTTGAGAAGGAGTCCCCAAATTTCGGGAAGAAGGGGAGGAAGAGGAAGAGGAGAGCTATTTACCCTGGCACCACCGGTTCTGGCGCGAGACCTCGCCTTGGCCTCCTGGACTCTCTGGTAAGACTCATTGGAATTCTTCCTCACCATCTCTGTAAAAGAAAATAATTAGTAAAACAAGTCGGTAAAGTCGGTAGAAACAAGTCGGAAACGAAGTAGATAAAAGCTACCTAGTTGTGTCTGGACAAAAGACGACGACTCCTGGAGAAATTTTTTGGTATCCAGATATGGGGCCCTCTTGCATACTTCTCGGAGGAACCCTACAATGGCTGCCTCCACCTCATCCAGATCCTCCAAACCATATTTCTCACAGGGGAAAGCCTCTAACCAGTACAAGGGAAAGCGAGGGGAAGAATTCTCATCCAAGAAAAAGGGGTGGTGACCCTCTACGCCTTGAACATTGAAAAAATAATTTTTGAAGTCATGAAAGGATTCATCAAAAAGGGTGAAAACTCTCCGACCTTGTATAGCTCAGAAAGACACCCATTGTTGCTTATTATTTTGCCCACTGAGGGGCTTGGTCATGTGGAAGAGATAAAAGAAAATTCTCAAAGAGGTCGGAAAGTCTAAAGTATGGCTGATGAACTAGTATATTTTCAGAAAACCCCAAGAGTTTGGGTGAAGCTGGGTAGGTACAACACGGCAGTGACGTAAAACAGCAATTTCGAAATCAGAAAATGGAAGGAAAACACCCAAACGGGTAATCATGCTCTCATACATAAAGAAGAAATGTGGGGCCGTCTCAGTAGCCCTCCCGAAGCAAACCCGGTCTTCCGGACCCGGGACAAGCAGTTCATACTTTGGCTCATCCTCATCAGAGGTGCAGAGCCGATGACGAGTGCGAAGGTCAGTAATAAAATCAGTGTCAACCAGAGGTTCCTCTCCTAAGACTGTGACATCGACCCACTGAGCAAGAATTTCTACGGAAGACATTTCTTTTCCTAAAAAGGCGAGTGAAACCTACAAAGAAAAAAGAAAAGAAAATAAAAAACATGGTCTCTAAGGGGAATACGGAATTAGAGCCTACGAATCAACTTCTCTCTATCTAAAGAATAAAGACATGCAAACAGAAGCATTTCATAAAAGAGAAGAGGAGAAAAAGACTAACCTTTGCCTGGAAACAAGGTAGAGGAAGATGCAAGCCTTCAAACAAAGAATGCCCCACGTACAGAAGAGAAGAAAATTTGAAAAACGCAGAAACGACACAACGAAAGAGAGGGAAGGCATTTATAGGCACGTTAGGAGCATAATGGTAAAAACAGAAAACAGTCATTAATGGGCGCACCGTTACCAAGGTAATTAAAACCTACGCAAACCCCTAACGGACGCGACGTTTGATTAGACGTAAATGTGAAAACCAAAAGTCACGAAAGTCACGTCGGTTCCGAACAATCACGTAGGTTCCCTCCCAAGTCGGCTACGACCCCGAGTAGAATACTCGAACCCAAATCTTAAAAGAAATTGGGCTCGAGTAGGGGCACTGTTCATACCCTGGCCCAATGATAAGGCTCAGGTCCAAACGAAAGGACCAATCCAAAGGATTAAGCCTCGCTCTATACCGACCTTCACCCCACGAAGTCGGTTCTACCACGACTTGCTCTAAAGAAGTCGGGACGAAGATTAGCTGGCAGATAAACACCCATTCAAATGAGTAACTGCCCCTAAAATCTCTCAACCCACTTCCTGGAGCCATATCTCAACCTCCCTAAGATAAATGGACGGTTATTCCCCATGAATAACGGAACTACACCAACGGTGGTTATGGGTTCACCACTATAAATACACTGACACTTCTCAGGTATCACTAAGCCCAATACTCTCTAGACCTGTTTTGCTCCCTTTGCTGACTTTGGCATCGGAGTGTCTTTACAGGTACCACCCCCCATTCTCTCATACCGAAGTCGGACGGGGGCCTTGGAGCATCAATCCGCTTGGATACTCCCTCATTCTAACGATTGGGCCAGCCAAACGAATCCAACCCAATAATCTCCGGTTACCCATCGTAACAGTAGGGTTGAGAACTTTAGGGTACGAGTAGGGTTAGAGTTAAGAGATTCTTAACCTGTGAATAAGATATAATTAAGTTTTAAAAATACTTTCAATTCGTGGATAAAATTAAGGTAAAGTTCAAATTCTAATTTACTCTACTGATTACTAATCCTATTGAGGTGCATGTTGGGGTTCAGACTTTCATCCCCTTCACGACGGTGTAACTCTTTTGGGTGTAGAAGGTTTGACCCACGAACCCCTTAGACACGAGGTTATAGGATAAAGAGTTTTATGAGTGGAATCAATTTAAATTGGTTTAGTAGTTTGTTTATTAATCTGTTTAAATAAGTGTTAAGAGTGTAAATTTTATTTTATAAATACATCAATTCATTGACTAATAATAAAATTTTAAATGAAGCTCCAATCTAACATAAATTAGTATTTAACTTGTTGAATTATAAAATACCATAAAAAAAAAACAGTTTCTTATGAGAGGATAGCTAAATCTTAAATCAATTGGTAGATTTGACTGCCGCACGAAAAGTTGCAATGAATTTAATTCCCACCTAAGACTCCAATGTGATATGAGAATTGTTAGATTTTGTTTAGATGAAAGAAAATAAGCGAGGAGCAAGAAAGAAAGAAAAAAGAGAGTGAAGTGGACATTTAATTTGCCCTTAGTTGCTGCG
>NC_029790.2:114533593-114535402 GCF_000816755.2 Arachis ipaensis | reverse complement strand
AACCGATTTCATTTCTTTCCTCCTTCAAGAAGAAATAATTTTGAATAGGCCACCCCAATTTTTTCATTTATCTTCTATTTCTTCTCGAATCAAACAAGAAAAGTTACCTCGCATCTCTTTTACTGGCTTCTCTCCCACTAATCTTTTTTCTTACTTCACCTCAAGCTAAGCAAACAAAACCTTAATGTGTATTAGTAGGTATTTTACTTTGTTTTGATAATTTAGACAAGATGTCAAATTAAATTTATATTAAAATTTCAATTCAAAAATCAGATACAATTCTTTTAGAAAAGGAATGGACTCGACCCAAAAATTACTTAATGTGAGTATCGAAAGTAAATTATGTAATAAAATTAAGAAATAAAGTCGAATCAAAATAAAGAAAAGAGAAATACAAAACAGAATAAAAAATATTGAAAGTACATCAAGAGAAAATAACAAAATAAAAATAAATAAATAAAAATCTGAAATTCAAATAAATAAGTAAAAACAAAATAAAAACAGAAAAAATAAATGAGTGAATCAAAGCAAAAGAAACAAACAGAATTAAATTGAAATAAAAAGAAATTAAGCAACTGAATAAAAAGAAAAGAAAACAATAAATGTTGGAAAAGAAAAAACAACAATAAAGTGAATAAAAAAAGAAAATTGACTTCAAACACTCACTTTCACTTGTAATCTATTGACTTTCGTTGTGTCACTGTAATTGAAAATTTGTAGAATTTTGTGTGACGCTAAAGTGTTCTCAGTTGAAGTTTCTCAGTTCTTCCAAATTTCTCTTATTTTAAGACTATAGAAGTGGACTGCAGAATGCTCCTGTCTTTCTATGATCTTGTTACCATGCTTTAACCATAGAGAATCTTGACTTTCAAATCATCCAACGTCTTCTCCAAATTTTACATTCTCTCTTCAGCTTGCTCTCTAAAATTCGTACCTATGTTCTCAACTTATCTTGAGAGTCAAGCAAAAGTCTTAATTTTTCAAGGACAACCAGTAACTGTTTTTTGATCTGTTTTTTATTATTGAAAATCTTCAACTTAAATGCTCTTGCACTACCTGTTATTAGTTTCAACTAAGTCTTCAAATTGACACCATGTGTAGTCGAAACTCATCCTAATTGAAAAATTCATTTTTTGTCACTAACAAATTTCCACGCTCCGTATCATGCTACCAATTTTGAACCACACGCCATTTGTTCATTTGATACCTTTCGACTCGATTGATATAATACTGTCAACTTTTATATTAGTCGAATTTTATAATTGGTCGAAATTCTATACCAACATTAGGTGAGTGAGACTTTGAGTAGTATATGTATGAAAAAAAAGGGGGGTCTTATTAGTGGGAGAGGATTTAACCTTTTTAAAATGTAACACATACATCATTAAACTTTTAATATTTGTCTAATAAAAGATTATACTAAAATGAATTTGGATGACCCTGTACATCGGTTGTAAGTTACATTGATTTACACCGGAAAATATTTTTCTTTATACAATAAATTTTATAATTTTAACTGTTAAATTATTTCATATTATTTTAAGGGCAGTGCTATGATGTGGAAGAGATTTTTTTTCAGCGAATACTGAAGAGACGTGGTGAAGGATGAATTTTCCGCGTGTTAAGTTAGATGTCCTATGCCAGACATGGTCTGTAAAGATGCAGAGCTACCACAGAGATTGTTCAGTTCATGGAAGCCATTAATATTAAATTAGTTTTTTTTGGACGGAATTATTAAATTAGTTGAAAAATTAATGTAGTGATTAGTTGTTGGACTTTTTTGGAGTTGACGAATAAATTTTTGGAAAT
>NC_029790.2:114533157-114533448 GCF_000816755.2 Arachis ipaensis | reverse complement strand
AGGAGTTTTTATATAATTTGAAGGTTTAGAATTTGTAATCTAGGATTATAGTTTAGGATTAGGTTAGGGTTGGGGTATTTGAAATTTGAAATTTGGGTTTAGAGTATGTTTTTGAGAGTTTAGTATTTAGAAGTTAAGATTTAGGGGTTAAGGGTGTAGGGTTTTTAGTTTAGTGTTTAAGATTTAGTGAGGTATATATAGTTTTTTTTAATTTGTTTATAAATTTAAAATTAGTGAATATTAATTTAAAATTGACATATTTAGTATATATTTTTGAGAATTTAAAATTTT
>NC_029790.2:114531795-114533041 GCF_000816755.2 Arachis ipaensis | reverse complement strand
ATGGACTAGTTATGGTTACGTTGAGAACCCAACCCAACCATTAAGGGTTTTCAAAAATTTATTGGTCAACTTTAAAAAAGTCCAACAACTAATCATTACATTAATTTTCTAACTAATTTAACATTAATGACTTTCATGAACTGATCTGTGGCAGCTCTAGCTCTGCATCTTCACAGAACATGTGTCTGGCACAGGAGACCCAACTTAACACGTGTAAAATTCATGCTTCACTACGTCTCTTCAGCACCTGCTGAAAAAAAACCTCTTCCGCACCATAGCATTATCCTTATTTTAATAGTCACATAACAAATTTCAGAAGATTCAAATTTCAATACATCATGACGACATATAAAATCAATTCCAAATTTCATAAAATTTTATTAGATTATTAGATTATTATATAATGAAGTGTTGCATAATTTGGATTCAACGATTGAATTGATAAAATTTATCGTGGATAAGAAGTTATTTCCTCGCCAATGAGTTATAACTCAAATAGTATAATCTCCCCCATACTCATGTAAGAGGTTGCGGGTTTGAGTCCTGTTCATACCCTGGCCCAACGAATAAGGCCCAGGATCCCAATAAAAAGGCCCAACCCAAAGGGTTGGCCTCACCTTTCACCAGATTAGCCACTACGAAGTCGGAACTAGTCACGACTTGCTCTAAAGAAGTCGGGAACGAGGATTAACTGGCAGATAAGCACTCATTTGAATGAGTAACTGCCCCTAGAATCTCTCTAACCACTTCACGAGCCATATCCTAACTTCCCTAAGATAAAGGGACGGTTAACACCCTAGAAAAGTGGCACTACTCCAACGGTGGTTATTGGCTTACCACTATAAATACACTGACACCCCTCAGGTATCTCTAAGTCCCAATACTCTCTAGACCTGCTAACCCCTTTGCTGACTTAGGCATTGGAGTGTCTTTGCAGGTACCACCCCCCATTCACTCATACTCACAAGTCGGACGGAGGCCCCCATGGCGCAAACCCTGACAAAGGCTTCCTCCCTCAGACGATTGGGCCAACCAGCGCCATCCAGCCCATTAATCTCCGGTTACCTACCGTAACATTGGTGCCGTTGCCGGGGACCCGAGAGATCAACCAGTGATGGCGGACGGATCCCCTGAGGAGGGTCATGTGGAAACAGATTCTGAACAAGAGAATCTGGACACCAGAAATAGTGACGCGGACCTAACCCTCCGTCAGGAAACCAACGATCAACACAAAGAAGGAACCTCC
>NC_029790.2:114514782-114531663 GCF_000816755.2 Arachis ipaensis | reverse complement strand
CCACCCCCCAGACCCATTAAAAATAAAAAAGGGGGGAGCCGCAGCGACTACTGTGAGTACCATAAAATATATGGTCACTCCACAAACGACTGCTACGACCTTAAAAATGTGATAGAAAAGCTAGCTAGGGAAGGTCGGCTCGACATATATCTCATAGAAAGGTCGGACAGTCATGGGAAGAGAAAGCGAGACGATATGGATAGAAGAGACCCACCACCGCAGACTCCGGAGAGACATATCCATATGATCTCAGGAGGGTTCGCGGGAGGGGGACTCACCAAATCCTCTCGCAAAAGACATCTCAAGAGAGTCTACCAGGTCGGAGGAGAGTCATCCGACCTCCCTACCATTTCATTCACAAATGAAGATGGGCAAAGAATAATCCCTGGACACGATGATCCAGTGGTAATAACTATGATCCTAGCAAATGCTCATCTCCACAGAACCCTAGTAGACCAAGGAAGCTCAGCGGACATTCTTTTTAAGCCCGCTTTCGATAAACTAGGGTTGGATGAGAAAGAATTAAGAGCCTACCCCGACACCTTATATGGACTAGGCGACACGCCAATAAAGTCACTAGGGTTTTTGCCCCTCCACACCACCTTTGGAAAAGGGAAAAAATCAAAAACTCTGAGCATAGACTTCATAGTCATCGATGTAGGGTCAGCATATAATGCTTTAATTGGCAGGACTACCTTTAATCGACTCGGAGCGGTGGTATCCACCCCTCACCTTTGTATGAAATTCCCGACTTCAGCGGGGATAGCAACGGTAAGGGGAGATCAAAAATTGGCAAGGAAATGCTACAATGAAAGCCTAAACCTGAGAGGAAAAATCCGAGAAGTTCACACAGTAGAGCTCGGAGGCGCAAGGGCTAGAGAGGAGCTGCGTCCACAACCGGGAGGAAAAACCGAGGAGATACAGGTCGGCGAAGAGGAGGGAAAAAATACTCACATAGGGGCCAACCTAGGGGAAACCCTAAAACAAGGGTTGACTAAGCTCCTAAGAGATAACTCCGATCTCTTCGCCTGGAAGGCCTCCGACATGCCTGGGATAGACCCCGAGCTCATGTCCCATAAGCTCTCGGTTTACCCGGGGTCCCGACCTGTACAACAGAGAAGACGCAAGCTCGGCGCAGAGCGAGCCCTAATAACAGGATCAGCACTAAAATCCCTCCCACTGTTCTCCTTATTGAGAAAGGGATGTCAGTTTGAATGGACTCCTGAATGCGAGGAGGCGTTCCAGGAGTTCAAAAGATTCTTAAGCCAACCTCCTATTTTGACCTGACCTATAGCTGGGGAAGACCTCGTCCTATACTTATCTGTAGCAGACAAGGCCGTCTCATCGGCCCTGATCAGAGAAGACGAGGTTGGACAGCACCCAGTATATTTCATCAGTAAAGTTCTACAAGGCCCTGTGCTAAGGTACCACAAACTGGAGAAGTTTGCCTACTCCTTAGTAGTAGCCTCACGAAGACTACGGCCTTACTTTCAAGCTCACACAATAAGAGTCCGCACGAACCAACCCATGAAGCAAATCCTCCAAAAGACGGATGTTGCAGGGAGAATGGTTCAATGGGCAATAGAGCTCTCCGAGTTCGACCTGAAGTATGAAGCTCGGACGACGATTAAAGCCCAGTGCCTCACCGACTTCATCGCAGAATAGGCAGGAGACCAAGAGGAAAAACCAACTACATGGGAACTCTATGTAGATGGATCCTCGAACAAAACAGGAAGCGGTGCAGGCATAATATTGGTGGATGAAAGGGGAACCCAGATAGAAGTTTCCCTCAAATTTGAATTCCCAGCTTCAAATAATCAGGCAGAGTATGAAGCTCTGATTGCTGGATTGAAGCTGGCGGAAGAAGTCGGTGCTACAAAAGTGATGATATACAACGACTCGCAAGTGGTAACCTCCCAGATAAGTGGAGAGTATCAGGCGAAGGACCAAAATATGAAAAAGTACTTGGAAAAAACTTTGGAACATCTTGGGCGCTTTGCAGAAACCGAGGTCAAACATATAACTCGGGATCTAAATAGCAGAGCAGACGCCCTATCCAAGTTAGCAAGTACCAAACCAGGAGGGAATAACAGAAGCCTGATCCAGGAAACTCTCCAGAAATCCTCCGTAGTAAAAGAAAAAGACAAACAAGAGGTCCTTGAGGTAGCCGGATTAAACCTCGGATGGATGAACCCCTTGGTCGAATACATGAAATTTGACATCCTCCCCAAGGAGGAAAATGAGGCTAAGAAGATCCGAAGGGAAGCACAACATTACACTCTGGTGAGAAATATCCTCTACAGAAGGGGGATATCAACACTATTATTAAAATGTGTACCGACCTCAAGAACCACCGAAGTGTTAGAAGAAATCCACAGTGGGATCTGCGAAAATCATCTCGGAGCGAGATCACTAGCCAAGAAAGTAATCCGAGCAGGATTCTACTGGCCGACCTTGCAGAAAGATGCCACGGAATTTGTGAAAAAATTCCAACCATGCCAGATGCATGCAAATTTCCATGTGGCCCCACCAGAGGAGCTCATCAGTATCACTTCTCCATGGCCTTTTGCAAAGTGGGGAATGGATTTGTTAGGTCCTTTTCCCCAGGCGCCAGGACAAGTCAGATACCTGATCGTGGGAATAGATTATTTCACAAAGTGGATAGAAGCAGAGCCATTGGCCACCATCACCGCACAAAGAAGTCGGAGGTTCCTCTATAAAAATATCATCACAAGGTATGGGATACCTCATTCCATTACTACAGATAATGGAACCCAGTTCACCGACTCCACCTTTAGAAGCCTAGTAGCCAGTATGAAAATCAAACACCAGTTCACCTCGGTGGAGCACCCGCAAGCCAATGGGCAAGTCGAGGCGGCCAACAAAGTCATACTGGCAGGGCTAAAGAAGAGATTACAAGATGCAAAAGGAGCTTGGGCCGAAGAGCTCCCCCAAGTGCTATGGGCCTACAGGACGACACCCCAATCCGCCACTGGAGAAACTCCCTTCCGACTAGTTTATGGGGTAGAAGCCATGATCCCAATAGAAGTCAGCGAGCAAAGCCCAAGAGTGATTCTCCATGACGAGATCGGGAATATACATGGGCACAAGGAGGAGCTCGACTTGCTCCCCGAAGTCCGAGAAGAAGCCCAGATAAGAGAGGCAGCATTGAAGCAAAGGATGGCTACAAGATACAACAAAAAAGTCATCCGAAGAACATTCACCCTAAGCGACTTGGTCCTGATTAGAAATGACATTGGAGTCAACAAATCAGGAGAAGGAAAACTCGCTGCAAATTGGAAGGGACCATACAAAATCAATGAGATCTTAGGAAAAGGCTATTATAAGGTGACCGACCTGGACGGCACCGAGTTACCAAGGTCGTGGCATGCTTGTAATATGAAAAGGTACTATAGCTAAAAGCGAACTCTACTCCCTGATGTACTCTTTTCCCAACTTCATGATTTTTTCCCCAGAGCCAAAGGGTTTTTTTCTGAAGAAGGGTTTTTAACGAGGCATCATAGTAGGGGCTAAGGGAAATAGACTGTCAAAAACCCTTAGTAGCAATGAAGTACCCCCCCAACTAATAAAGATCTTTTCATCTTACAAATATCTCTTATAAATTCCTTTTTTATTGTTTTCTATTCCTTTCTACGAAACGCGCCGACTTAAGCTCGACAAAACGTAAAAATCCCATGACCGACCTAGATGGTCGTCAGGATGAAACGACGAGGAACAAGTCGGCGTAAAGAGGTTATACAAGTTGATCATAATAAACTCGAAAACATCCTAACTTATAAGTCGGAATGAGAAACTGAGTAAAACAGAAATGAATCGTGAAAATAGCCTAAGTCATAAAAACTCAATAAAATGAAATTGAGTACTAGGAATAACAAAAGAGAGGTGGAAAAAAAAACCCAAGAAAAGATTAAAAGGCTGTCCTAAAGATCCTTAAAAAGGCTCGGAAAGACAAAAAAGCCAGAGAAAAGGTTTTCCAGAAAAGATCAAGGGGAATTCGAAAAAATCGCAATCAGAAAAGCATGCACGCATAAGGTAACTTAGACCCTTATCCAAAAAGGGTATTTATTTTTTAAAAAACTTAAACCCTTATTAAAAAGGGTATTATAAAATGTTTTGTTTACGGCCTTAAAAGGCCAAAATATTGTTCAAACGCTACCAAAAATAAATAAAGAGTTTAAAAAAGAAGGGGACCCACAGGCCGGGCCCCAAATAGCCAACAAATTACTTTTTTGCAAGAGCAGTATACAGATCACCACCACCAGAGGCACCAGGACCGGGAAGAGAGGCATCCATAGGAGATGAAGAGGAAGTCGGAGGAACTGTGGAGGAACTCGGGGCATCCTTAGGGCGAGGAGGAGACTCTATAATCCTTTGCCCCCGAGTCTTCAAATCTGACTCGAAAATAATCTCGGGGACAGGGGGATCCACAATGGCACCATCGATGAAAACCTTATCGGGATATAAAGGAGAGAGGTCCAAGTCAGGAGCAATAACTCCGACCTGCTCCCTAAAGATCCTCCAAGCCTCCTCTGCGCCATCAGCAATAGAGTCTTCCAACTCGGCGTATGCCTTCCGAGAATTCAGCAGATCATTCTTCACAGACACAAGATCATCAAACAAACTTTGATAGCTATCCTGTGCTGTCTTCCTCAAACCAACATCCATGTTGCATTGGGCCTGCAACTTCCTCTCCCTCTCCCGAAGGTTATCTCTCTCCTCCCTCAGCCTGGCGACTTCCTCCTTCAACTTCCCCTCATGCTCCTGATATATGAGAAGCCTTCCTTTCAGCTCTTCGACCCTCGAGGTCATCCCTAAAGAGCTGAGAGGATCCTTCTCGAAAATATCTAAGAGTTTGCCACAAACCCCCGCCGCCTTAAGGCTCTCCTCAACCAGAGTGGTAAGGTGGCGCCGAACAGAAACATCATCCATGCTTATACGAACATTGGGATAGATGTTCTTTCGGACGAATGCAAGAGCATCCGCCTTCACCTCACCAGAAGAGCCAGACTCTAAAGTCTTGCGCTTCTTATTCTCTGGTTCAGGAGAAGGTCGAGCAGAGGGGGGTGGCTGAGAGAAAGTTGAAGAAGAAATTACAATAGGCTGAGAGGGAGTCCCAACGTTCCGAGGAGGAGGAGGAGGAGAGATAACCGCCCTGATGCCACCAGTCCTGGCACGAGACCTTGCTTTAGCCTCCTGGACCCTTTGGTAAGACTCCTGAGCGTTTGCTTTTGCCATCTCTGAAAGAACAATAACAGATAGATCAGACAAATCGGATAAGTCAGTCAGACAAGTCGGAAATCTAACAAACAAATAAAAGCTACCTAGCTGTGCCTGGACAAAGGTCGGAGATCCCTGGAGAAACTTTTTTGTGTCCAAGTATGGGGCCCTCCCCCACACTTCTCGGAGGAACCCCACAATGGCTGCCTCTACCTCATCCAGGTCATCCAGACCATATTTCCCGCAGGGGGAGGCCTCCAGCCAGTATAAAGGAAATCAGGGAGAAGAATTGTCATCCAAAAAGAAGGGATGGTGACCCTCTACGGCTTGAACTTTGAAAAAATAATTTTTAAAGTCATGGAAGGATTCATCAAAAAGGGTAAAAACTCTCTGACCCTGTATGGCTCGGAAAGACACCCATTGTTGCTTATTGTTTAGCCCACTGAAGGGTTTGGTCATATGGAAGAGATAGAAAAAAATCTTCAAAGAAGTCGAAAACTCCAAAACCTGGCTAATAAATTGGTAAATTTTCAAAAAACCCCAAGAATTGGGGTGAAGCTGAGTAGGGGCAACTCGGCAGTGATGCAAAACAGATATCTCAAAGTTTGAAAAAGGAAGAAAAACACCCAAACGGGTGATCATGCACTCATACATAAAGAAAAAATGAGGGGCCGCCTCATTGACTCTCCCAAAGCAAACCCGGTCTTCAGGACCCGGGACTACCAATTCATACTTCGGCTCGTCATCCTCAGAAGTACAAATTCTGTGATGAGTGCGAAGGTTGGTGATAAACTCAGTATCGACCGAGGGTTCCTCCCCTAGGACCGTGACATCAACCCATTGAGAAAGGATATCTACGGAAGCCATTTCTTTTTCTTAAAAAGGTAGCAAAAACCTACAAGGGAAAAAGAAAAGGAAAAATAAAAAACACGGTCTCTAAAGGAGGAAGTACGGAACTGAAGTCTACAAACCAACCTATCTACAAAATGAAGGCATGCAAATGGAAAAGCACGTTATAAAAAGAACCAACCTTTATCCGAAAATGAGGGTTGAAGGAAATGAAAAGCCTTCGAGGATGCAACAATGCAGCACGAACGAATGAAGGAGAAATTTGAAAAATCGCAGAAACGAAGCAATGAAAGAGAGGGAAAGTATTTATAAGTATGTTAGGGGCACAATGGTAAAAGCGGGGCAGTCATTAATGAAAATGCACCGTTACCAAGACCATCAATCCCTACGCACATCCCTAACGGACACGACGATTGATTAGACGTGACTGTCAGAACCAAAAGGTCACAAAAAGTCAAGTCGGTTTCGGAACATCACGTCGGTCTCCCAACAAGTCGGCTACAACCCCGAGTAGTATACTCGAACCCAAATCTTAAAGAGAAATTGGGCCCGAGTAGGGGCACTGTTCATACCCTGGCCCAACGAATAAGGTCCAGGATCCCAATAAAAAGGCCCAACCCAAAGGGTTGGCCTCACCTTTCACCATATTAGCCACTACGAAGTCAGAACTAGTCACGACTTGCTCTAAAGAAGTCGGGAACGAGGATTAACTGGCAGATAAGCACTCATTTGAATGAGTAACTGCCCCTAGAATCTCTCTAACAACTTCACGAGCCATATCCTAACTTCCCTAAGATAAAGGGACGGTTAACACCCTAGAAAAGTGGCACTACTCCAACGGTGGTTATTGGCTTATCACTATAAATACACTGACACCCCTCAGGTATCTCTAAGTCCCAATACTCTCTAGACCTGCTAACCCCTTTGCTGACTTAGGCATTGGAGTGTCTTTGCAGGTACCACCCCCCATTCACTCATACTCACAAGTCGGATGGAGGCCCCCAAGGCGCAAACTCTGACAAAGGCTTCCTCCCTCAGATGATTGGGCCAATCAGCGCCATCCAGCCCATTAATCTCCGGTTACCTACCGTAACAAGTCCTATCTTTAGTAAACAAAAAAAAAGTTATTTCCTCGTCTCTTGTATTATATTATAACATTTGGGTCGACAAAAGTACATTATCTTTCAAAGCATTAAATAGAAGAGAAAAAGACGTTCAAATAAGGAAAAATATCAAAGGTTGATTTTGTGGGCAACATGAGAAACGAAAAATTCAAATTTAAACATCTGACAAGGGATACTATTATACTAATGGACAAATGGTGAAGTTTATGGTCATTCTTTTCTATTGGGTTCGTGTGCTTCGGATTCAATATGTTGGTCATAATAATTCCAAATTTGATTATTTGGTGTGGTTTCTTCATATATGGCCACTAGTGCATCTTTTTATTGTTTGATTTAACGGCCGTTAGTGTATGCATAATGCATCTTTTGAAAAATTTAAAGCATTGAGGATTTAATTAAAGACCAACCAAAAGAAAAAGAACTTAAAAGCCAAAAGCTTGATGGTTAATCAGAATTGATGTTGGTTCAAAGACAAAGTAGCTTTCAACAAGAGGTGTTTAAAACTTATACTATAAGACCATAAGGAATAATCCCCCCTTTTTTCCGGTGGTTGTTATTGTCTTATTGATAATCTATTCCACTGTACTCTATGTTTGGGTTTATATTCAATGCCATTATTTTATTCAGCTTGGCAATTTGAGGCGTGTAATTGTCATATTCAATTTCTAGTCATAAGGAACAATATGATTATATGAAGAGAGTAATTTGAAAGCATTGACTTGTAAAGAATTTATACGGTTATTTAATTAAGAGAAAAGGATAAATTGATTCTGATTTTTTAGTTTACACATATTTAAGTCTTTGAAGATCTAACAATGTATTTAAGTTCTTTATCAGGGGGTGGCAAACGGGTCTAAATCCACTGAGTCGGCCTGCGTAACCCGCTAAAAAAGGCGGGTCGGACTGAAAAATTAGGACCGCCAAAAAACAAAAGTCTGCCTAACTCGCACCATTTAAACCGCGAGCTTTGGCGGCACGGGGCGGACTTCTCGCTGGGCTTAGTTTTTTTTGGCAAGGTGGGTATTTTTGCAATTTTTTGGGCAAAACGCAACTTCCCCAACCCAATTTACAAGAGTACGAAGATGAAAATTGAGTGTTTTGAATTATGTTTATATTGTTTTAGAGACAATATTTATAATTATGTTTTGGATTATGTTTATTTTGTTTTGGAGAGAATATTTATAATTACAAATATTTTAATGTTTGTGAATATATTTTTAGCCGTAATAATATTACGGGAATATAAATTTTTTAAAACTACGGTCTACTTTGTTCTGACAGTATAGATTATGCATGACACAAAAGATTTATAAAATCAAACTACTTTTACCAAAAAAGGTCGTAGGTTGACAAAAGTTTTAGACTAAGAAGACCAAGATATCTGTAGATAAAATATCAAATAATAAGATTTTTAGTTATTATTTTTATATGAAAAAGTCTAATTTTTTATTCATAATTAATTTTAACATTCGTTATCTAAAATTTAAAATAATTTAACGTACATACTTTTACATTCAATTAGGTGTTAACTGTTAAGTCGGTTGCACAAATAGAAATAATTAATTTTTATACTTACTATTTAAAAATAATATTTTTTCTCTCTGTGTTTATAAAAGTATAATTAAATATTAGCATAAAAAAATTATAATAATAGTTATAAAATTAATTCAAAATTAATTTTTTTAAAACAATTGAATCTTGATTCTAACTTTTAATTATAATATTAGTATTCTCTCCAAATTATATGTAATAAATATTTGAAAGAAGAGAAATGAAAATATAGATTGAAAAGATAAGCGATAAAAATTTAAAATTAAATAAAAAATTAAAAAACTATGTATATAATAACAATAATAATAATATTTTTTATTTAAATAATATTATTTTGTTAATTTTATTTTCTGTAGAAAAGAAAGATAGAAAAAATAGAGAATGAGAGAAAAGAGAGAGAAAGATAAAGATGAAGAATGAGAGTGAGAGTAAGAGTGAGAGTGAGAGTTTGTTAATTTTGGAAGAAAAAATTTTATTTTAATTATAAAAAATATCATATGACATATTTTGATTTGTCAAATTACTAATATAAAATATAAATTATATATAGAGTAAAAATAGTAGAGAGAAATAGAAAAATGGAGAGAGGTAGATGAGAAAATTTAGGAAGGGAGTTTATTAATTTTGAAAAAAAAATTTTCTCTCAAATTTAATAAGATAGTATCATGTGACACATTTGATTATTAAATTAGATAGTAATATATGATACATAATATATGTATATTTCAATTTCAATTTTAATTTTAATGCAATTAAAGAATGACATGTTGCACATTTTGATTGTCAAATTAGTAATTAGTAATTGATATTGATAATGATATATAAAATAGATAGAGTGGTTGAAGGAATGAGAGAAATAAAGGAAGAGGGAGGATTGGAGAACTCTTTAATTTTAGAGGGAAAGATTTGATTTCAATTGCAATGAGGGAGTGACATGTGACACATTTTGGTTGTAAAATTAGTAAGGAGGAGGGACGAATTCTTTAATTTTGGAGGGAAAGATTTAATTTCAATTACAATAAAAGAGTGATATGTGGCACATTTTAGTTGTAAAATTAGTAAGGAAGAGAAGAGAATTCCTTAATTTCAAAGGAAAAATTTTGATCCCAATTATAATGAGAAAGTGACATGTGGCACATTTTGGTTGTAAAATTAGAGATATATCTAGGACCGCCTCACTAGGCGGGGCGGGGCAGGCTTCCCCGCTTGCCACCCCTATTTTTGACATTTTCAAAATCTGGACATAGCAATCCCTGAATCTAATTTGTCTAATTTTAAAAATTCTCTCACGTCTGCATCCGTATCAACTAGGTCAATACAACTATAGTCACATTTGATTTTTCTGTTGAGTCTGATGGACCCAAATGAACATGAGGGATCGATATGTTCAGATTTTGAAAAGGTCCAGAACTTAAATGCTTTTTCAAATTCTCAAGTACTTAAATGTTTACGATCAAAAGGTCAATGATCTATTTATTCTTTTCTCTTTAATTAAATTTTGTGTTTAAATAATTTTTTAAATAATTATTTTTACTAATATGATAAAATACAATTCGTTATTTATGTAAAATTATCTATATCTCTTGTTTGTTTGTTTTTTTTTTTAAATTCTCTCACAAACACAGTTATACTTATACATATGGTGAAACTAACTTGTAGTTACAACTTACAACAAAACAGCAGTTAGTTATATAATTATATGTTTGATTTATCGTTAAAACAAATGATATAATTGACAATTGAAAACTGTTATGTTCTAGTGATGGTGATTACAAATTTGTAATCTTATAGGAACACTTAATAATTATAGGCTTTAATATGTTTGAACTCCAATAAACCAATTAAGAAATATATTTTTTGAATTTTCTGAAAAAACATTTAACATCTAACATTCACAAATTACAAGGACACTTAAATAGTTAAATATTTTAAAAAAACATTTAACATTTTATTATTATAACAATCTGGACAATTTTTACTTTATACACTGATCTCTGTGATTTCTATTACTCGTCGTAGTCACGGACTTAAATGTCTTTTTGCCTAATTCTCTGATTACATTTTTGACTTATCTTTTATTTTTCCAATCTCATCTTCTTCTTTACATCGGTATCATCTCTTCTCAATCTTATTTATCTCCTTGTTATCCTCCTTTCATAAAAACTTCATCTTATTTATAAATTTTAAAATTGAGTATAATCACTCTCATTGACACAATGCCATGAAGGATGAACTTGCTATTCAAGAGTTGAACAAAGTTTGGATTCTTGTTGATCGCCCTCTTAATGTGAAATCCATTGGTTGTAAGTGAGTATATTGAACTAATTAAGGGTCGCCCCAATAGTTTAATAAAGTGTTATAAGGCTCGTCTCGTGGCAAAAGGATTTACGCAAAGTAAAGGGGTGAATTCTTTTAATTTTGGTAATGACACATGCAGAGTAAGTCTTACGAGTATATATGAGGTGGAGAATTGCGGTTGCATTGGCCTTAGAGTTTTTGACGACTTCGTGTAGATCCAACTTCTTTGAGAAGGTTGGGGGTGCCTACAATAGCACTCATATGGTCAAGTCAATGGAGATCATAAAGGTATTGATTGTAAGCTAGGGTTTCGTGTATATTATACCTGGGGATCGAATTGCTCCCCCTTATGTAGTTCTCCTACTCGAGTGGTTGGACGTCTACACATAAGATGGAGGTGAGGTATTTGAAATTTATAATATCGTTACGTTACCTCAATGTTATCTTTCTATTTCGCTTGAATTACGATATCTTGGGCTATACCAGATCAGTTGTTTGGGTTGTATTCACACCCATAACAATATTAATGAAAAGGTAGCTTATACATAAGCTAGATTCCAATAGTGAATTTTTGCACAGAAATTTATTTGAGGATGTTTACATAACTCTGCTTCTTGGTGTTGTTTGTACTCACTCAAATCAATGTTTACACCAATCCAACCTTGTCTGGTATGATAAGCTCTTTAAGTAGATTCTTCTGATTACAACCTCTATTAAAAATATTGGTGCTAAAATTTCTATCATATTAATATATGTTGATGATATTGTTCTTATTGGTAATTCTGTTTCTGAGATAGCTGCTACCAAATGCATTTAACATCAGCACCTTTGAATAAAGGATTTAGACATTTTTAAGTACTTCTTGAGTATTGAAGTTGTTCATTATGCATGTTAGAAACAAGAGACTGAGAGAGTAATCTGAAAAGTGTATTATTGAGTTGTGTTCTAAGGTACAATATACAAGGGGTATTTATAGGTGCTAAATGAATCAAAGTAATAAAGACATAGAATCCTACAATTAATGTACAGATATGCTATATAAATATAGACGATGCTAATTGATCTAAATTGATTCTAATGATTCTCTAACATCCCCCTCAAACTCAAGTAGGAGCTAAGGATACCAACTTGAGTTTGGATAACAAAATCTGAAAGCGAGTCGGGTGATGAGCTTTCGTGAAGATATCAGTAGTCTGATCCAGTGTCCCAACAGCAATGAGACGAATAGCATCAATAAGGATACGTTTCAAAGTGACAATTAATCTCAATGTGTTTGGTGCGTTCATGAAACATCGGGAGATGGAGAAGGCGGAGGATCAGGAGCCTCGAGGGGTGGACTTGGGGTAGACCCTGTAGTATCATCACTAGGAAAGAGATCAACATTTGGGTTAGTAAAAAATGGTGACGGAGTAGAAGGAATGGACTCAAAAGAGGAAAAAATAGAGAACATGTAATGCTCCCAGAAGACAACATGACGAGATATAGGAATACGGCGAGAGATAGGATCCCAACAACGATAACCCTTATGTTCATAAGCATAACCAAGAAAACAACACATGCGAGCCCGAGGTTCAAGCTTATTATGTTCATGAGGCTGAAGAAGGACAAAACAGACACAACCAAAAATACGGAGAGAACTGTAATCGGGAGAAGTACGATAAAGACGCTCAAAGGGAGTAGTGTTACCAAGAACAGAAGAAGGGATTCTATTGATAGCATGAACAGCAGTGAGGACAGCTTCACCCCAAGCACGCTTAGGACAGGAAGAGGAAATAAGCATCGCACGGACAGAGTCAAGAATATGACGGTGTTTACGCTCAGCTCTGCCATTTTGTTGAGAGGTACCAGGACAAGAAAACTCGGACAAAGTACCCTGTTCAGCGAGAAAATTTAAAAGTTTGGAGTCACGATATTCCATAGCATTATCACGTCTGAAAATTTTAATGACCTTGGAAAACTGAGTTCAAACCATAGTGGCAAAGTTAATATAAATCTGAGGCAACTCACAACGATTAGTCATCAAATAGACCCAAGTAAAACATGAATAATCATCAATAAAGACGACAAAATATTGAGCCCCTCCCATAGAAGCGGTGGGAGCGGGTCCCCAAACATCAGAATGAATAAGATCAAAAGGAGAGCATGCAATAGAGGAATTATTATTAAAGGATAAGGCAGGTTGTTTTGCAGTGCGACAAGAAATGCAATCTAAAGACTCATTTTGAACTTGACCTAAAACACCCATAGATATAAGAGGACGTAATTTTCCTAAGGAGCTATGGGCAAGACAACGGTGCCACAAGTGAAGAGTAGATGGAGAGGAAGCAGTACAGAGATTTGTAGAGGGAACATGAAGGTTCTCGAGCTCAAATAAGCGTCCGACCTTACATCCAGTCCCGATGATCTTTCCCGTCCGACGATCCTGCACACAACAACCAGAATTTGAAAAAATGACATCAAAACCAAGTTTAACAAGCTGACCGACAGAGATAAGATTAAAATTCAATTTTGGAATAAAATAAGCATCAGAAAGATGAATATTGGACTGTGAAATAACCCCGTGATGTGTTGCATGCAAGAGGGAACCATTAGTAGTATTAACAGAAGGTGCATTTGTAGTGGGAGACAACGACAAAAAAAGATGACGCAAAGGAGACATATGATTGAAACAACCAGAATCAAAATACCATTTAGAATTACCTGGAGGGGTGGAAAGAGTAGCGAGGGTATTACCAGGAAAGGAGAGAAGTTGCCTAAGAAGGGTTTTAATATCTGATGGAGAGACAGAAGGTGCGTTGAGAGATGTGGAAGAGGTGGACTCAGTAGTAGCAGCAGCAGTAGAGGCAGGCACATGCGGAGAGTTGTTGGGACGAGGTTGATACTTGTTCTAATCTAAGCGTGATGGTCGAGTAGGACAGGTAGCAATCAAGTGACCCGAGAGCTTACAATAATGGCAGAACAGTTTCGGGCAGTTGGAGCCAAGGTGGCCTTTTTGTTTGCACTTACGACATTCAATAGAAGGACAGTCGGAGAAGGAATGCCCAGGCCGATTACAGTTGCGACAGATTTTGCCCTTTCTGTCGGTGGCAGCAAAGACAGTTTCACTTTTAGAACGAAGCAATCCCAAGCGCGTTTCTTCAGACTTAAGACGAGGAAGAGCATCTTCAAGACTAGGCAAGGGATTCTGATGAGAAGAGAAGCCTTGACCGGCTCATAGCATCAGTAAGTGCCATCATAAATTGGATGAGACGTGTCCGGTTCCGATAATCCTCATATGCCTTAGTATCAGTGGGATCTTTAAGAACAGGCTCACAAGAGGTCAACTGATCCCAAATAATCTCCATCTGAGCAAAAAAATCAAAAACTGCTTGGTCACGTTCTTGCTTAAGGCTATGAAGTTCCTTAAGCAGTTGGTACTGATGAGAGAGATCAGAGATAGTGTAACGTTTTGCCAAATGATCCCATACCTCTTTAGCAGTTTCAAAACGCCCAAACTGTAAATGAATGCCAGGAGTAGAAGTGTTGCGGAACCAAGTGATAATCTGATGATTTTTACTATCCCAATCTTCCAATTTCTCTGCATAGTCGTTCTCCTTCTCAGCATCCTCCTTAGATTTGGAGGCACCATCTTTGGATACAATTGGCTTAACAGGACAAGCAATATTACCAGTCATATATCGCCATAATTTTTGCCCTTTAAGAAATCCTCGCATAGCTTCAACCCAATGTGCATAGTTGGAGCCATTAAGAATAACAAGGATAGGCTGAAAGACATTCGGTTTGTCCATAGTAATAGAAGAAATAGCAAAAGAAAGAAGAAAATTGCAAATTCGTGGCAGAAAACGAGAAAACAGGGCGCGGAATTGGAAAGAGCTCACCAAAAAACCTTAGGGAGGGTCGGTGCACATGACCCGGCCCAGCCCAAAGGCCCGGCCCGGATCCGAACACTTTAGGGGCTAATTTGGTGTGATTTCATCGGGTTTAGGGCCGGGTAAGGGTCTCAAAAATAGACTCGGTCATTATTTCGGGTCGGGTCCGGGCCATAGCTCAGGTCACCCGAAGTCAGCCCGGTGTCCCGGTCATCATACACAATTAATATTTTGTGTTATTAGTGATGGATCATGACTATTCTTATGTGGAATTTAAGTATTGTAAACTTTAATATTTTGTGTTATTAGTCATTATAAGACTATAAGTTAATGTTTTATGTTTAGAATGCATAAGACTTTAGACTAATGCATAATATTGTGTTATTTGTATTGGTTTAAATATTTGGTATTATTAGACAATATTAGTATTGATTGTGGTTATGCTTTAGTATTGATTGTGGTTATGCTTTAATTTTGAAGAAGGGTTGGTTCTTGTTATATTTTTCTAAGTGAATTTACCATGTTAATAATGGTTGGAGTCTTGGAAATTTGGATATTTTTACATGCTAGCTTACAAGAAGGTATTAACGTAATGTAATGTTAACGGCCCGGTTTTCACCTGGTATAATTGTGGCCCGAAAGTGTATTGGTTTCATCGGGTCTAGGGCCGGGTTCGGGTCTAATAAATAGATCCGGTGTATATTTTGGGGGCTGAGTCTGGGTCACATCAAACCCGGCTTCACCCGGCCCATGTGCACCCCTACCGCTTGTCAGCCACGACAGCGCCACGTCAGCAGGACGTCAGTGCCACGACAGGACAACGGTGACACGTGGCAGCTCGTGAGAGGACGAAGAAGACAGGCTGGCGTTGAAGTGGCGGTCGGGTCAACGCGCGGGCCGGGTCGAGTCAAGAGCGAGTGCGCGGGTCGCAGGGAAAGCTGGTGGCGTGACACGTGGAGGCTCTAGGATCGTTGGATCAGCAGCAAGATCCAACAGCTACTGAAGCATCTTGGAGGAGGAACAATGGAGGTGGACAGCGAACTTCCAGCGGCACGTGGCGGCGCATCCGGGGCTTCTGGCGGCGATCTCGGCGGTGTTGGAAAGCTGACGAAGAGAGGATCACAATGATGCCGGAGGTGACGAACCAAATCGTCGAAAGCAGATTGAAAAATGCGAGCAAAGAGGCACGGGTGGAATCTGGAAGGAAGATCAACCTGGTCGTGACAGCGTCTTTCGGCGGCGCGTGGAGGCGCGCCCGGCGGCGGATGACAGAGGTTCTGGTTGCGTTGGAATCACGGCGACAAGAAGAACAAGATGGTTACGGGGGTGACGAACCAAAGCGTCGAAAAGAAAACGAAAAAGGAGGCCAAAGAACACTACTGGAAAGGAAAAAACAATGGGGCTTTCATTGAAAAAAAAAAAGACCTAAGCTCTTGATACCATGTTAGAAATAAAAGACTGAGAGAGTATCTAAAAAGTGTATTATTGAGTTGTGTTCTGAGGTACAATATACAAGGGGTATTTATAGGTGCTAAATGAATCAAAGTAATAAAGACATAGAATCCTACAATTAATGTACAGATATGCTATATAAATATAAACGATGCTAATTTATCTAAATTGATTCTAATGATTCTCTTACAATGCACAGGACATTTTTTTTATCTTAGAGAAAGTACTGCCTTGATCTTCTACAGGACTTTGGTTTCTTGGGTGCAAAACCTGCAACAGTTAACATGTATAGTGCTACTTGCTTACGTCAAATAATGGTCCTCTTCTCCCCGACTTTTCTATTTATCGTTGCATAGTTGGCTGCCTCATCTATGTCACCACTACTTGGCTCGATATTACATATGCCACACAACAACTTAATCAGATCATGACTTCGTTTACCGAAGCCCATTTTCATGTTGCTATTCAACTCTTAAGATAATTAAAGAAAAGTCTAGGGA
>NC_029790.2:114468970-114514748 GCF_000816755.2 Arachis ipaensis | reverse complement strand
TTCTTTCCAAGAGACTCAACTATTTAGATATGTAATTTCAGTGACTCCGATTAGGCGGATTGTCCATATATGTGTTGCTCACTAAGTGTGTGTTTGAATTATAGTTTGCAAACGGGAGTTTGCATAGAATTGATTTTGCAAACTTGATTTTGATGAAAAGTAATTTGTGTTAACGTGATTTATGTTTGGCAATCTTTATATCAAAATGGATTATAGTAAAATAAATGTTGTTTGGATTATACTTCTCAAAATTACTTTTAGATGAAAAATTACTAAAAGAGACATCAATTAAAATACTTTTTTATATTATTCTATTATTTTACTTTAGATATTTGAATAAATCTTATTAATTCATTTTATAATAAAGTTAATATTTACTTACTAAATTAAAGTAACATATAAAAATTAACAAAATATATTTTAAAACATAAAAACACCAATAAATATTAAATTAAAAGATAAAACACTAATGAAATACATAAAAAATAATATCTTATACAAAATTAGTACATAAGAATACTATTATTTCTACTGCATGTGATTAATAATTTGATCCCTAATCGAATCTCGAACACGGTCCATTTCTGCAGAAGAGCTAATGGTTAGAGTTTGATCTGAGCTTTCACCAACATAACTATTATCTTCTCCATCAAGAAGTTTGCATGTTCATATTAATTAAACTCAGTATCTGTTTCAGAATGTCTTCTAATAAAATTATGAATAGCCATTGTTGCATACACTATCTGCACTTGAGTTTCAATTTTGAACTTGGGCATGTGTCGCAAAATAGCAAATCTATTTTTCCACACTCCAAAAGTCCTTTCTATTGTGCATCTTAAGCTTGAGTGATAATAATTAAATACTTCATTATGATTTGTAAATCCAGAAGAACGCCTAAAATCTGCAAGATGATAGCGCTCACATTTATATGGATCAATATATCATTTCGGTGTTGGATAATCGGCATCTGCCAATTAATATTTACCTAATGAGAAAAAAAATTAGCTAAATGATAACCAAGTAAATATAGCTTATTTGTAAGAAAATGATAAAAATTAACCTGGAGGAGGATGCAGAAAATTCATGGTAGGAGTTGTAATAGCATTATCAAATATACGAGCATCATGCGCAGTGCCTTCCCATCCAGGTAAAGCAAAAATAAAGCACATGTCCCAATCACATACAGCCATTATATTTTGTGTTGGATATCCTTTTCTTCTAATAAATTTCGGTTGATCACTTGGGCTAACCACACATGGGATATGAGTACCATCAATTGCTCCTATAGCATTTTTAAAAAATGACCAATATCGTTGGTCATTTTTCATTTTGCTATGAACATTCTGAAACTTAGGATCCTATGGCTTAATATATTTAATAGATAATCTTAAGCAAGCAACCAATACCTCATGAAAATGTCTACTTACTGTCTCTCTAGAATGTTAAAACCTTTCTTATATCATCCTATTACCCACTCCATGACCAACCGTATTTAAGAACATTGCAACTATTTTCTGAACTCTCATTTGTCTTGTACATTTTAATCCTTGTTCAACTAATTCATCACAAAATTGAAAAAAAAACATGTTTTTCCATCCTAAACATTTCATAACAACGAATGCCATGGCCACATAAAATTTCTTGCACCCATAAATAACTTGTTTGTTCACTAGTTTTGCATGATTTTTTACACAGATAATTGACTGCATATTGACCAATTAATGCAGAAATATTTTCAATTTCACCTGTTTCTTCTTTTATAATGGAAAGTAATTTTGATTCTTCATATTGTTCCTTTTCATACTCTTTAAACAAATACTCCATGTTCATTCTAAATTAATTAACAAAAATTAAGTCCTACATAAAAATATAAAGAAATTCTTATCAATACCAAGCTAAAAAACAAATTATATATAATAAGAACAATAATTAAGTACCACAAATATTATATTATTAAATGATAAATAAGCAACACACAATTTTTTTTATTGTCTTATTCTAGCATAACAAAAAATTCATGGACAAATTAAAATGGAGTACAATAATAACTTAATTAGTTTTGCATGAAAATCACAAAAAAAAATTAATTTTGCATGAATGGTAGTCGATTATATGCTACATCTTTGAGCCAATCCAACAATCTTTGCTCATATCCTTTTAAGGATATAAACATTTCTCTAACGGGTTTAAACATCATTAGTTGATAACAACGACTATGAAAATCGGGATCACTAGTGATCATTTCCATCTTTTGAATCTCAGCCATTACTTTCCCAATAGATGCACCAGGTACTAGAAATGTGGACACAATAGTTGAGCGTGATTCAAATACAGAGGCAATTCTACTTATTGCATCTGCAATTTGCTTTGAGTCAAGGACTTTAAAATTTTTTTTTGTTGTTTCACAAACCACATCTCTCTTTCTTTTTTTCGTACTCTTTTGACTATTTTTTTCTTGAGAAGAGCTAAGATTTATGTGTTGAAATTTAGAACTAACTCCCATACTAGCACTTATACCTTCATCACTATCTCCAGAACCTTCTTCTATATCAACATGACCTTCCTCAAAGTATGGTCGATATCCATCACCATCTTCTTCTATGCCACTAGGTAACGGTAAAAACTCAGGTGCAGTCGACTTCACGTGAAGTTGATAGCTGATAGCTGTTAGATGATTTAACCGATTTGACTAAATTTTCATCTAACAGTTCTCAGCTATCAACTTCACATGAAGTCAACTGCACTTGAGTTTCCACCCTAGGTAACATCCCAGATGAGGGAGCCATAACATCTTTAAATAATATAGTTAACTCATCTTTAAAAGGAAGTCCTTTATTTTTGAATTTTCCATATAAAGGATTTTCCTGCATGTGTACAAGTAATCAACACAAGACTTATTACCAATTGTTTTCTCTCCCACCATTCATTTGGTGTATCAAAGGTATGTTTAGTATAATCCCATCCTAAACCCGTTTTTTTGCCAAAAAAAACTTGTACCATACTGACCATTCCTTCTTAAGATTGTCTCACTTATTTTTTAATTGAATCTTATCACATTGTTTTTCAATTTTTTCATTAAATTGAGACAAAGCATCCTTCCAATCTTTTTTTGTAAGAGTGGTTCCATTACGTTGCTGTTTAGCAACTTGATCTAAACATGCTTGGATAAATTGTTTAATAGTCTCCATATCTCATGCTCCTTTTGTCTTTGAGATTCATTGTTAACTCATTATTCTATTAAAAAAATACGTTTGGGCGTATTTCTTTGCATTTGAATGCAATTATTTTGTAAATTAAAATTCTAGGAGATGTAATTCGAATTAGAATGGAGAATTAGGGTGTTTGTCATTAGGCTGTTAGTATGTGATGTGAAGACTTGATGTGTACACCGATATAAGAATATTTAGTCAAATATGTTAACTTATTTTTTAAATTTCAGGTAATAACGTGAGAATGTTAATTTAATATTATTTTTATACCGTACTCTCAATAATTTTATTCTTATAAGACTTTTTTGGCATCCAACATTCATAATTTTATTAATACTTATGAATAATTTTTTATTTAGTTTGTCTTTTTTAATGGGATCAATTAATCTATATTATAAAAAAAGTTATAATAAAATATAATATATGAGAATTATAATTATAAATTTTACATAGTCGAATAAAAAATAAAAAATTTCAGTCGAAACAAAAATAAAGTATAATAAAATATAAAACAAAAACTCACGTAAATAAAAAATGATAAAAATTTTATAAAACCAACAATATATATCATATGAATAAAAGAAATATAATAAAAGATAAAAAAATTCATATGAATTATATCAAATAAGAAAAATAAAATAAACTTCATATAATATATAAACACAATGGGTATCTTTCTGCAATATGAGAGGGTGAGAGAGAGTGAGAGCGGGGTGGGAAAACACCGGGAAGGGTAGGTCTAGGATTTCTTCAAGCCTAGCGAAGGATCCCAGGGTTTGAAATTGAGAAGAGTATGTTCGTCTGAAACGGGATTCGTCCAGCATCTTTGTGGACAGCTTACCAGTTGATATCTCGGAACGGAAGTTATTTGGACTAATTTCTTGGACGAGAAGGATCAACGACATATATCTTTCAAGGAAGTTGAGAAATGGGATGATCTACCTGTTCGCATTCATACGGTATACTACAAAGGGAGGAGCGCTGAAGGCAATTGCAGAGATGAATCGCATGCGGTTAAGGAGAAAGGAGATTTTTGTAGGGGAGGCTAAGTACAGGAGGGATGATTCAAAGGGACGGAGAGTGGAATTCCTCCATCTCAGAACATGGTTCATGGGGAAGGGCTGGGATCTGTGGAAATTTCAACACATGCTCTTGGGGAGGGTCATACGGAAGTGGGGGCAAAGGGGCTGGTGGTCTTCGTAGAAAAGACTAATTTGGAATGGCTGCAGAGGAGTGTGATTGGGAGCGCCACGAGATTAATTGACTTCAGGGTATTGAACGACTCCGCTCGGAAGGTATGGCCTCACGTTGTTAAAATCTGTAATTTGGAGAGGTACAAGGCCTTGTTGGTATTTGATAGTATAGAGAGTGTGGAGGAGGCGCTGGAGGGTTACGGGGATGGACTCCGACAGTTCTTTCATAGTGTGTGCCGTTGGAATGAGTAGGAACGGTATGACAAGAGAAGAGTGTGGATTGAGTGTTATGGATTTCCGTTACATGTTTGGTCGGAGGATACATTCCGTGCGATTGGTCGGCAGTGAGGTGAGGTGGTGGGTTGTGATAATGGAACAGCCTCAGGTACGTTGTTTTGGGCTGGTCGCATGCTGATCGATACCTGGAGGCTTGAAACTATCTCTGAAAGGCTCCGCTTATCTATAGGTTTGTTTGGTTTCGAGGTATTTATTAAGGAAATGGGCAGTGATGCATTTGGCTCTTCGGATGGGGTGGCAACCGATGTGATGAAAGGGCTTGATGGGAACATTGACAGTATCGTCGGTTGTCCTTGAAGTTCCATGCAACTGGGGGGGTGGGACATGCTGAGGAAGTGGCCCTGCTGAATAGGGTGGAAGAGGTTCCAGAGGGTAGAGTCGTAATTAATCCCGATATTTTTAATGAATGGAGTAACAGTTTTTTGAATTAAAAAATAGTAACGGCAAGGGATACTGATTTCGCTCCCAGGGAGGGATGGGATGATCTTGCAGAAGCTACGTCAGAATGGACTCAATCCTGGGATTATGATAGAGATCGGGTGGTTGCTGTGGGAGAGATCACAAGTAACGTTCGGTTGGACTATGATAGCTCCATGGCCCAAGTTGTATTTTCTAAGACACATGAAGAGAGGTTGGGCCCAAACACCCGAGGCCCACGTACTGTGCCTCCATCTGGATTGGTGAAGGGTCTCCTTCTTGGACCTGGTATGGATCGGGTTGGAGGTAACGCAGAGGGGGGATATCTGTCGGGTAGGCCTAGGGATCGTGCTGCTCATGCACTGTGCGGCGTCGGTGGAGTAGGGGACCATGGCGGCGCGAACTTGCTCATTGCGGAGAGAAGATGGGTGGCTGGTGGAGTCTTTGACTTGGAGAACGCGACGCAACCATTTGTCGCGGGTGGTTACCCCTCGACGCCCCCTACGGCATTGGGTAGTGATGGAGCGATGGCGGCTACTGGCGACGGAAGCCCGGCTCGATCGGCGAACCATGCTGGGGGCAGTGGTGCGAGCCTGGGGGCGCATGGGTTATCACCTTGTGCATCGGGTAGGACGCATGCGAGGATGGTGAAGGGACGAGATCTAACGGGGACAGAGGAGCGGGAAACCGGGTCTGGGGGGTTTGTTACGGGGATGACACTGTCGGAGGATGGTGGGTTGGCAGCGCACATCTCTGGTGGGGGTCCAGGTTCTACAGAGGCTTGTGATGGAAGCGTTTAGGACAGCTAGAAAGGAATGTCATGCTATCAGTTAGAAGGGGATGGATTACGATCGGGAGCCCTATATGTGAAGCTGACGCGGAGGGGGGGGTGGGTCAGGAGAGCAGTGCAACGATCCGGATTGTGAGGGTTTTGTAGAAGGCAGGGCCATAAATGGCTCTCAGGGGATTGTAGATATCGCAGCAGAGCTAGGGACCGGTGGTACGAGGGGAGCTTCAGAGGGTTTGCAAGCTGCCCCTTCTGATGTAGGAAGTGAAGCTGAGACAGAAATGTCTGAAACCAGATGGGCAGCTGAAATGCAAGAAAACCGGGAAGCATGGAAGCTCGCAGTGAAATCTGGAGCTATACAGTATAACGAGGAGGATGACATTATAGCGATACTACAGGCACAGAATGAGGCAATTGCGCAGAAGAAAAAAAAGGCTAAGCAGAAGGAGAAAGCACGGCGAAGTCGCTCAAAAAATCAGAAAAAGGTGTGTATAAGTGCTTTACAATGATCTTTAGTTCCCGGAATATTAGGGGGTTGGCGGGAGTTGGTAAAATGAGTATGGTAAGAAGTTTCGGAGAAAGTTTAAAGTGCATATGCTAGGCTTGATAGAGACAAAGAAAGAGGTCGTGACTAATCTTGATATAGTACAACTGTGGGGTAATGGTGCAGTTAAATGGGAGTTTGTTGGATTGGTTGGTGCTGTAGGTGGTCTGTTATTAATGTGGGATGAAACAGTGATTCGGATGAACAACTGCTATAAAGGAGCTCGTTGGTTGTGCGTGGAGGGTGTCCTACTAAAAACTAATTTTTCCTGTGCTTTCTGCCTAGTTTATGGGCCGCATAATCGAGCGGAAAAGCTTGTTATGTGGGAAGAGCTGAGCTTCTTATCTGGGTTATGTCAAGTCCCATTCTGTTACATGGGAATTTTAACGAGATAACGCATGTGGAAGAGAGGAAGGGAGCTACCTCTTTGACGGTGACTGCAGTAGCGTTTAAATCATGGATCCAGGATATGGAGTTAGTAGACTTAGTAATCACTGATTGTTTGTTCACCTGGTTCAGAGGGTAATCATGTAGCTGCATTGATAGGGGTCTGGTTAGTTTGGAGTGGTTTTTTCGGATTTCTTGAAGATGGTGATGGATGAGTGGAGGAGCTTGGGGGAGGAATAGTTCATGGACAAGTTAAAGGCTCTGACGACTCCGCTGAGCAGATGGAATAGAAAGAACTTTGGGGACATGGACCGAGATTACACAGTTTGAGAATGAAATAAAGAAAGTAGATGACATGGTAAGTACTGGAGCGGCTGATGGGACTGTTGAAGCGAGGAGGAGGGCATTGGTAAGCTTCTGTAGGAAATGGTATATCAGGAAGGAGCTACATTAGAAGCAGATGTCCAGATCTCGGCATGCAAAGGAGATGGATATAAACACCCGCTACTTTCACAATTTAGCCTCGGCGCGACAAAGGTCTAATCGGATTGATGCCTGAATGGTTAATGGGAGGTTGGTAAGGAACCAAGCAAGGATCAAGATTGCTATCCGGGACTTCTATAAGGGGCTGTACTACCAGGAGACTTTGCCAGTTATTGGCTTCAAGGATGGGCTTGTAAAGCAGATCAATAAGAAAGAGGCAACAGAGCTAGAGTTGATGCCAACTACTGAAGAAATAAAGGAGGCTGTTTGGGATTGGGAGCCAACAAAGGCACCAGGCAGTGATGGGTATAACATGAATTTCATAAAGAAGTGCTCGGAAGAATTAGAAAAGGAGTTCACTAGTGCGGTGTTAGGATTTTTCCAGTCAGCTAAACTACCAAGCGATTCGAATGTCACTTGGGTGGCGCTGGTGCCGAAGTTTACTGGAGCCAGAGAAATGAAGGATCTCCGGCCGATTAGTATGGTGGGTTGTGTCTGTAAGGTCATTTCTAAGGTGTTAGTTCCGAGGATGCAAAAGGTAATGCCGGGTTTGGTAGGAAAGACTCAGAGCGTTTTCATAAAGGGCAGGAAAATACATGATGGGGCTTTGATCGCCTGTGAAACGGTGCACTGGCTGAAATCACGGAAAAAGAGCTTCGCGATAATAAAGCTGGATTTCCAAAAGGCTTATGATAGAGTCAAATGGGGCTTTGTGGATATTTTATTGCAAAAGATGGGATTTGGCCAGAGATGGAGAGGGTGGATTAAGGAGTGTGTCTGCTCTGCATCTATGTTGGTGCTTGTCAACGGATCACCTTCGAAGCCTTTCAAAATGGAAAGGGGTCTGCGGCAAGGAGACCCACTGTCTCCATTTCTGTTTGTTTTAGTTGTGGATGTTCTTCATAGGATAATTGGAGAGGCGGTCCGGAACGGCCGTATATCTCCGCTACTGCTTGGTAGGGATAACATTGAGTTGTCTCACTTGCAGTTTGCATATGATACTATTCTTTTTTGCCCGCCTGAAGAGGAGACCATCAGGAATTATTAGCGACTACTCCGATGCTTTGAACTGATGTCTATATTGAGCATTAATTTTCAGAAGTCCAATTTTATTCCGGTCAATTGTAATAGGATGTGGGTTCGGAGGATGTTTCTGTTATTGGGTTGTAAGGAGGCATCATTACTAGTCAGATATCTGGGCATTTCCCTGGGAGCGAATCCGAGGCTGGTTAAGACATGGAAATCGGTGATTGACAAGGTGGAAGAAAAGCTGAGTTTGTGGAAAGCAAATACTCTTAACAAAGCGAGCAAGCTGGTCCTCATTAAGTCGGTTCTTAGTAGCTTGCCTATTTACTACCTCATCTTATATAAGATACCAAACACAGTGGCAGAGAAGTTGATTTCCCTTCAAAGACGGTTCTTGTGGAGTATTGAGGATGGGAGACACGGGTTACCGCTTGCGAAGTGGAAAGTAGTCATGGCTCCAAAGAAGGCAGGTGGGTTGGGAGTTGGTGGTGTAGTGATTCGAAATACAACATTGCTATTTAAGTGGTGGTGGAGGTTCTCAAAACAAGACTGTCCCTTATGGAAGAAAGTGGTCTGCTCTTGTAACAACCTGAATCCTGTTATGATGCTGCGAGGCCAGCCTATTCCCACAAGAGGGGGTCCTTGGCAGGATATCTGCCAGCTACAAATTAGCGAGCCACAGATGAGAGAAAAGATGATCAGCGGGTTGTCTATGAAACTCGGGAATGGCAGAACAATCCGGTTCTGGGAGGATAGCTGGCTGCCGACTAGGGTGTTGAAAGATATGTTTCCTAGGCTCTTCTCGGTTTCAAACATTTACAAATCTGTTATAGGAAATTGTGGGTTTTGGGATGGGTTAGAATGGATTCCGAGTTTCCAGTGGAGGAGGGAGTTGTTCCAATGGGAGCTGGATTTAGTGAACCAGCTTCATGAGATATTACAGTCAGTCACGCTCACAACTGAGAGAGAGGATATAGTGGTGTGAAAATTTGATAAAATAGGTGTTTATTCAACAAAGTCCTTTGTGCAGGTGTTGCAGGCGGAAGTCTTACCGGAGGAAATCACAGGCTATAGCTTCGCTAGTGCTGTCTGGAAAGGGTACATCCCTCCTAGGATTGAGCTTTTTTCTTGGTTTGTGTTGGTCGGAAGGGTGAATACAAATGATCGACTATGTAGATTACGGGTTATTGACCAGCATGACAATAGGTGTGTCCTATGTTGTAAGGCTGTGGAAACTGCGTTTCATTTGTTTCTTGGTTGCGAGATCACATGGCAGGTGTGGTGTGCTTGGCTGTTGGCCTTTGGACAGAGGTGGAGCTTTCCAGGTACACTCAAAGAACACTTTGAAAGCTGGACGAACTTGTCAGTAAGGAAGGTTGACAGAAAGAGGTGGTTCATTGGGTTCTTTGCTGTTATCTGGACAATCTGGCTAGAAAGGAATGGCAGGCTATTCGTGGACATTATAAACAGGTCGGTTACGTACTCTGAGGAATGGAGTGGTGGTGAGCCCTTTGGTTGTTGATGGCCATGCCGAAGATGACTAGGGATTGTATGTTATCTTGAATATTGTTAATGTTTGTAGCTCTTTTCATTGCTCCACTCTGTTGTGTTGAGCTCCCTTTGATTAAAAAAAAAACCTATAAACACAGTGCATAAAAGAAAAAAAAATATAATTCATATGAACAAGAAATAATAAGAATACCATAAAAAATTAATAACATACCTGAGAGATTAGAACACTGAAAAAAAACAATATAAAAAAATCAATGATAAAAATAAGTAAAAAATAAAAAAGAACAAAGTCAAATAAAAATTAAAATGACACTTTACATATTAAACATAAAGAACAGTAAATAATAAAAAAAATTCATATGAACTAAAAAACAATAAGAAATAAAAATATAAAAGAGAGTACTATACATTTTATAAAATTACACAAAAAGAAAATATTTTATAATTTATTTTAGTGCCATTAGTACTCTTTAATTTAGTATCATTTTGGACTATACATTTTTATTATTTATGACTCTTTTGTTACTTATAATTAGTATATAATAAAAACAAAAATAAAGTACAATAAGAAGTACAATAAAAATAAAAAACAAAAACAAAAAAATTCATACAAACACAGTATATAATAATTACAATCAACAACATATATCATATGAACAAAAAAATTATAATAAAAAGTAAATAAAATTCATATGAATAAAATCAAATAAAAAAAATTTATACACAACATAAATATAGTACAATAAAGAATAGAAAAAAATAATTTATATAAACAAAAAAATATCATAAAAATTAATAAAAATAAAAATTTATATCAACAATAGTTGTCATATAAATAAAAAAATACAATAAAAATATAACAATAGAAAATTAAAAAAATAACATCAGAACACTAAAAAATAATATGAAAAATATTTATCATATAAATATAAAATACAATAAAAAACATAAAAATCAAAATATGAAAGAAAGAACTAAAAATAATAAAAAAATTAAAATCTTTACCTTGGTAATGATGAAAACAAATCTGAAAAAAAAAATCTGTAACGAAAAACATACAGAGAACTACGGTGAAATTATGTGGTTATGTGCATCCTTTTCATAGAAGAAATGAAGGGTACAGTTGGTAGATATGGAATAAATTTCTTACCTAATTCCTCCAACGGTAATTATCCTTCCCAACGTGAACGCAAAAGTTAGAATTTTTAACTTCACGTGAACGTACGTTCGGAGGTGAAAGCACTTATGGGTTAGGGGTTCCAAAAAGTTGTCAAACGTAACAATGGGATGTTCAAGACGCTCAAACGGGCTTTTCTATTGCCTAACGTGAACCCCAAACACCCTCTTACTAGTTATTGTTTCCTCTTGAAAAAGACTCTAGTTTCCTGGAAACTAAGAAACAAACAACTATTATTCGATCATCTACTAAAATAGAATATCGTGTTCCTGCTAATACGACATGTGAACTTCAATGGATGTTGAATATGTTGATTTTTCTTCAAATTTCATCTAATCGCCTTGCAATTTTATATTTGATGATCAAAGCGCCTTACACAATATGGAAAATCATGTTTTTCATGAGCACACCAAAGGTCGATTGTCATGTAGAAAATTCACCATGTTATTGTGCTTTTTTGGGCGCCATTAAGTTGATAGAAAAGATCTTTTTTTCAATGAAAAAAATATTTTTTTTTATTTTTTAACGTGTTTGGTAAATTTCTAGTAGTAAAAGTAAAAACACTTGAAAGATAAAAAATATCTTTATTGAGAAGCTACAATTTACATCATTTTTTAAAAGATCTTTTTTCTTTAAAAAAAGATGTTATTTACGTAATAAATAAACAAAAAGTATTTTTATATATTTATACCAAACATAATTGATAAATAAAAAAAATTTGCAAGAGTTATTCAAACATAAAATTACTTTTCTACAAGATCTTTTGAAAAAAGATAACTTGTGTTCGGCAAGCCGAGTACCAAACGGGTCGAGTAAACGAAATGGGTAAGAGAGATGAGGGGAGTCTGGACCTGGTTGTTGGCGTACGGGCGGATCTCCCAGGTTGTGGTATAGGAGAGTGGAAGACTGGGATCCCGCGACCTCCCGAGCAGTAGTGGTGTAAAGGGGGGAGCCACCTGCAAAAAGGACTCCGATACTCAAGTTAGAAATCCATACAGATGGCAGTAAAAGTGAGGAGATAGTAACGTACCTCGGAGAGGGTTAAGGCCCTTCCCTTATATACCCTGTATCTAGGGTGGGTCCCACAAGGGCAAACCCACCTTTCAGGAAGTTTCCTTTTCCCCCAGCTGTCAGATGCTGTGCTGGAGGGGTGGAAGTGTCGGGTCAGTTTCCCGGTTCGGGTTTGACGACCTTGTTTGGCCGGCCACCCGGGTCGGGGCATTATGCCAACTGGGCCGGTCCGGAACAGTGCCCCCAACGTATCAGCTATGGCCGTGAGCGCCGTTGTTGGCGCGTTCTAATCAGTTGTCTCGTAGTCAGGTCGACCACTCGTGATTAGAGCGTGCCCCCTACGTGCGAGCCAGCTTCGCCGTTTTAGGGAAGCGCTGTTTGTCGCCTCGTTCTTTGCGCCTGCAATTAAGTGCATTTATGGCTGATTTGAAGGTAGGGAGAAAAGTCCATTTTACCCCTGACCTTCGTGCTTCTCTGTGGCAGTTAATCTTTGCTTTGGTTTCCTTTTTCTTCCCTTGCGCTTCCATTCCTTATTTCCTTATTTCCTTACAAACTTCTCATTTTTCCTTCTACATTCTCTGAAGCTCTCCGTTTGAAATCGATTCAGCAGGGTATCTTCAAAATTTTGCAACCCCTTTCGATCATCATCATTTTCCTGGTAAGTGGTTCCTTCCTTTCATGTTTCTTAGCTTTACTGCATGTTTATACTGCCTGCGTGCCTTTCACTGTTCATGCCTATTTGGATTAGGTGTTGGATTTGCATGTTTAACAACACTAGATAGATATTAGGGAGGTTGCCATTTAGGTTCCTGATTTGTGATCTTCACTTCGTTGTAAATTTAGCCTTGGCTTCACTGTAGATAGGTTCACTGTAGCGTTTAGTATTAGCTCTAGTTTTTCCGACTTCCCGACCTTGTAGCCTGACTTTGTGGTACCCCCACTATAGGTATGGTGCAACTTTCTCTCCCGGGGTCCCGTGTTGACAGATACGCCCGGGTCACCTCAGATATCAAGAATACACCTTCACAAATGACCTTAGAGGAGCTCATGGAGTTTCGTGTCCGCAACCAACTTTGTGGGGGAGGTGACGAGGAGGGGCGCTATGAGGTGTTTGTTCCCGCCGCCCATGAGCGCATATGTCAACTTAATCTTAACACTCCCCGGGTTGTTGACTGGATCTGGATGTATAAGGCTATGTTTATTGTCTTGGGGGTTCACATTCCCTTCTCCCCCTTTCAAATGGCTCTCCTCAATCGGTGCGACGTGGCCCCGTCGCAACTGCACCCAAACAGTTGGGCCGCGATCCGGTGTTTTGAAATGGTTTGTGAGTACTTAGACTTGCTTGCCTCTGTGGAGGTTTTTCTTTGGTTATTCGTCTTGACAAATTCTTTTAAGGAGGGGAGGCATAAGACGGGGTTCATGTCCTTTCGGTCTGCTCAGGACAGGCAAATTTTTGGGGGTATTCGAGGATTCATTTCATGGTTTCAAGGACAAGTATTTTAAGGTCCGACCTGCCGAGGGAGTACATCCTTTCTGGTTAACCTTGGAGGGTGAGCGGTGGATCCCGACCTACTGGAGCTTCGGGGCCGGGTCCAACGCTTTTACTAAAGTAACTTACAAGGGCTTGACTCAGCGGGTCAAGAACATCGCTGATGTGTTGCTGGCCATTTTTAATAAAAATAATATCAACCTTCATCTTCTAATGGGTGCTCAGGAGATGGGTAGGGATTATATAGGTGAGTGGTTGGATGGTTGTGTTGTCCTTTCTCCCCTATCCCCCCCCTTTTTTATATATGTGCCTGTCTAACGACTTGTTATGTGCTGCAGTGAGTATGGCTGCCGAACATACTAGACTTGAAGATTTGATGTCTCAGTTCCTTCCTGGTCATAGTGAGGACAGTTCTGCCACCCCATCTGCCCAGCAACCATCTTCTCCCACTGTCGAGGCGCAGTCAGCTCCCCCCACCAATGAAATCTGTTGGCCCAACCATTACAACTGGTCCAAGCAGCAGTGGAGTGGTGCCTCCTGAGGTCAAGTCGGCTAACGAGGGTCCCAATGTCGCGATAGTTGACAACCCTCGTAAGCGGAAGCCGACCTCTAGTCTTGAGGGGTCCCTCACCATGATGGAGAAGAATTTTGACGTTGGGAGTTTCATTGATTCACAGCTCATGCCTGGCACTGATGAATTCTTTCATGATGGGGACTTGGGCGCTTAGGCCAGGTGGATCTACCGATGCATGTTAAGGGCTGCAACTATTGCTAGGAGGGTAGAGCCTATCTTGACTCAGGCCGGGGCCTTGGATGGGAAGTATCGTCAGTCGCTCCGAGAAGTTGAGAAGCTGAAGTCGGAGGTCGGCATGTTAAAGGAGAAGTTAGCTGACTCGGAGGGGAAGCTGAAAACTTCCAACGAAGCGGTCTCCCGGTTTACTGAAAGAGAAATAACGTTGGAGTCTGAGCTCAACTCTGCTCGTGGCGAGACCTCTGCAGCCCAGGCCAAGATTACTACTTTGGAGGCCAAGCTTGAGGAGGCCGCAAAGTCGGTTAAGAGTGCCAAGGATGAGGTAGTTGGGCTGAAAGGAGAGGTCGTCGGCCTGAAGAAGAAAAACAAGGACACAGTGAAGAAGGCTAGGGAGGTGATTAATGGAACCGAGGAGGCGATTAAAGCCCAGGTCAAACTGCTTTCTCCCGACTTTGACACTTCTGCGATTGGAGCCTTCAAGACCATCCGGGATGGTCAAATTATCGATATCCCGAAGAAATGATGTACTTTTGCTTTGTGTTATTCTGTAATAGTTTGCGTAGACCTTTGAACTCAGGTAGTTTTAATGAACTTGTTTACCACTTTGTCGGTAGTAAATGAATTGTTTTGTTACCGTTTTGCTAGTAATTGGTGACTTCCTTGCACTTGTTTACCATTTTGCTGGTTATTAAGAAAATGAATTGTTTTTCTTACCGTTTGGCTGGTAATTAGCGGCTTGCTTGCACTCGTTTACCATTTTTTTGGTAATTAACGAAGCTGAGTCATGGCTTTTTTGTTTAAGCGGCTGCAATTTGGCCTTATTTAATAGTTGTCTGTTGTAGCGTTCATGACTTCAGTGGATCCCGGGGTGATCAATCCCGAGATGCCGTGCTGTTATCGAATTGGGTATTTTACCAAGCAAAGTAATTTGAACAATTTGAACAGTGTATTAAGATATGAAACGAGAAAGAAAAAATTGGTGTATTCTAAACAGTTATATGATGACAAATTGCAATTCACGTAAACAACTAATGGGAGATAATGTGAACAAAAATAAAACGGGCCTTACTAAACCGGGACATCGCCTGATGCCTGCCCGTCGGGTGTGCTTCAGTTTCTAGGAGTAGAACCTTCTTATGTTCCTTGCATTCCACGTTCTCGGGACCTCTCTGCCGTCTAGTCGTTCTAGCTTATAGGCTCCATTGCCGACTACTTTCTTTATCCTGTATGGACCTTCCCAATTTGCTGCCAACTTTCCTTCCCCTGGTGTCGGGGGCCCCACGTCGTTGCGTCGTAAGACTAGATCGTCTGGCTCGAAATCTCTCTTTAGCACTTTGGCGTTGTAACGCAGAGCCATTCTTTGTTTCAACGCCGTTTCTGACAAGTGGGCCATCTCTCTAGTCTCATTTACCAAGTCCTTCTCTATGGCTTCCTCGACTCCTCCCAAAAGTAGTCTTGGGCTCGGTTCCCCGATCTCCACGGGTATTATCGCTTCAACCCCATAGGTAAGTCGGAAGGGCGTCTCCCCAGTGGAGGATTGCTATGTTGTGCGATAGGACCACAGGACTGATGCTAGCTCGTCTGCCCAGGCTCCCTTCTTCTAGTCAAGTCGCTTTTAAGACCTTGTAGGATGACCTTGTTCGCTACTTCAACTTGGCCGTTAGTTTGGGGGTGCTCGACAGACGAGAACTTCTGCTTTATCCCTAACCCAGCGAGGAATTCCCCGAAATTTTTATCAACGAACTGTGTTCCATTGTCCGAGATGACGACCTCTGGGATTCCGAATCTGGCTATTACTTGCCTCCACATGAACTTTCGGCAGTTTACCAAAGATATGCTGGCCAACGGCTCGGCCTCCACCCACTTGGTGTAATAATCGATGGCAACTATTAAATACTTGACTTGCCCAGGCCCAACCGGGAAAGTTCCTAACAGGTTGACGCCCCATTGGGAGAATGGTCGGGAGGCCACTAGCAGGCTTAGTTCAGCCGCCGACGCTTTGTGAAAGTTGGCATTTTCCTGGCATCTCCTGCATTTCCTCACGAACTCTTGGGAATCCGACATCATTGAGGGCCAATAGTAGCCGGCCCTGACGAGCTTGCGAGATAAGGCCTTTCCTCCGATGTGGTGACCGCAACACCCCTCGTGGACTTCGCTTAACACATAGTCCATTTGGTCGGGGCGTAGGCACTTCAATAGAGGTTGGTTCAGCCCTTTCTTAAATAGTTGGCCTTGTATTATTGTATATTTGGCCGCTTCTCTCCTTAGTGCTCTTGTTGTCTTGTCGTCATCAGGGAGCTTACCGTTTTCCAAGAAATCAGTTATTGGGTCCATCTATGAGGGGAAGTCGGCCGCCCGAGTTATATGCAAGGTCACTGTTGATTCCTTCACTAAACCCTGAATCAGAGATCGGTTCCCTGTTCCTGGCTTCGTGCTCGCTAGCTTTGATAGGATATTGGCTCGGGTGTTCCTTTCCCTCGGAACGTGCTGCACCATGACCTCGTCGAACTCCTCACTCAGCTTTTTGACCTTCTCCAAGTACTTTTGCAGCAGTGAGTCCCTCGCTTGATACGTTCCATTAATATGCAATGTGATGACTTGAGAGTCGCTGCATACTTCCACTCTAGTGGCCTCGACTTCCCTTGCCAAGAGTAGGCCGCCAAGAAAAGCCTCATATTCTGCTTGGTTATTGGACACTGGAAACTCAAATTTGACTGATTGCTCATACACAACTCTGATTGGACTCTCTAGGATGATCCCCGCTCCCCCGAACATTTGGTTGGAGGCTCCGTCTACATGGAGCTTCCACCGTGTGCTCGGTGTCTCGGGAGGGTTAGTACTGTAGGTCATACTGAGATAGTTCGATTGCCCAGGTCATCATCCTACCCGCCAAGTCGGATTTTTGTAGCACTTAGCGGATCGCTTGGTCCGTCTTGACGATTATCTAGTGTCCTTGGAAGTATTGTCGCAACCTACGGGAGGAGGTCAGGAGCGCATAAGCCAGCTTTTCCAGCTTACTGTACCTCAACTATTCCCCTTGCAACGCCTTGCTCACAAAGTAGACCGGTTGCTGAACCTTTTCTTTTTCCCGTACCAGGACGGTCGCCAAAGCTTCGTCGGTTACGGCCAGGTACAGATACAGCATTTCAGAGTCTTTGGATTTTCCGAGGACTAGGGATGCCGACAATATTCTTTTGAAATGGTGGAATGCTTCCTCGCATGCTGGGGTCCATTCGAACGTGATCCCTTTTTTCTTCAAGTTGAAGAATGGGAGTACTTTTGCTGCCGATGCACCGAGAAAACATGATAGGGCAGTAAGCCTTCCGGCTAACCGTTGCACGTCCTTGACGCATCCCGGGCTCTTCTTTTGTAGGATTGCTTCAAACTTTTCGGGATTGGCCTCGACTCCTCTCTGAGTTATCATGAACCCCAAAAACTTCTCAGCCTCCACGGCAAAGGCACACTTAAGAGGGTTCAGTCTCATGTTGTGTCTCTGGAGGGACACAAACACAGTCTCCAGATCACTGATGAGGTCTTCTGGTTGGGCGGTCTTCACCAGAATATCGTCTACGTATACTTCCACTATCCTGCGGATAAGGTTTCTGAAAACCTTGTTCATTAGTCTCTGATAAGTAGCTCCTACGTTTTTTAGTCCAAACGACATCACCTTATAGTAGTATGTACCCCCTGGCATTATGAATGCTGTTTTTTCCTCATCTGGCCGGTGCATCGAAATTTGATTATAGCCAGAGTATGCGTCTATGAAACTCAAAAACTGATACCCTGCAGCCGCATCCACTAGAGCATCGATGTTGGGGTGGGGGAAGGAATCCTTGGGGCATGCCTTGTTGAGATCGGAATAGTCTACACACATCCTCCCCTTTCTATTGGCTTTCTTGACCAGGATTACGTTCGACAGCCAGGTCGAGTATTCCAGCTCTCAGATGAACCCCGCTTCTAGCAAGCTGGCCGTTTGCCTGGCCACCTCGTCAGCTCTCTCCTGGGACATTTTCCTTCTTCTTTGTGCCACCAGTTTAGCCTTTGTCTTCACAGCCAAGTGGTGTGACATGAACAGGGGATCAATCCCTAGCATGCTAGCTGGGGTCCAGGCCAACAGATCGTTGTTTGCTCGGATCATCTCCACCAGCGGCTCCTTCACACTGGTTCACAAAGGTGAACTTGTCATCCGAATCGCTGACCCTGAACTTCTCGAGGTCTCCTTCAGGTTCTGGTCTTGGCTTGTCCTCGACCCTGGCCTCTAGATCAGCTAGGAAGACCCCGAAGGCCTCTTTTGACTTCTTTCTTAGGGAGAGGTTGGCATTGTTGCAAGTGACCGCCAATTCCAGATCTCCCCTGATGGATCCAAATGACCCATCATCAGCCACAAATTTCATCATCAGTAGCTTGGTACATATTAATGCTCCAAGCTCATTGATTGTTTTCCTTCCCAGGATGAGGTTGTAGACCGTGGAGTCTCTTAGAACAACGAACTCTGCCATTACCGACCTCTTCCCTCGACCTCCTCCTATGGAAATTGGTAGAGAGACTATTCCATCAGGTTTGATAAAGTTATCTTCTAAGCCGACCATACTGTGTTGGTGGGTTTTCAGGTCGGTGTCTCGGAGACCCAGAGCATCGAACACGTTTCGGAACATGATATTCGAATCGGCTCTGGTGTCCACGAGGATTCGCCTGACCAAACCAGTTCCCACTCTCGCTGTGATGACCATTAGAGGGTTCTCCGGCAAGTCGTCGAACCACTGATCCTCTGGTCCGAATGATATTGACGGGACTCTCCTGGAGGAAGGCACAGGGCTTGACGATGACACAGCCAAGCTTTTGGCATCTTTGCTGCATGCTGACTTCGACCTAGGGGCAATGTCTCTCCTGACTACAACGTTTACAATGGTGAGGCCGCATCATTATCTTCCTTGGGCTCTTGCCATGGTATCACGACGTGGCTCCTGTCGTCACCAGATCGCTCACGATCTCGCCGCCTGGGTTCTCTTATGAGGTGAGAGAACTCTGCCTGCTTACCTTCCTGGATCGCCTGCTCCAGAGCATCCTTCAGGTCGAAACAATCTTGGGGCTTATGGCCGAAGCCATTGTGGTAGTCGCAGTAGAGGTTTTTGTTCCTCCAGTTCTATCCTTGAGTTGTCGGGGCTTCGACAGGATGCCTTTGTCGGCTATCTGCTGGTACACTTCGACGATCGGGGCTGTTAGGGGAGTGTAGTTAGTAAACTTCCCCACCCGGGGGAACGACTTGAAGGCTTTAGCTGGCACTCCATCCTTGGAGTGCTCCTTAGGCCTTTCCCCGTTTTCGGGCTGACGAGCAGAGTGATAGGTGGGCTGCCGCTTGTTGGCTACCACAACTTGGCTAACCTCCTCGTCGTTGATATACTACCTAGCTACATTTTGGATTTCTTGCATCGTCCACACGGACTTGGTGATAAGGTGCTTTCTGAAATCCTCGTTTAACAACCCGTTTGTCAGGCACAAACAGGCCACCGAGTCAGTCAGGCCGTCAATTTCCAGGCATTCATCATTGAATCTATCCAGGTACTTACTGGTCGGTTCCCCACTTTTCTGCGTCACCCCTAGAAAGTTGATCGGGTGCTTCGCTTTCACAATACGCGTGGCAAACTGACCTAGAAAGGCGCGGGTTATGTCCGCAAAGGTTGTCACAGAGCCTTGGGCGAGAGCGTTGAACCAGCAGATTGCCAGTCCTGCTAAGGTCACGGAAAAGGCGCGACACCTCACTTCATCACCCATACCTTCCAGATTCATCTTGGCCTCGAAGGCCGTTAGATGTTCCTGAGGGTCCTGGGTCCCTTCATATCTCATGTCCGTTGGCTTATCGAAGTGCTTCGGAAGCTGGACCTCGAGAATGGAGTGGTGAAAAGGAGTTGCCCGCATGATCACAGGGTGTTGCCATCTTCTTGGTCTTTCTCTGCTATTTTCTCGGTTTTCTTCCTCGGTATGTCTCGCTGAAGGTCGGGTGTAGATTATAGGGTCTTGTCGTCTCCTCGGCACTTCTCGACTTTCCCGTTGGCTTTCTTGCTCTGACTGGGGGTCGGTGTGCTTCTCGAGCGGTCTCTTCGGAGGCTTCTCCCTCTGGTTTCCCCCTCCTTTGAAGAGAACGGGAACGATATTGCCTCGGGGCTGGTTGGTAGCGCTCTCTGCTTGCTAGCTCCCACTCTAGGTTCTGTACCCTGTGGTGCAGCTCCTGCATTATTCTGGCGTTGTCGCTCCCCATCCCTCTGAAGGGACGTCTTTCCTGAGAACGGGAGGGGAAGTCATCTCGCCGAGGAGAGGATCTTGTGCATTTGCGGGAGGAAGCCAAGGAAGCTACCCTACTGGTTTGATGAACCACTTCCTCCCCACGCGGCTTGCCTCTATCGTCTCCTTACACAGGACCCAATAAAAAATCCATTCAGGCCAGTCCCCACAGACAGCGCCAATGTTCGGCAAGCCGGGTACCAAACAGGTCGAGTAAACGAAATGGGTAAGAGAGACAAGGGAAGTCTGGACCTAGTTGTTGGCGTACGGGCAGATCTCCCGGGTTGTGGTATAAAAGAGTGGAAGGCTGGGATCCCGCGACTTCTCGAGCAGTAGTGGTGTAAGGGGGAGCCACCTGCAAAAAGGACTCCGACGCTCAAGTCAGAAATTCGTACAGACAGTAGTAAAAGTGAGGATATAGTGACGTACCTTAGGGAGGGGTAGGGCCCTCCCCCTATATACCCTGTATCTAGGGTAGGTCCCACAAGGGCAGACCCACCTTCCAAGAAATTCCTTTTCCCCCAGCTGTCAGATGCTGTGTTGGAGGGGTGGAAGTGCCGGGTCGGTTTCCCGGTTCGGGTTCGACGACCTTGTTTGGCCGGCCGCCCGGGTCGGGGCATTATGCCAACTGGGCCGGGCCGGAACAACTTAAAAAAAATTTTAAAGCTCACCCAAATAAATCTATTGTCTCCTCATCCTTTTCATCTTAATCTTTTTAAATATAATATTTTTGACATTTTTCATCTTTTAATTTGTGGAAACATATTAAATTAGCTTAGTCCATCATAGCAACAAATAACTTTTCATACAGCCCACACGAATTGGAAAAAACATAAAAAGACAATTAGCAGCTATATCACATTTTCTTTCTTTTTGACACATTTATTCCTTTCTCTTCTAGAATTAGTTAATTATGGTGATTCATTATTCACACTCACCGTCATGCCAGCATGAAGAATTTTCTCAGATTTTATATAAATTTTATAGATTTTGTGATCTATACAAAAATACATCTATATATATATTTGTAAATATTATCTTTTGGAACATACACAAAATAGGATAAATTACATAAATAAGTAATATACCTCTAATATTACTCATTGTTTTTAAATGAAATTTAATTATATTTTTGTTCCTTTTTAATTTATGTAAATCGTATTAAGTAACAAAGATTTACAAAAAAAAAAGTCTTCAGAAATAAATCGTGCTAGGCAGCAACGGTTTACAAGAAGCAATAATAAAGACATAAATCATCAAGATAGTTTATAAATTATTGGAGATAGCCATGATTAGGAGTGTTCATGGGTACAGGTATTTTATTATCCGATCAAAATTTCTGATCCAGTTATATTAGTTCTGTATTCGATGAAAAATCGTCAGCAATCGGGTCAAACTCGATTAAACCCAACTTTAATTGGTTCGGGTATTGATTTTAGGGTCGGAGAACTTAAACCAACTCCATCACCCACTTAAGTTTATATTAATTTGAAAAAAAATATATAATAGTATATATACAACTTATCTTTTTCTAATTCAAATTATGATATTTATTTAAATATAATTTGATAATGTATTACTTTTTACTTTTTTTTCTACTATAACGGTTGAGCTAAGTTTGATTTTGGGCCAATATATGATGACAAATATTATTTGGGTTAAAAGTCCAATTATGGTTTAATGTGTGTTTTAATGATGCAGGCTCATTACTCATCTCACAGCCAAACAATGTAGCTTGTTTATTCTTTTAATGTTTCAAGTGAATGCACAAGCCCAATACACTTCAACATAGCACCGTTCAGCAAATAGAAGACTATGTACTCGGAGGATAGCTAAAACAAAAAGGAAGCAACAACACAACAAGGACATGTGTGGCTCTAGCAAAGCAATAAGGACACAAGGACATCTCCACTAACCCAAGGACATCAGTAAAGCAAATTTCAGAATATGGGAGAGCGAAACACAAACTTGCAAAGGAGCAGAGGTAGTGGTGCAGCTCCTCAGATAGGAGGAGTAATGGAGCAAAGGGAAAAAGAAATGCATGCCAAGGAGAAAAGCATATCCAAGGACAGCAGAGGTGGTAGACGAGTTCCTCAACCAGCAGAGTTATTGGTGCAAGGTGAAGAAATACTACATCTCCAACGGGCAGCTGGGACAAGAAAATAGAAGAGGCAAACTGAAAAGTAAGTTGAAGATATATAGAGGCCTCACTTCTACATTTGAAGACAAGAAAAAGAGAGCAAATTCAGAGCATCATCTATTCACACTTAAGCTTAATTCTTTTTCTTCTACTAGTGCTTAATTTCTGATTTTCTTTGTTATGGATATCTTGAGTCATTTTTGTATTGAGAAAAAGGCTGAAAATGTGAGTGAAAAAGCCATGAGAGAAAAGGCTAAAAGATGCATGAAAGAGCCATTGATTTTCTATGTTTTGAGTTGTTGAACTAGGACTAGTTTCCCTTGCCAAGTTGGGTTAGCACTTGGTGAGTTTGAATTTGTTTAGATTCCCCTTCCAAGTTGAGATAGCACTGTGGGTTGCTGAGCTTTGGTGAAGCAAGCTTAGTGGTAGATGCTAGTTGAATTAGGTTGTAATTCGATAGTATTGGTGATTGTAATCGGTGGATTATAGTGAAAATTTCACCATGGTTTGTGGTAGAGACTGGACGTAGGATTCGTTGCACTTAGAATCCGAATCAGGATACATGCTGGCCTGTTTCTCTTATTCCCTTCTCAGTTTCTGTTTTGCACATGAGACAAAATAAAAAAATCTCCTGCATTTTCTGCTTCTGCAAAAACAGAGCTTGAAAAGTTAATTTTGAGCAAACTTGATTCAACCCCCTTCTCAAGTTCAATCAGCACCATCAATTGGTATCAGAGCAAGGTCTCAAGGAGTCAAGCTTCACAGCTTGTAGTAAAGATCCATGGCCAATAATATGGGTCCTAACATCATGGCATTCACACTCACTGAAGGGCAGTCGAATAATAGACCTCTTTACTTCAATGGCAGCAACTATTCCTACTGGAAAGAGAGAATGAGAATCTTCGTGCAGTCAATAGACTACAAATATTTAGAAGAATATTCTCAATGGACCACACGTTTCAACTAAGCAAAATGCTTATGGGGAAGTTGTGGAAAAAGAGGACAATGAGTGGACAGAGGAAGAAAAGAAGAAGGTTGAACTCAATACAAAGGCAATCAACCTGATGCACTGCGCAATAAGTTTTGAAGAATACAGAAAAGTATCAAGGTGCAAGATGGCTAAAGAAATATGGGACAAGCTCAAACTCACCCATGAAGGCACTAAACAAGTGAAGGAGACCAGAATTGATATGCTGATGAAGGAGTATGAAATGTTCAACATGAAAAAGGAAGAGAGCATCGATCAAATGTTCGAAAGGTTCTCAATAATCATCAATAATCTGGATGCCATGGGGAAGAGCTATTCCGAAGAAACCTTGGTAAGGATGATCTTGAGGAGTCATACTAACAAGTGGGAAGTAAAAACTACATCCATCTCTGAAAGGAATGATTTGATCAAAATCACCTATGATGAGCTAAGAGGCAAGCTGCTGACCTATAAAACTATTCACATGTTTCAATACAAAGATGACAAAAAAAATTTTAGCACTAAAATCAAGAATGACAGCCAAAAAAGAGGAATCTGATGATAGTTTCTCAAATGAAGAAACGGTGCTCTTTGCAAGAAAAATGAGGAGATTACTGAGATTCAAAAATAAAGACGAGATTCAAAAACAAAGACAAAGGAAGTTCTTCATCCAAAGATTTCAAGAAAGATCAGGCCAAGTTCACATGTCACCACTACAAAGAACCATGTCACTTCAAGTCAGATTGCCCTAAACTAAAGAAAAGTGAGAAATCAAAGAAAGACAAAAAAAGTGATGATGGCAACATGGGAAGACTTGGAGAATGACACCTGCTCTGAAGATTCAAATCAAAAGGCTCAACTATGCTTGATGGCTGATCACGATGATGAAAATGAGGTAGATCTCTCTGATCTAACTATTGATGAATTGCACTACATTATCAAAGACATTACTGTGAACTCTAAGAAACTCTTAGATAAATATGTTAAATGCAAGAAAGATAATGAAGCATTGAGAGCTGAAAATGATTTTTTATTGGAAAAAGTTAAGGCAACCGAAACTTGGGATGAAAATTCTTTAAAAGAAGAAAATAGTGTTTTAAGAGCTGAATTAAACAAATTCAAACTCAAGTATACAGTCACTGTCTTCACTGATTTGATTGCTGAAAATAAAAAGCTGAATGAACAAATTAAAAACCTGAATGAAGACTTAGCAAAATTTGTTCAAGGTTCCCAAAATCTTGATAAATTACTTGCTTATCAAAGATTTAGTGGTGAAAAATCTGGACTTGGATTTAAAGTGGAAAGTAAGACTGTTTTCAAACAAAATGTAAAAAAATCTGAAGCTTTATCTTCCAAGATTTTCAAACCAAAAACTTTCAACAAACCTCAAAAATCAGTGAGCAAGAACCATTGCTACAAGTGTAATAGAAAAGGTCATGATCCTCAACAATGCTTCATCTTTCTAAGGTCTTTTGGTAATGATAGTAAATTATATAAATTTGTTTATGATTTTAATGCTCTTGGGTAACCAAGAAGATTTCACATCAAAGGATCCAAATGGATTTGGATACTTAAGTTTAGTTGAAAAATATTCAGGTTTGCCTTACATCCAAGAAGAAATCGGACATGTGGTATCTTGATAGTGGATGTTCAAGGCATATGACCGGAAAGGATACCTTCTTCATTAAACTCAACAAGTATGATCGAGGATTTGTCACTTTCGAAGATAATGGTAAAGGTAAAATAATTGCCATTGGTAAGGTTGGCAAAGATTTTTCTATTTGCATTGATAGTGTCTTCTTGGTAGATGGGTTAAAGCATAATCTTTTGAGCATAAGTCAATTGTGTGACCTTGGATATGCTGTAACCTTTAGGAAATTAGATTGTAGGGTCATTAATGAGAAAACAAGGGCTATTTTATTTGTTGCAAAAAGAAGTGACAATATTTATGGTCTCACACTAGATGATCTTAAAGTTCAAAATGTGACTTGTTTCTCTTCAATGGAATCTAAAAAATGGATGTGGCATAAGAGATTAGAACATGCTAGCATGTTCCAAATCTCTAAGCTTGTTAAAAAGGCCTTAGTAAGAGGTCTTCCTAATATTAAATTTGATAAAGACATCACTTGTGATGCTTGTCAAATGGGTAAACAAACAAAAATATCTTTTAAACCCAAAGAAGATGTCTCAACTAAGAAACCATTGGAGTTGTTGCATCTTGATCTGTTTGGACCAACTAGGACTCAAAGTCTTAGAGAAAAAAGTTATGGCAGGATCATTGTGGATGACTACACTAGGTTTGGTTTGGTGTTCTTTCTAGCTAATAAACCTGAAGCATTTTCTATTTTTGAAAAATTCAGCAAGAAGATTCAAAATGAAAAGAGTTTAAAAATTATTTCAATTAGAAGTGATCATGGCAAAGAATTTGAAAATCAATACTTTGAATCCTTTTTTGATGAACTAGGTATATCACACAACTTTTCTTGCCCTAGAATACCAAAACAAAATGGTGTTGTGGAAAGAAGAAATAGAAGTTTACAAGAAATGGCTAGAGCTATGTTGTGTGAATATGAAGTTCCCAAATTCTTATGGGCTAAAGCTGTGAATACAGCTTGTTATATTTTAAATCGAACCCTCATAAGAAAGTTTTTGAAGAAAACTCCATATGAACTTTGGAAAGGACATCCACCTAATCTTAATTACTTTTGTGTGTTTGGTTGCAAGTGTTTTATACTGAATATCAAAAAAAATTTGGGAAAATTTGATCCTAAAACACATGAAGGCATCTTTCTTGGTTATTCCTCTAATAGCAAGGCTTATAGAGTATATAACAAGAGCTCCAAAACTGTTGAGGAGACCATGCATGTCACATTTTGTGAGTCTAATTCTGCTCCTAGTGTTTGTATTGATGATAGTCCAGGTTTTGAAGCTGAATTTTCCAAGATCACTGAGTCAGTTCCTCAAAATACAAGTTCTCAAAAAACTGCACCTGCTAACAACAAAAATACCAATTCCGCAAGAGACAATTTGGAATTATCTCCTGTTGCTACATAAAATTCTGATGCAAAAAACATTGTGGATCAAGAGGAACCTAAATCCTCAACCCAGGCCAGAAGGCCTAGGGAATGGAAATTTCTGAGAAATTATCCTGAGGAATTCATTATAGGTGATCCCTCCAACGGAATATCTACAAGATTATCTTTGAAAAGAGTCGAATCCAACAACTTAGCTCTTATATCAAAGATTGAACTTCAAAATATCCAAGAAGCTCTTGCTGATCCATCTTAGGTATTAGTTATGGAGGAGGACTTGCAGCAATTTGAGAAGAACCAAGTCTGGACCCTCGTACCTCACTCAAATGGAAAGAAAGTCACAGGCACAAAGTGGTTTTTAGAAATAAGTTGGGTGAAGATGGAACTATTGTCCAAAACAAAACAAGATTGGTTGCTTAAGGCTATGATCAAGAAGAAGGGATTAATTTCGATGAATCATTTTCACCTGTAGCTCAAATGGAAGCCATCATATTGCTCCTAGCTTATGCAACTCATTCCAGCTTCAAACTATACCAAATGGACGTAAAGTGTGCATTTATCAATGGTATAATAGATAGAGAGGTTTATGTGGCTGATGAGCGGATAATTTATACACTTTTTGGCATTGTTTTTAGTATGTTTTTAGTAGGTTTTAATTAGTTTTTGTTATATTTTTAGTAGTTTTTATTTAAAATTCACTTTTTTGGACTTCACTATGAGTTTGTGTGTTTTTCTGTGATTTCAGGTAATTTTTGGCTGAAATTGAGGGACCTGAGCAAAAATCTGATTCAGAGGCTGAAAAAGGACTGCAGATGCTGTTGGATTCTGACCTCCCTGCACTCGAAGTAGATTTTCTGGAGCTACAAATACTCAATTGGCGCGCTCTCAATTGAGTTGGAAAGTAGACATCCAGGGCTTTTCAGCAATATATAATAGTCCATACTTTGCTCAAGATTTGATGGCCCAAACCGGCATTCAAAGTCAGCATCAGAATTCCCGGTGTTAAACGCCGGAACTGGCACAAAAGTGGGAGTTAAACGCCCAAACTGGCACAAAAGCTGGCGTTTAACACCAAGAGAAGTCTCTACACGAAAATGCTTCAATGCTTGTGACGAGCTTCAAACTCGTGATTGTGGGGCGTTAGTGACAGACGCAAAAGAATCACTGGATTCTATTCCGACATGATCGAGAACCAACAGATGATTAGCCGTGCTGTGACAGAGCTCGTTGAACATTTTCACTGAGAGGACGGGAGGTAGCCATTGACAACGGTGAAACCCAACATACAGCTTGCCATGGAAGGAGCCTTGCGTGCTTGAAGAAGAAGACAGTAGGAAAGCAGAGATTCAGAAGATGGAGCATCTCCAAAACCTCAACCTGTTCTCCATTACTGCAAAACAAGTATTTATTTCATGTTCTTTTACTTTTTACAATTAAATCTCAGAGTTATTGATATCCTGACTAAGAGTTACGAGATAACCATAGCTTGCTTCAAGCCGACAATCTCCGTGGGATCGACCCTTACTCACGTAAGGTATTACTTGGACGACCCAGTGCACTTGCTGGTTAGTTGTGCGGAATTACAAAAAGTGTGATTGTGATTTCGTGCACCATGTTTTTGGCGCCGTTGCTGGGGATTGTTCAAGTTTGGACAACTGACGGCTTATCTTGTTGCTTAGATTAGGAATATTTTATTTTTGTTGGTTTAGAGTCTTTTATTTGAGTCTAGTTTCATATTTTAAGTTTGGTGTCAATTGCATGCTTTTACTTTCTCTTAGTTTTTCGAATTTGCATAATCTTAGTTGTTTCTTTATCTTCTTTGTGTTTTCCTTTAATTTTTCAAAAATTTGTGTTTGATTTTCTAAAAATTTCAAGTTTGGTGTCTTTTGTGCTTTTATTTACTTAAAAATTTTTTGAAAATTTGTTCTTGGAGTTCATCTTGACATTCAAAGTTTTCTTGTTTGTTTTCTCTATATTGATTCAAAATTTCTAAGTTTGGTGTCATTTTGTTGTTTTTCTCTTTCCTCATTAAAATTCAAAAATTAAAAAAATATCCTTTCCTTTTTTACTCATAATTTTTGAAATTTTGCATTAATTTAGTCAAAGATTTTCAAAATCATATTTTTTAGTCAAGTCAAAATTCTAATTTCAAAAAAATTGATTTTTTTTCAAATCTTTTTCAAAATAATTTTCAAACATATCTTTTTTATTGCTCTTTTCAAAATCTTTTTAATCAATTAATTAATTTAGTTTTCAATTTGCTTTGATTTTATTTTCTTTTAGTTTTCAAAATTTTATTTTATTTTCCATTTATTTTATTTTATTAATTTCGGTTACTTTTAATTAAAATAAAATAAAAACAAAAAAATAATATCAACATCATCTCCCTTTCTCCATCATGGACCTAAGTGGGAATGAGCAGTCCAGAAGTACTCTGGGGTCATATGCCAACCCCATTACAGCTGCATATGGGAGTAGCATCTGTATACCCCCCATTAAAGCAAGCAGCTTTGAGCTAAATCCTCAACTCATTATCATGGTGCAGCAAAATTGCCAGTATTCCGGTCTTCCACAGGAAGAACCTATTGAGTTTCTGGCACAGTTCTTACAAATTGCTGACACAGTACGTGATAAAGAAATGGATCAGGATGTCTACAGATTATTACTATTTCCATTTGCTGTAAAAGATCAAGCTAAGAGGTGGTTGAATAACCAACCCACAGCAAGCATAAAAACATGGAGACAGTTATCAGACAAATTCCTGAATCAATTTTACCATCCAAAAAGGATGACACAGCTAAGGCTGGACATCCAAGGCTTTAAACAAGAGGATCATGAATCCCTTTATAATGCCTGGGAGAGGTATAGAGGTATGCTAAGGAAATGCCCCTCTGAAATGTTTTCAGAGTGGGTACAGTTAGACATCTTCTACTATGGGCTTACAGAAAAAGCTCGGATGTCTCTAGACCACTCAGCAGGTGGATCTATACACATGAGGAAAATGATTGAAGAGGCTCAAGAGCTCATAGATACGGTTGCTAGAAATCAACATCTATACTCAAGCAGTGAGTCCTCTATAAAAGAAGAAGCCATGGCAGTAACTACTGATCCTAATCCTCAAGAACAGATTGTTGAACTTAATCAACAATTACTCCTGATGACAAAACAGTTAGCCAAATTCAAAGAGATGCTCCAAGAAACTAAAATGGCTAAAAAAAATATAGAATCACAGTTGAATCAGACAAAACTGCAGCTATCTAAACAGATAACAGAAAAGTGCCAAGCAGTTCAACTAAGGAGTGGGAAGACATTGAACAATTTAGCTCAAAATGGCAAAAAGCCAATAAAGGAACAACTGACAGAGGATGACCAAACCACTGCCCAAAATCCCTCTGAGGACAGTAAGAGCCCAGAGAGGAATACTTCTGGCGTTCAAACACCAGAAAAGGGGGAAAAGCTGGCGTTAAACCCCCATTCTGTACCCAATCCTGGCGTTCAAACGCCAATGAGGAATCAAACACCTGAGAGTGCTGATATTAACCCCTCTAAGAAGGCTTCTCCAACCACCTCTGTAGGGAATAAACCTGCAGCAACTAAGGTTGAAGAATATAAAGCCAAGATGCCTTATCCTCAGAAACTCCGCCAAGCGAAACAGGATAAACAATTTGCTCGCTTTGCAGACTATCTCAGGACTCTTGAAATAAAGATTCCGTTTGCAGAGGCACTTGAGCAAATACCTTCTTATGCTAAGTTCATGAAAGAGATCTTAAGTCATAAGAAGGATTGGAGAGAAACTGAAAAGGTGTTTCTCACTGAAGAATGCAGTGCAGTCATTCTGAAAAGCTTACCAGAGAAGCTTCAAGATCCAGGAAGCTTTATGATACCATGCACATTAGTGGGCGCTTGTACCAAGACAGCCCTATGTGACCTTGGAGCAAGTATCAACCTAATACCTGCATCCACTATCAGAAAGCTTGGGTTGACTAAAGAAGTCAAACCAACCCGGATATGTCTCCAACTTGCTGATGGCTCCATTAAATATCCATCAGGCATGATTGAGGACATAATCGTCAAGGTTGGGCCATTTGCCTTTCCCACTGACTTTGTAGTGCTGGAGATGGAGGAGCACAAGAGTGCAACTCTCATCCTAGAAAGACCTTTCCTAGCAACTGGACGAACTCTTATTGATGTACAAAAAGGGGGAAGTAACCCTGAGAGTCAATAAGGATGAGTTCAAGTTGAATGCTGTCAAAGCTATGCAGCATCCAGACACATCAAATGACTGCATGAGCACTGATATTATTGACTCTTTGGTGGAAGAGATCAACATGACTGAGAGTCTCGAATCAGAGCTAGAGGATATCTTTAAAGATGTTCAGCCTGACCTGGAGGGACCAGAGGAAATAAAAGAACCTCTGAAAATTCCTCAGGAAGAGGATAAGCCTCCTAAACCCGAGCTCAAGCCACTACCACCATCCCTGAAGTATGCATTTCTGGGAGAAGGTGACACTTTTCCAGTGATCATAAGCTCTGCTTTAAATTCACAATAAGAGGAAGCACTGATTCAAGTGCTGAGGACACACAAGACAGCTCTTGGGTGGTCCATAAGTGATCTTAAGGGCATTAGCCCAGCAAGATGCATGCACAAAATCCTATTGGAAGATAATGCCAAGCCAGTGGTTCAACCACAGAGGCGGCTAAATCCAGCCAGGAAGGAGGTGGTGCAGAAAGAGGTCACTAAGTTACTAGAGGCTGGGATTATTTATCCCATTTCTGATAGCCCCTAAGTGAGCCCTGTCCAAGTTGTCCCCAAGAAGGGAGGCATGACAGTGGTTCATAATGAAAAGAATGAACTGGTTCCTACAAGAACAGTTACAGGATGGCATATGTGTATTGACTACAGAAGGCTCAATACAGCCACCAGGAAGGATCATTTTCCTCTACCATTCATAGACCAAATGCTAGAAAGACTAGTGGGTCATGATTATTACTGCTTTTTAGATGGCTATTCAGGCTATAATCAAATTACAGTGGACCCTAAAGATCAAGAGAAAACAGCATTCACCTGTCCTTCTGGCGTATTTGCCTACAGAAGAATGCCTTTTGGTCTATGCAATGCACCTGCAACTTTTCAGAGGTGCATGCTCTCCATCTTCTCTGATATGGTAGAGAAGTTCCTGAAAGTCTTCATGGATGACTTTTCAGTATTTGGAGATTCATTCAGCTCCTGTCTTGATCATCTAGCACTTGTCCTGAAAAGGTGCCAAGAGACTAACCTAGTCTTAAACTGGGAGAAATGTCACTTTATGGTGACTGAAGGAATCGTCCTTGGGCACAAAATTTCAAGCAAGGGAATAGAGGTGGATCAAGCAAAGGTAGGGGTAATTGAAAAATTACCACCACCTGCCAATGTTAAGGCAATCAGAAGCTTCCTGGGGCATGCAGGATTCTACAGAAGGTTTATAAAGGATTTTTCAAAAATTGCAAAACCTCTGAGTAACCTGCTAGCTGCTAACACACCATTTGTGTTTGACACAGAGTGTCTGCAGGCGTTTGAGGCCCTGAAAGCCAAACTGGTCACAGCACCAGTCATCTCTGCACCAGACTGGACATTACCATTCGAACTAATGTGTGATGCCAGTGACCATGCCATTGGTGCAGTGTTGGGACAGAGGCACAACAAGCTTCTGCACGTCATTTATTATGCTAGCCGTGTTCTAAATGACGCACAGAAGAATTACACTACCACAGAAAAAGAGTTACTTGCAGTGGTTTATGCCATTGACAAGTTTAGATCCTATTTAGTAGGATCAAAAGTGATTGTGTACACTGATCATGCTGCTCTTAAATACTTACTCACAAAGCAGGATTCAAAACCCAGGCTCATAAGATGGGTGTTACTTCTGCAAGAGTTTGATATAGAAATAAGAGACAGAAAAGGGACAGAGAACCAGGTAGCTGATCACTTATCCCGGATAGAACCAGTAGCTGGGGCGTCCCTCCCCTCTACTGAGATCTCTGAGACCTTTCCAGATGAGCAACTCTTTGCCATTCAGGAAACACCATGATTTGCAGACATTGCAAACTATAAAACTGTGAGGTTCATACCCCAGGACTACAGTAGGGTGCAAAGAAAAAAATTAAATTCAGATGCCAAGTACTACCTATGGGATGAGCCATATCTCTTTAAGAGATGTGCAGACGGAATGATTTGAAGATGTGTACCTAGAGAGGAAGCACAAAAGATCCTATGGCATTGCCATGGATCACAGTATGGGGGACATTTCGGAAGTGAGCGAACAGCCACTAAGGTCCTCCAATGTGGTTTCTACTGGCCTACTCTCTATAGGGATGCCCGAGAGTTTGTGCGTAACTGTGACAGTTGCCAAAGAGCTGGTAACTTGCCTCATAGTTACGCCATGCCTCAACAAGGGATCTTAGAGATTGAGTTGTTTGATGTATGGGGTATTGACTTCATGGGTCCTTTCCCACCATCATACTCAAACACTTATATTCTGGTAGCAGTAGACTATGCATCTAAATGGGTAGAAGCAATTGCCACACCCAATAATGATACTAAGACCGTGCTGAAATTCCTCCAGAAACACATTTTCAGCAGGTTCGGTGTTCCCAGAGTACTAATCAGTGATGGGGGCACTCATTTCTGCAATAAACAGTTGTCTTCTGCTATGGTCCGATATGGGATTAACCACAAGGTGGCAACTCCGTATCATCCACAGACAAATGAGCAAGTTGAAGTCTCTAATAGAGAGCTAAAACGAATCCTGGAACAGACTGTAATTACCCGCAGAAAGGATCGGGCAAGGAGCTTGGATGATGCTCTATGGGCATATAGAACAGCATTCAAGACCCCTATAGGAACCTCTCCATACCAACTTGTGTATGGCAAGACCTGTCATCTGCCCGTGGAACTGGAGCATAAAGCCTACTGGACAACCAGATTCCTAAACCTGGATGCTAAGTTAGCTGGTGAAAAAAGATTACTCCAGCTAAATGAGCTAGAGGAATTCAGACTCAGTGCCTTTGAAAATGCCAAAATCTATAAGGAAAAGGCAAAGCAGTGGCATGACAAGAAGTTGTCAAGGTCCAGCTAAAGACAATAAAGAAGCGCTTGCTGGGAGGCAACCCAGTCATTGGAAGGTTATTTGATTTACTTAATAGAAGTTTAATATATATTCTTTAAGGTTGATCATCAAAATTGAAGGAATTCACAAGTTACAGAAGGATTCAGTGAAAAAAGCAGAGAAAAGAAGCTTGCTGGCAAGAAAACGCCAGTAAGGGGCACTCTGGGCGTTTAACGCCAGTAAAGGCACCATTTTGGGTGTTAAACGCCAGAATGGGCACCATTCTGGGCGTTTAACGCCAGAATTGCAGCATCCTGGGCGTTCAGCAAAACGCCCAGTGATAAAGGGGTTTCTGGCATTTAACGCCAGCCAGGGCACCTGGCTGGGCGTTAAACGCCCATAATGGCCACCAAATGGGCGTTAAACGCCAGAATGGATACCATTCTGGGCGTTTAACGCCAGAAAGGCAGGGGAAGGAGATTTTGCTTTCCACTTCAAATTTTTTTCACACTTTCATGTTTTGACCCATAATTTCCTACATAAACATGTTACAAATTTTCATCATTCACCCTCACATTTCAAAAATTCAACAATTTCCTCAATTATTTTTCAAATCTCTTTCAAATCCTTTCCAAATCTTCTTCAAAAACTCAAGTATTTTCTCAAATTCTTTCCATATCTTCTCAAATCTCTTCCAAAACTTGTGAAATCTCTCCCCCTCCCTTATAAATACACATTCGGCCATCCCCCTCTCTTCACCATTCGAATTTGCTTCTCCTCCTCTCTCTCCCCTTTCCTTTCTTTTGCTTGAGGGCAAGCAAACCTCTAAGTTTGGTGTGCTTTTCCGTGATCACTAAGCTAAGGCTCATCAAGATCATGGCTCCTAAGGGAAAACAATCCAATTCAAGAGGCAAGAAAGAGAATACTCCAAAGAATTTTTAGAGTCAAGAGAGGTTCTTAACCAAAGAACATGCGGACCATTACCTCAAAATAATGGTTCTAAGGTCAGTGATCCCGAAAGTTAAATTCGATCTGAAACAAGACGAATATCCGGAGATCCAAGAGCAAATTCGAAACAGAGGATGGGAAATTCTAGCCAATCCTGAGACAAGGGTTGGAAGAAACATGGTTCAGGAATTCTACTCAAATCTGTGGCTGACAGATAAGCAGAGAATGACTGGAACTGCTTTCCATACCTACAGGACCATGGTCAGAGGGAGAACTATTTACTTCCATCTGGACAAAATAAGAGAGGTCTTCAAACTACCTTAACTACAAGATGATCCTGACTCCTTTAACAGGAGAATGGTGAGAGCAGATAAGGGGTTGGACCAAGTTCTAGAGGACATATGCCTCCCTGGAACTAAGTGGATAACCAATTCAAAAGGTGTCCCAAACCAACTCAAGAGGGAAGATCTCAAACCAGTTGCAAGAGGTTGGCTAGACTTCATTGGGCGTTCTATATTGTCCACTAGCAACCGTTCTGAGGTCACTGTCAAGAGGGCAGTGATGATTCACTGCATTATGCTGGAAAAAGAAGTGGAGGTTCATCATCTGATTTCTTGTGAGATTTACATAATTGCAAACAAGAACTCTACTGAAGCCAAACTGGCTTACCCAGGCTTAATCTCTCTTCTATGTAAAGATGCTGGAGTGAGGATGGGAGTAGATGAATTCATCCTAATTGATCATCCAATCACCAAGAAGTCAATGGAAGGACAAATGCAAGACAACTCTATCAAGAGGAGGGCGCAGGAATTCCTCCCTGAACTTCCTGAAATTGACTACTGGGCCCACCTAGAAGCATCTGTTGCCAAGCTGCAAGAAGCCATGGAACAAATCAAGGAAGAACAGGATAATCAAAACTGCATGCTCTGCAAATTGCTGAAGGAACAAGAGAAGCAGGGGCGTGAGCTACAGGAGCTAAAGCGCCAGAAGCTCTCCTTTGAAGGGTCAAACACCCCACAAATTGAGGGAGCATCTACTTCTCAAAATCAAGGTTGTTGAGTCCTAACTCTATGATAACCTTTATTAGTAGGAACCTATTTTAGAGTCATTTAAATTTCTATTTTTATTTTTCTGTCTTCTATTATTATTGGTCTTTTCTTATATTTATTTTTGAGTCTTGTCTTTATTCCATGATTAATAAAATTTAAAGTTTATGTCTTAAAGCTATGAATGTCCTATGAATCCATCACCTCTCTTAAATGAAAAATGCTTTAATCACAAAAGAACAAGAAGTACAGGGTTTCGAATTCATCTTTGAAACTAGTTGAATTAGTTTGATGTGGTGACAATACTTTTTGCTTTCTGAATGAATGCTTGAATAGTGCATATGTCTTTTGAATTTGTTGTTTAAAGAATGTTAAATTTGTTGGCTCTTGAAAGAATGATGGAAAAGGAGAAATGTTATTGAGGATCTGAAAAATCATCAATTTGATTCTTGAAGCAAGAAAAAGCAGTGAATACAAAAAAAAAAAGAGAGAGAAAAAAAGAAGAAGAAAAAGCAAGCAGAAAAAGCCAATAGCCCTTTAAACCAAAAGGCAAGGGTAAAAATAAAAAGGATCCAAGGCTTTGAGCATCAGTGGATAGGAGGGCCTACAGGAATAATATCCTGGCCTAAGCGGCTAAACCAAGCTGTCCCTAACCATGTGCTTGTGGCGTGAGGGTGTCAAGTGAAAACTTGAGACTGAGCGGTTAAAGTCATGATCCAAAGCAAAAAGAGTGTGCTTAAGAACCCTGGACACCTCTAATTGGGGACTCTAGCAAAGCTGAGTCACAATCTGAAAAGGTTCACCCAGTTATGTGTCTGTGGCATGGATGTATCCGGTGGTAATACTGGAAAACAGAGTGCTTTGGGCCACGGCCAAGACTCATAAAGTAGCTGTGTTTAAGAATCAACATACTTAAACTAGGAGAATCAATAACACTATCTGAATTCTGAGTTCCTATAGATGCCAATCATTCTGAACCTCAAAGGATAAAGTGAGATGCCAAAACTATTCAGAGGCAAAAAGCTACTAGTCCCGCTCATCTAATTGGAGCTAAGTTTCATTGATATTTTGGAGTCTATAGTATATTCTCTTCTTTTTATCCTATTTGATTTTCAGTTGCTTGGGGACAAGCAACAATTTAAGTTTGGTGTTGTGATGAGCGGATAATTTATACGCTTTTTGGCATTGTTTTCAGTATGTTTTTAGTAAGTTTTAATTAGTTTTTGTTATATTTTTAGTAGTTTTTATTTAAAATTTACTTTTCTGGACTTCACTATAAGTTTGTGTATTTTTCTGTGATTTCAGATAATTTCTGGCTGAAATTGAGGGACCTGAGCAAAAATCTGATTCAGAGGCTGAAAAAGGACTGCAGATGCTGTTGGATTCTGACCTCTTTGCACTCGAAGTGGATTTTCTGGAGCTACAGAAGCCCAATTGGCGCGTTCTCAATTGCGTTAGAAAGTAGACATCTAGGGCTTTCCAGCAATATATAATAGTCCATACTTTGCCCAAGATTTAATGGCCCAAACTGGCATTCAAAGTCAGCATCAGAATTCCCAGCGTTAAACGCCGGAACTGGCACAAAAGTGGGAGTTAAATGCCCAAACTGGCACAAAAGCTGGCGTTTAACTCCAAGAGAAGTCTCTACACGAAAATGCTTCAATGCTCAGCCCAAGCACACATCAAGTGGGACCGGAAGTGGATATTTACGTCATTTACTCATTTCTGTAAACCCTAGGCTACTAGTTCTCTATAAATAAGACCTTTTTGCTATTGTATCTGGACCTCATGACACATTACACGTTTCATTTTGTATCTTCTACGGCATGAGTCTATAAACCCCATGGTTGGGGGTGAGAAGCTCTACTGTGTCTTGATGGATTAATGCAATTACTACTATTTTTCCCATTCAATCATGCTTGTTCTATTCCAAGATACTACTTGTTCTTCAACCTGATGAATGTGATGATCCGTGACACTCATCACCATTCTCACCTATGAACGTGTGCCTGACAACCACCTCCGTTCTACCTTCGATTGAGTGTGTATCTCTTGAATTTCTTAATCAGAATCCTCGTGGTATAAGCTAGAATCCATTGGCGGCCATTCTTGAGAATCCGGAAGGTCTAAACCTTGTCTGTGGTATTCTGAGTAGGATTCAAGGATTGAATGACTGTGACGAGCTTCAAACTCGTGATTGTGGGGCGTTAGTGACAGACGCAAAAGAATCACTGGATTCTATTCCGACATGATCGAGAACCAACAGATGATTAGCCGTGCTGTGACAGAGCGCGTTGAACATTTTCACTGAGAAGACGGGAGGTAGCCATTGACAACGGTGAAACTCAACATACAGCTTGCCATGGAAGGAGTCTTGCGTGCTTGAAGAAGAAGACAGTAGGAAAGCAGAGATTCAGAAGATGGAGCATCTCCAAAATCTCAACCTGTTCTCCATTACTGCAAAACAAATATTTATTTCATGTTCTTTTAATTTTTACAATTAAATCTCAGAGTTATTGATATCCTAACTAAGAGTTATGAGATAACCATAGCTTGCTTCAAGCCGACAATCTCCGTGGGATCGACCCTTACTCACGTAAGGTATTACTTGGACGACCCAGTGCACTTGCTGGTTAGTTGTGCGGAATTACAAAAAGTGTGATTGTGATTTCGTGCACCAGTGGCTCAACCTCCTGGGTTTGAAAACAAAACTTTTTCCTCACCATGTTTTCAAACTAGCTAAAGCCTTATATGGTTTAAGGCAAGCTCCTAGAGCTTGGTATGAGAGGCTTAGCTCCTTTTTATTGAAAAGCAATTTTCAAAGAGGAGCCACGGACACCACTCTATTTATTAAGAATTACAATGACAATTTTATTCTTGTGCAAGTCTTTGTTGATGATATCATTTTTTGTTTAGCTAATGAGGCTTTGTGTACAGATTTTGCTAAGCTAATGACAAGTGAATTTGATATGAGCATGATGGGAGAATTAACCTTCTTCCTAGGCTTACAAATCAAGCAAACTGCAGAAGGCAATTTTGTGCATCAAGAAAAATATGCAAAATAACTTGTCAAGAAATTTGGGCTGGAATGTGCCAAGCCAATGGGAACCCCATGCATCCAAATATCAAGCTTGACAAAGATGAATATGCTAGAGATGTTGATGAGATACGTTATAGAGGGATGATTGGCTCTTTGATGTATCTAACCTCCTCAAGGCCTGATATCATCCAAAGTGTTGGAGTGTGCTCAAGGTTCCAATCAAAGCCTAAGGAATCTCATATCTCAGCTGTCAAGAGGATCATCCAATATATACTTGGTACCACTAATTATGGTTTATGGTATCCCAAAATTGATTCATTTCAATTAGTGGGTTATTGTGATGCAGATTTTGCTGGGGACAGAATTGATAGAAGAAGCACAAGTGGCATGTGTTGCTTTCTTGGTAAATCACTTAATGCATGGTCAAGCAAGAAGCAAGCAACAGTGGCACTACCCACTGTCGAAGCTGAGTATATTATAGCCTCTTCTTGTTGCTCTCAATTACTATGGTTAAAAACTCAGTTAGATGATTATAAGCTGAAAGTATCTAATATTCCATTATTCTGTGATAACATGAGTGCTATAAATATTTTAAAAAACCTGTTTGCACTCAAGAACAAAACACATTGAAGTTAGATTTCATTCTATAAGAGAACATGTGCAAAATGGAAATTTAGATATTCAATTTGTTAAATTTGAAGATCAACTAGCTGATATTTTCACTAAACCATTGATAGAAGAGAGATTCTGCAGATTACGAACTGCTTTGGACATTCTTGATTCATCTAATTTTTCTGATGTTCTGGATTAAGCATTTTGTCTCATCAATCGAGATGAGATTTTTCTAGGCAGATGATGAGTAGGCTTCATTAACTCCTTATGATGCTTCCTGCACTCGTTGAACGCTGGTGTGATTTACCGGACCTGAAGTGCTGGCTTGCGGACTTTCATATGGGCTTCCTTTATTGAAACAATTGGGCCCATTCCACTCTTGCCGTCTCTAAAATTTCTTGGTCCCATTATCTAACATTTGCATTTCATTTTTTTTAAATTGGGCCTGATTTAAAATTACATTTCATTTTAATTAAATTTTCAAAATTGAAGTTATGAAGATTACAGTTTTAACATTCGAAGGTTTTCAAAGTTTTTATTTTTATCCTTTTTCAAGATGAAAAATTTCCACTACCCAAGGCCTATATTTACTCTCCACTACTCGCACCCATTCACACTCAACTCTTCCACTCCTTCACTTCTCTCTTCATATTCTGCAGCAAACCTGTGTCCTATAAGTATGGCTCGCAAGAAAAGAGCAGTCCGCCGAGGCTCTCATAGTGGTGCTCACTCTTCCCGTACTCAACCCTCATCTCCTATATCACTACATTCTCATTCATCACCTTCTCCTTCTCCCATTAACTCTCCTCCTTCATCTCCTCACAACACTGTTCCTGAAATGGCTCGCACCAAGACCACGGCTCGCTGATCTAGCGTTACTCCTCGCCCTACTCCCACTCCTCCTAATGTCTCTCAGTCCAGCTCATCTCAACCTAGTTCTTCCCGGGGTAAGAGACTCCTTCATGAAGAAAATAAAGAGCTTCCCTCCTCCCAAGCTCGCCATACCCGCCGTACAATCATCAACTTTCATCTTCATTCTATTTCTGAACCAAAACTTTCCAATCCTATTGCCTACAAATCTTTCTGTGCTGACTTCCCCAAAGAGTCATTTGATCGCCGTTTTAATTCCCTCATGAACTATCTGTTCTTCTACAAAGACGTTTACAAGCGTACTCTCTGTCCCTCTAAGCTTGTCAATTTAGATAAACTTCGTAGGAAAGGTCTCAACTTAACTCCTCTATTTGCATATCAAGGATGGATTTCCATCCTGACCATTCGTGAGAAAATTTATCTTGACCTGGTCAAACAGTTCTACAGCAACTTGTCCTACAAAGAAGGGAGAATCGCCTTTTTTGTTAAAGGTAAAGTGATCATTCTTGACAAGTATCACATAAGCAAAGCCCTGGATTATCAGGACAGGGGATTTGATGTTTACATGTCGGGTAAGTGGGACGAAACTCTCAATGTGTCTTATTTTGAAGCCCTAAGTACTGTGTGCGTCAATATTCTTCTCCTAGAAGGTACCACTCCTACTCATAAGTCTCTTGGTCCAATCCGTGCCCAGTTGCACAGGATTGTAAACCATATAATTCTACCTCAGAGTGGCTCTTTTCAGCGAGTATCTTTTTGTGACACACTGGTTTTGTTTGCTCTTCTCTCTAAAATCCCAATTTCTTTTGCTTACTTGTTAGTGCGGCACATGCATGCTTGTATCAGTACTAAAAATGCTTTACCTTATGCAATGCTTCTCACAAAAATTTTTCAATACTATAATGTTGATTTTGGGGCTAAGATTTCTAAGGATTGTAACTCATACATCAAAGGGGGTGGTACAGTAAAGAAAACAGCACCCAGGTGCCGCAACACTGATGAAGGCACTGATGTTCCATCCCATGAGGATGATCCACTGATTCCCCCATCAAACTCCACCAAGATCAGAGTTCTGACCGGCATAATGAAAAATGTGCTCCAAAAGTTCATCAATCTCACATACCTTCTCATCACCCATGGAGCCGAGCGCAAGAGGAATTAAGTCATGGAAGAAAATCCACTCAAGAAAACTAAAGGGAGGATTCGGATTCTGAGGGATTTTGTCGAGGACATAGAAGCTGGCCTTACTGACAATGAGGAGGATGATGTTGATGAAGCCTCCGATGATTCCAACTCTGATGGCTAGCACATTTCATCTTGTCTATGCTTTTGACAGTTTTTCTTTGAACTCTTTCTGTTTTATTTGGATGACTGTAACTCATAACTACCTTACTGCTTGATAACTTTTAGGTTAGCCACTAACAAATTTTTTGCAGGGTCTTTTGCTTCCTTGATGACAAATGGGGGAAAAAAGAAAAGAAAAGTTATATGTTAGCATTGGCTTAGGATACAGACAAGATTATGAACAATGATGCTTAATATCTATTACTGTACTTAACTACTCTGAGTTTTGTGTTAGTGTTACATTGCTCTGTATTATTGCTACTGTGATATATTGTATATTGTTTGGAAATTTGTTCTTGGCTGTTTTAAGCTTTATTCACTTGAAGATGTAAACAATGATTAAGGAGGAGAAATGCTAACATTGAAGGGAGCAACAAACACTCCGAATGTCATCAAAGAGAAGTGCTCTTAACTCATTTAAATTAACATGTTTGTCATCAAGAGGGAGATTGTTGAGCTAAGTTTGATTTTGGGCCAATATATGATGACAAACATTATTTGGGTTAAAATCCCAATTATGGTTTAATGTGTGTTTTAATGATGCAAGCCCATTACTCATCTCATAGCCAAACAATGCAGCTTGTTTATTCCTTTAATGTTTCAAGTAAATGCACAAGCCCAATAAAATTTAACATAGCACTGTTCAGCAAATAGAAGGCTATGTACTCGAAGGACAGCTGGAACAAAAAGGAAGCAACAACAAAGCAAGGACAGGTGTGGTTCTAGTAAAACAATAAGGACACAAGGACATCTCCACTAATCCAAGGACATCAGTAAAGCAAATTTCAGAATATGGGAGAGCAAAACACAAACTTGCAAAGGACCAGAGGTAGTGGTGCAGCTTCTCAGACAGCATGGGTAATGGAGCAGAGGAAAAAAGAAATGCACGCCAAGGAGAAAAGCATATCCAAGGACAGCAGAGGTGGTGGACGAGTTCCTCAACCAGCAGAGACGGGCAGCTGGGACAAGGAAATGGAAGAGGCTAATTGGAAAGAAAGCTGAAGATATATAAGAGGCCTCACTTCTACATTTGAAGACAAAAAAAGAGAGCAAATTCAGAGCATCATCTATTCACACTTGAGTTGAATTCTTTTTCTTCTACTAGTGCTTAATTTCTGATTTTCTTTGTTATGGCTATCTTGAGTCATCTTTTGTATTGAGAAAAAGGCTGAAAATGTGAGTGAAAAAGCCATGAGAGAAAAGGCTAAAAGATGCATGAAAGAGCCATTGATTTTCTGTGTTTTGAGTTGTTGAACTAAGACTAGTTTTCCTTGCCAAGTTGGGTTAGCACTTGGTGAGTTTGAATCTGTTTAGATTCTCCTTCCAAGTTGGGATAGCACTGTGGGTTGCTGAGCTTTGGTGAAGAAAGCTTAGTGGTTGATGCTAGTTGAATTAGGTTGTAATTCAATAGTATTGGTGATTGTAATCAGTGGATTATAGTGAAAATTTCACCATGGTTTGTGGTGGAGACTGGACGTAGGATTCATTGCACTTAGAATCCGAACCAGGATACATGCTGGCCTCTTTCTCTTCTTCCCTTCTCAGTTTCTGTTCTGACAAAATGAAAAAATCTCCTACATTTTCTGCTTCTGCAAAAATAGAGCTTGAAAAGTTAATTTTGAGCAAACTTGATTCAACTTCTCTTCTCAAGTTCAATCTGCACCATTAATAACATATTATTTACATAAAGTTTTCTCTTTTTTTTTTTAATTTTTCTAAATCTCATTTTCAATCGGATATTTGATTGTTCGAACCGATCCAATTTATATTTAATTGATTTGAATTGATTTGTGTCTATTAAAAAAAATCCTTATATCCGAACAAATCTAGATCCGTTAAAATTTAATTGGTTCAATTCTCATTTTTTTTTTCTCAAATTCAAGCTAACTCAGATCCATGAAACACCTATAGTCACAATTTAGGGTTAATAGTCAAATTCATCCCTAAAAGCACCCATTCTTCAAATTAGTTCTCAAATGATTTTTTTAGTTATATTAGTCATTGAAAGATAAAACGTAAGTCAAATTGGTCCTTCCATTAGTTAGATGATGACATGTCACGTTAAGTGTCACGTGGCATGATGATGTATCACGTTAAATGCCACATGTCACCAGATGATTAGTTGACGTATCAGGTCAATGACACCTAGCACGCTACGTGTCACTTAATATGTAAAAAAGTTATTTATAACCAAAATAGTCCTTGAAAGTTCAGACGTAAGTCATTTTCATCCCTAAAATTTTAAAAATTAATCAAATTATTCTTTATATAATTTTTTTTATTTTTTCTTCATAATATTTTTTCATTTGTATTTTAAAATTTTATCTTTTCAAATTATAATTTTTTTTATAGTAAAATTTTTTTATTTAAACGAATTTATCAAATTATTGTTGATTATATATTTAAAAATTTAATATTTTAAATCTCACTAAATAATATAGTAGTTATTTTAAAATTTAAATCTTCTAAATTTTTAAAATTATAATTTTTATTATTGTTTAATTTATATGGTAGAACTCAATAATTAAAAAACTGATTTGTGGAATCACTTGTTGAATCTTAATATTTTAATATAAAATATTTATATGATAGAACTCAAATTATTGTTGAATCTTAACAACTAGTATATAACTAGTATACACTAAAAGTTTTAATATTTTGGATTTTACTAAATAAATATAGTAGTTGTTTTAAATATTTTAATCTTTTATTCAACAAGTGATCCCATAAATCGATTTTTAAATTATTGAGTTCTATCATATCTATAAAAAAATTACAATTTGAAAAGGTAAAATTTTAAAATACAAATGACAAAATAACTTTATAATAATTTAATTATTTTTATTATTTTATGTAAAGAGAATTTTGTTTATTAAGGTCTAAAAATAATATTAAAATTAGTACTATCAAAAAATATTTTAAATTTAATATTATCAAGAAAAAATAAAAAAAATTATATAAGAACTAATTTGATTAATTTTAAAATTTTAGGAATGAAAATGACTTACGTTTGGATTTTCAGGGAATATATATTTTGATTATAAATAACTTTTTTACAGACATGTGGTATTCTAGGTGTCATTGACCTGACACGTCAACCAATTTCATCTGATGACACGTAGCACTTAACGTGATACGTCATCATCTAACTAACAGAAGGATCAATTTGACTTACGTTTTATCTTCCAAGGACTAATATGACTAAAAGAATCATTTGAAAACTGATTTAAAAAATGAGTGATCTTTCAAAGACGAATTTGACTATTAACTCCTACAATTCAGTTTGAACACTAAAATTTGGTTGATGGTCCAATAATTTAGCAAGAAATAAGTTACATTTATGAAAGGCATATAAATCGTTACATTTTAAAACCAACAGAACTAAAATAAGTAAATAACGAAAATAAGTAAATAACGAGCGCAATAGTCACCAAAAAAAATATATAACTAGTACAATTAAAATAATAAGTACCATAAAAAATTTTAATTTTATAAAAATACTTACTACAAAATAGTACTAAAATAATCGTTGCGAGATGTAATGTGTTCAATAACAATTTTCAAACTTTATACAAGGTTTATAATAGTTTTAAAAAAATGCTTATGATGAAAAATTTTAAATTTTATAAAAATGATTTCATGTGGTATTGACAACTAAATAGGTATATACATATACCGTTTACATAAAAAAATAATTTATAAAATGACAATATTTATTAATTAAGTTAACTTAATTAAAATATTTAGATTATACTATTTTTATATTAAAATTAGTCATTAAAATTAACTACTAATATAAAATATATATTAGAATATAAATACACATTAAAAGTAAATTAAACCATACATATTTTATACACAAATACATTAGTGATTGATTTTAGTGTATGAATAACATTTTTTATTTTAAATTTATATAATTCGTTGTACCATAAACCAAACTCAATTTCACTTGTAAAACAATTTAATAAGAAACTGAGTCAAAAGATAACAGTGAAGAGTAGGGGTGTTCAAATCTAAACCGATCCAAAAAAATCACAAAATTACACCGATCTAAACCAAAAATCGAAACAAACCACTCAATTTTGGATATTTTTTGGATTTTAGATCGATTTTATTGTGATTTGATTCA
>NC_029790.2:114463182-114468963 GCF_000816755.2 Arachis ipaensis | reverse complement strand
CTTCATTCTCTTTCCCCCCAAACATACACAAACCCTAATCTAAAGAACCCTTCTCTTCGTCTTCACTCTCACTCATTCTCACCGTATTGTTATTTCATGAGTGTTTTGTAGTCAAAACTTCATATTCCGGACAGGATATCAGTTGTTAGGGATTGTTGGAACTTGTTCAGAAATGAAAAACATAAGTTGATGAGTGTCTTTATAAACTCAAATCAAAATTTGTGTTTGACCACTGATTGTTGAACTTCTATACACAATCTAAATTATCTTTGTCTCACTATACTTTTTATTGATCAAGATTGAAAGTGCAAAAGAGAATTCTTAACTTTTGTCTTATCAAGAATCATAAAGATGAAATAATTGGTAGGAAGATAAAAAAAAATATCTTTTAAATTAGAAAATAAGTAGAGTCTTTAGCATCACAGTTGATAATGCTAGTTCAAATAATGTTGTCATTTGTTACTTAAAAGATAGAATGGAAGATTGGAATTCACATCCTTTAAAAAGTGAACATTTACATGTTAGGTACTGTGCTCATATCTTAAACTTGGTGGTGAATGATGGTTTGAAGGATATGCATTCTTCAATTAGTAAAATTAGGAATGTTGTTAGATATGTCCGTGCTTCTCCTAGTCGCATGGATAGGTTTAAAAGTTGTATTAAAGAGACTAGAATCTAAGACTCCTCTTTTGTGCAACTATATGTCCCACTAGGTAGAATTCCACTTACATAATGCTTGATAGTGCTTTAAAATTTCAAAAGGCCTTTAAGAGATAAAGTGAGAGGGATGTTGACTTTATAATGATGCAAAGGGACATTCCAAAGAATGAAGATTGGGATAATGCAAGATGCTTTTGTGAGGTTTTTAAAGATTTTTTTTATGTAACAAAAAAAAGTCTCGAATTTTATATTTGTGACCTCTTCTTCATATATACATCACTTTTGTTCAATTCTTAGTTCTTTGAAGATTTGGATTGATAGTGATGACATATTACTTAAGGGTATGGCTACAAAAATAAAGGTTAAGCATGATAAATATTGGGATAATTTGAGGAATATAAATATGATCATTTTTGTTGCTGTAGTACTTGGCCCTAGATACAAGATTAAGTTTGTTGAGTGGCGTTTTCAAAAGTTGTTTGAGAAGGAAGATGCTGATTTCTTATGTGGTAAGTTGAAGGAAATATTCAAGACTTGTTTAACAGTTATAGGGTTGCTCTCAATAGTGATCAAGCACATCAATTTACACAACACAGCCAAGATGTGGATATGGATGATAGTGCCTTTGATGATATTTGCTTTGCAGTAGCATTTGAAAATGAGGGCAAATCACAGTAATAAACCAAGGAAAGCAAAATTTTACACAAATCCGCCAAACCAAAATCTGTTTCATTAATCCACCAATGCACATTTATATGTAGTTCGAACCAGCCTGATTCGAACTCCATTTCTACATAATTCGAACCAGCTTGGTTCGAATTATACACAAACACACGCACACACTAATTCGAACCAGCTTGGTTCGAATTATACACTTATTAAAAAAATTAATAATTTAAAAATTAAAAAATATATATTTTATTTTATACATTAAAAAAAAACTAACAAAATATTTAATTACGAGACTTCTTTGAAATATTAATGAGCTATCAATTCGAATTCCATATAATACATTTTTTAAGCCAATTTTATAGTACTCCTAACATTTTTAAGCCATTTTTTTAAAATTGTTTTGCATAGGATCAAATATTTTTTGTAGTATAATTTAAATAAATTTATTAAAAAATTTTATTAAAAAATATTCATGAGCTATTAAAAATGGACAAAAGAGTATTGTATGGAATTCGAATTGATAGCTCATTAATATTTTAAAGAAGTCTCGTGATTAAATATTTTGTTAGTTTTTTTTAATGTATAAAATAAAATATATATTTTTTTAATTTTTAAATTATTAATTTTTTTAACAAATATATAATTCGAACCAAGCTGGTTCGAATTAGTGTGTGCGTGTGTTTGTGTATAATTCGAACCAAGCTGGTTCGAATTATATAGAAATGGAGTTCGAATCAAGCTGGTTCGAACTACATATAAATGTGCATTGGTGGATTCATGAAGCAGATTTTGGTTTGACGAATTTGTGTAAAATTTTGCTCCCTTTGGCTTATTTGAGTTTTTTACCCTGAAAATGATGTCCAAATAAGTGAGAGTGCCAACACAAATGAAGTGGATTTATATCTCATGAAGTCCTTGAAGAAACCCATTGATCCAAGTAGTTTTGATATTTTAACTTGGTGTAAAGTGAACTCTAACAATTACAAATATCCTATTCTAAGTCAAATTGCAAGAAATATTCTAGCTATGCCTGTGTTAACAGTCGCTTTTGAATCTGCCTTTAGTATTAGAGGTTGAGTGCTTAATCAATATAGGAGCTCTCTAAATCCCAAAAACCGTTGAAACTTTGATTTTTGTGCACAAAATTAGTTTCGATCCAATTCATTGCCAATTGACCTTAAAGAGTCTTTTGAAGAATTTAAAAAACTTGAGAAAGGTAATATTCTTTATTATTATGTTTTATTTTATCTGAATATATTGATTAACTTTACTAGTTGACTACTATATATTTATTTTATTATATTTTATTATAGAACTTGAGTCAATTCCTCAACTAATAGATGAAAAAGATTCTGGTGATGAATATGATTAGTGATCGGTGCTTCACCTCTCAACTTGAAATTTTTTATTTTATGTTTTTATTAAGACTTTGTTATGTTATTTAATTTTGTGTTGTTGAAACTTGTTTAGTTGTTTTTATACTGAAAATTTATTATTTTATTAAGATTTGTTGAATATGTTGGATTGTGAACATATTATTTTATAATGTTTTATGGAATTTACCTTTTATTATTATGTTGAATTGTTAGAGTTTTTTATGTTATGTTTTTATTAAGACTTTAATATGTTATTTAATTTTGTGTTGTTGAGACTTGTTTAGTTGTTTTTATGTTGAAGAATTATTATTTTATCAAGACTTGTTGAATATGTTGGATTGCTGGACAATTAGACATGTTGCTTTATAATGTTTTATGGAATTTACATTTTATTATTATGTTGGATTGTGCTTTATTATTATGATGGATTGTTGGACAAGTTATTAATTTTATAAATTAAATTATTATTTTTTATTTAAAAAATCACAAATTTAAATTACTTGTAATTGGATCGGATCAAATTTTAAAAAAAAAAAAAGGTTAATCCAATTCAAACTATACCGTAAGTATTCGAATTGGATGACTTTTTCTCTTAAAATCGAACCAAATCGCACTGTTTGAATTGGATGATTTTTTCTCTTAAAATCGAACCAAATCGCACCGCAAATATTCCTAATAAAGAGAGGACCCAAAAACGGAGTTCATTATTGTAGCATAAAACAATTTAGCTGGAGAGAGGATTGCTTTTTTTTACCTACGTAATTTGTTGCATGAAGAAACGATTTAGCTATATAAGGTTATATGTTATGATCGTAATCCTGACATTGTTGCAATTAGTATTTAAAAGAGTGCATAAAAATATTTTGGGCATACATACATGTATACAATTTTCAACCAGAATAATTGAAATTACCCCAAAAAATACACATCAAATAAAGTTTATTCATCACCTCTGCATTCTTTTACCTTTAAGCTTTATTACTTGTAGTCTTAAAAATACATACACAAACACAATTATAAACACAATTTCAAAAAACTTTAGAAGACTATATATACCAATATAACAAAGAGTTCAAAGTTACAATATGCCGCGAATTGAACCAAAGCTACTGCTGCGAAAACTTTAGTTACAATGCAACTTGTGAATACAGAATTATCCAAAGGGTTTTAGAACCTCTGCTTAAAGAGAAAGCTGTCCCAGATGCTCTTGCATTTAAATAACGAAAACGAAGTTACACATGTATCCTCATATATAAATCATAATTATTTAATATTTAGTAGTGGTTATCTTTACTGTTATACTGTAAGTTTGTGATAACAAATCATAACTAATGAGAATGAGAATATAAGTACATGAAATGAAATATAACTTCTCCAAAGTGGGGATGCACTTTAGAGATATTTATCATCAATTAAACAATCAGGAAGAAAAATAAATAAATAAAATTTTTCATGTATGGTTTATCAATGCTTAGCTAGTATTTGATAAAAACATATTGAAAATATTAGAGATATAACTATTTATGTTGCTTTTCTCTATTAGTTTAAATTTGTGAGATGAGTAATTTTATGACATGATATTAGAATTTTATATCCAAATAGTCAAAAATTTAATCCTTAGTAATTTTCAAAATTAAAAACAAATAAAAAATCTATCCAAAAATTAAATAAACCCAAAAAAAAACTCTTACTTGTTAAAAGAGATTGAAAAAGCATACAACGTTTGGTGGAATTTGTTAGATTTTGTTGCTTATAAATAGCCCCATGAGTCCAACGTTATCTGTCAGAATATCTGTTCCAATTTTTAATATTTTATAAGTTCACACTTCACACGACCTTTAGCTTCCAAGTACTTAACTCACGAAAGGCATGTCAAAGGATGTGGTCTTAAAGGTCCTTCATTCTGCTCTCTTTAACTTGAAAGCTTTTTATTTCATCATTTTCCTTTCTTGCTTTTAATTATCCTTTGCATACCTTAATTAGCTTAAACCGTTGATGTAACCATCGATATTCAACAATACAGTCAATCATATTTAGTGAGACAAGACTTAACTATTGTTGTTGTTGGGTCAGAACGATTAAACTGAAATCAATTTGCATTGAATTCGTTCCAGAAGATCGAATTGAAGGTGTCTACCAACTGCTGCGAAGGATGTAAGAAGAAGATTAATAAGGTTTTAGGAAGCATGGAAGGTAATGATAATAATAATAATACAAGAATTTAATCTATATATTGTCATTAAGGAAAAACTAACAACAATAAAGTTAAATCATATATCAATAACTGTAAGGTTAGGGAGACAATAGTAGGTAGTCAGTTCACTCGTCCGCTTAAACAAATGTAGTTGTTCGAATCCTGCCTTATGTGCTCATATCGGCAGCAGATTAATCATTGCTTGTTGGGTTATGAAATACCCTAAAAAAAATTGCATCAAAATTAAATCTATAATCCAAGATCTTTTTCTGCTACTAAAGGGTATATAGATCACTATGGTATGGCAGGTGTTGTGAAAACAGATATAGACCCATTTCATCCCAAAGTAACAGTTTTAGGAAACTTGAATCCAAAAGATTTGATCAAAAAGCTTCAAAAAGCTGGAAAACATGCAGCACTCAGTAGCTATGAGGAACTTAAAGAAGAAAAGAAGGACACAACAACAGCAATAGCAACAAGAGAGAAAGAAAAAGAAAGCGCTAACAATGATTGTGACATTAGAATTGAGAAAACAAACAAAGATACCATAGAAGTAGTTGAGGATGGAAAAGGTGACAAGGATCCTAACATGTCTACCATAACCGCTTCTAATAATCAAGATTTGCATCATGTTAAGGTTTATCCAAACATGAATTTATATAGGCATGTGAAAACTCATCCTCGGAAATTTTGTTACATAGCGCAGCCATATTATTATGTAGCTGCTTCATACCCTGATGATGATGAAGAAGAATCTTGCCACTTTCAAGAGCCAAGATTTCAGCCACCATTGGAGAGACCAAGGGTGAGAGCAGAGGATTACTTTAGCGATGACAATACCATGGGTTGCCATGTAATGTGAAACAGTGCGGAAAAAAA
>NC_029790.2:114458394-114463089 GCF_000816755.2 Arachis ipaensis | reverse complement strand
GTGGTACATATTTAAATGCACCAGACCAGTCACATACTTAAGTTTTTAATAAATTTTAATTCCCAAACAATCTCTAGTATTCTACTTTCGCTAGACAAATTAGTCATTCCATTAGATTCTTTTGTCTAATAACGCTACTCTACATAAAGTAATTGATTTAAAAATGTTAACAGTTTTTAAGAATTTGGATAATTTTTTAAATAACAATAAAGTAATAATTTGATTAAATTATTAATCTTTAACAACAGAATATGATGAAGACTACCAAGGAAATTAATAAAATATGGATCACTTTGATTCCATAGTGGAAATGAAAGATCACCGACTTTAGTATGATTGGGTGTTTATATAAGATCATTCCAAAAGTTCACAAATTCTTGATAGGGTGGTGCATTGGATAAAGGAAACAATGAAGACAACAGTATATAAGTCAGATGAAACTTTCTATTCCTTCGGGTAGCAGAAGTTGTTAGCAAGATCAAAAAGATCTCCCTGCTGAAAATTGGTTAGAATGAAGTAGAGATCAGCTACTTGCAGTATAGATAAAATCAATGAAGCAGATGTCATGTTGAATTGGTTTGCCGGTCAAATAAGTGCCATTTTCAGGAGATAAAATACTTAATTCCTAAGCAACTTGCGCAATTGGTAGGTATCACTCATCTATACTGCGTGGACAAGAAAAGATCCACCAATGTATCCTTTGGATAAGGCATTCGGCATTTAAAAATTGCTAACCAGTCTTAGTTTGTGGAGAACATTAAGAGATGATCTCCAATAATTACAATGGTCAAAGAATATTGGAATTTTCTGGAGTTCCTAGTCATCAATTATTATCAATTTCAATGATACATTTCCTGATCCTGCTGTATCTCTCAGAGAATAATAGAATAAAGGGAGAATATTACTAGAATCTTTTTTGGAATAATAAGGCCATCTTTAGAAGATCAAAAGGGTTATTTTATTTTTAAATTAGATTTTTGAAACCAAAATGATAATGTATTTTACCTGTTTCTGATTAGGGTTTTGTTGAATGGTATATTGGTCCGAACTCCTTGATCATACCAGTTTATATCAGAGTCTCAATAAAACGTTTGATGCATACCATCAAAGGATTCCAGATTACATCTTTCCAATTGCTTCATAGCTTTAGGACTGAACAACTTGATATCACATTAGTTAAGTGTACCGTTTAGTGCATTTGGTTATATTGTCTTGGTAACGATCCCAGTATAGAACACCTGGTTGGTTCAAGCCTTGAGGAAATTATTTAATGAATAAAATAGGATAGAGAATAATATTTGTACCAATTTTTATACACACTTCGTATACATTTTTAATATAAAAGACTAATATTTTATCTTTCATCTCTTATCAATAACTAATTAACTATCAATACCGTCACCAAAAACTATGGCGTCACCAAAAAAAAATAATAATTATCAATACCAAGAATAAAAGATGTTCAAGAAACAAAAATCATGCATAAAACATTCTGAGTTGAGTCTATTACTTTTCAATCCCTTCCCTTTCCTCTCCTTTTCTCCATGAATCCCACAACATAAACACATACATATATCATTCTAGGAGAAAAGGGAAAGTCTATATATGTTTCTCCCAGACACCACAAAGCCCCCACTCTCAACTTCATTACGCCATCATACAACAACAATAACAAAGCCTTATCTCATTAGGCGGAGTCAGCTACATAGATCAAACGATGCTATTAAACCTATCATGTATTATGTTTCCAGTGAGACCATTAAACCACTTGCATCATCTTACACTTAAACTGAAGCACACATCCAGCAAGACAAACCAAAACCAAGCAGCTTAAGCATAAACAGAGTCATCGAATTCCAACACCGATCATCAAAGACAAACCTTACCATTGAGTTACATAGAATTAAAGATGAATCATTTACATAACAATGGGGTTTTTGGTTTTCCAGAACCAGAAAAACAGGGTCCATGTCTCCAAGGATAAGAATTTGACAATTAAAACTAAAATACCGAAAACAGACTAATACTTTGCACTAAATTTCAACTATCTTAGCTCTAAAGCCTGCACCTTTGGAGCTACTCATTTGGGTTAATGTTTTAAAAACAATAGACCACCTTGTGGACTCTAGGAGCACGTTTTTAACTCTAAATATCCCCAATTTTGTTTTCACATCTACAGAACAAAAACAAAATAAAAGTCTCTTTGAAACGAATACTGGACAGGGTTCACAGAAGTACCAAATAACTAGAGACAAAAATACCCTCAGTTTGACAAGAATATGTACCCATCTAACAACATTCTGAAATCTCCACCTTCGGTGAACTGTGAGTGAGAAAACAAAACAATCAAACCCTCAGAATCTGAAGCTTGGTGGAGAAAGCAATGGCAACCCAATCTGGCTGAGAAGATGACCACTGAAGCTGCTCAATCTCTGCACCAGCCGTGTACGCAAGAATCGGGTCCAAACCACCCTCCACAGGCTGACCCATCGAAGAAAGGTCCCAAATCAAAGCCTGTGAGTCATCCCCAGCTGTACAGATATGGCAAGAACTATGTGGCGCCCAAGCAATGGCATTCACACTTGCCTGGTGCCTCTGCAACTCGACAACTGGAAGCGTCGGAAAACGAATATCAAGCACCACAACCTTGGCACTATCCATTATGATGGTAGCCATGTACCTAGCAGATGTTTGAGTTCAATGAGTTTTAAGGGGCATAAGAAGACGGTCCTATTTTTAGTTAGAGTAATGTTAGGAAGTCAACTTTTTTTTAAAATGATTTTGTTTATCTTTAATTCTAGATCATAAATCATAAACATTAACCCTGAACTCTAAATTATAAACCGTAAACATAAAAACACGGTCCTATTTTCAGTTATGCTATCACTTGAACAACAATTTGTTGAACAACACACATGATATTATATCCACCATTCAAAACAAAACTAAAAGCCAGAAAATAGGTGGAAACTCCCGGTCAATTGTTTTCGTGTGCAATTGATAGTTAAATATTATCAGATAGTAATTTAGTTAAACATGTCAAAAATCATGAAACGGTTCTCAATTTTCAATTTCACACTACAGCTGAGTCTCCATGTGCATATCATAAATTCCAATCACGAAGTTAATCCCCCCACCCCCTTTTCCTCTTCTTCCCACAACAAAACAAAATGTGTATCTCAACTGAATCAATTAGGGCATATGCTTAAATAACAATTGGTGAACAGCACATAATAAAAAGTGTTGGCCCCTAATATTTCTCTCAGCTTAAACAACAATTTGGTGAACAGCACACACAATATTATATCCACCATTCAAAACAAAACTAAAAGCCACAAAATATGTGCATATTATAAATTCCAATCAAAATGCACGTAGCTCAAGTGAATGAACAATTAGGGATATGCAACCCATATCAGTCTTTATCATATTGAATGTTGAAATTGAGAGTACTGATATCAAGAATTAGGTTAAAATGTTAAGAAAGAGACGAACCTAGGATCCTGCTTGTTCCAGCCGAGGCGAACCAAAGGAGTATCAGGCTCAGAGCTCTCGTAAATAATGGTGGAATGCTCCTTATCGCGAAGATCAAAAACCCTAACAGAACCATCAGCAGAAACGGAAGCGAAAACCCCAACACCACCCCAGGCAATATCATACACCTCCTTATCATGCGCAATAAGCTGCGTATCCACAGCCTCCTTCTCAATATCCCAAATCGTGCACGTCGTGTCAATGCTCGACGTCCCGATCCGCCGTGGCTCCGCCTCGTTCCAATCGAATGACGTCAGCGGCCCGCAGAACTCGCTGTTCTTGTTCCCGTTCAGGAGACTCTTAAGCTCAACCCCACCGCCACCGCCGCGGGAGCCGTTGCCGTTGTTGTTGGCGGTGGTGGTGGCGGCGTCGTCGGAGTTGGTGGAGTCAGGGAGGCGCCAGACGCGGAGGAAGTCGGAGGAGGTGGCGAGGAGGTCGGGGCGGGAGCAGTCCTTGTCGGGGATGAAGATGGCTTTGGTGGGAGGGTAGGGGTGCTCGAAGGAGAGGGCGGGATCGGAACGGATCTCGCCGGTGGAGTCGTCGAGCTGGACGATCTCGACCTTGTTAGGGTACTGTTCCAGTAAAGAAGCGATGGCGAGGCGGTACTTCTTGTCGCGGCGGACGCTCCAGTTCATGGCGTAGATGTGCCATGGAGCTTCGTAGGTGTAGATCTCCGAACGCTTTTGCTGCTCGTCGGAACCGTCTTGGGTCGGGTCACTGCTCGCGCCCATCGCTTATGCGGGTCGGACCCTCTGAGTGAGTGTGGTACTCTTGTTTGCTTCTTCTTTCTTAATTAATGAAAATGCTGATTTGAGGAGGCGGCGGATGGCTCAGGGGATTGTGGGTGTGAGGAGCCTCTCATCCTACTTAGCCAAATGGGGAAGACTTTCGGTGGGGTCTACTTAAACTTTATTTCCATTAACGGATTATTATATTTCTTTTATAGTTACTATTTTATTTAGCCTTTGAAATGGAAATGGTCAATAACACAACACAGAATTTTAATGCACATTTTTTTCTTTTCACCAGAGGAAACAAAATGAGAAAGAAAGAAAATGAAGAGAAAGAAAATGTTAGTTTAGTTCTATATTATTTTAGATTGTGTTTTGATAATTAATAAACATAAATATAATTATATAACTAAAAAATTCATCAAAGTAC
>NC_029790.2:114454839-114458242 GCF_000816755.2 Arachis ipaensis | reverse complement strand
TTCAAATGTATTGTCTGCAAATTAGAATTATCTTTCAATTCAGGCTTAGCGTATATAAAATGGGAGTTTTGTGTCAGAATCATCTTACATGCGACAGCCACGAAATGAAACTCCGTTTTACCTTCATCGCATGCGAATTGGGTATGCTGCAGTTCTGCCACCACTTTGCAGCTGGCTCCCGCGAAATGGCCACATCAAGTGGGACACCTGCGAAATAGACACCCAACTTATATAATTGTATGTATGATTCAACTATCGTATTCGACTCCCCCTATACTACACGTAAAATTAACTGAAACATCTATGGTTATATATTGGTTTAGTTCTTTTGGATTTTTAGGAGTGAATTGAGAGATCATTTTTTGGATCAAAAACTGCAAAGCTATAAGAGAAGAGTGATGAAATGATAGCTTATTTGGATCTCCAATACTATTTATGTAGTTTTTGTTATAGATCATGTTAGTTCTCTTGTAACATCCTGTATTTTTAAAAATCTAAATATAAATAAATTATGGTATCAGAGCAGTCCTTCTTGTAGAGGCTTGGGAGTGGACTGACTGTATTCTACTGCATACTCTAAGTATCTGTCATGCTTTATAACTAGTTCTAACAAGAGTTTATGTTTTATATGCATGACTGTCTGGTGATTAACGCTATTAGTTTACCATTGCATACTTCATGATATTAAGTTTGGCCAACTTAATATTAATGATTTATGTATATGGGAACACTAATGGGTTATCATAGACGAAATAGAAGTAATAGGTAATGCGAATCACGAGGTTTTTGGAACGTTAGAAACTAAGTTCTAGAGATTAGTTCCGTTTCGACGTATAATCTTTATTCGTGCTCGGCATTATCTCTTTCTTTATCAATTGCATTGAAGTCTCTAGTTCTTAATCTCTTTCTTGGAATGTGGTTTGGATATTTTTTCATCATATCTTGTCATTCATATATATCCTTGCTTGATTATGTTCCTACCTGTTGCTTGAATTTTTAAGGAACATTCAACTTTGACACTATTCATAAATTTTGTATTTGTTGATTTGATCTTGAATTAGTTTTTGTCCAGCCAAAAGCGTGACATTTTGATAGTAAGGATGTTACATTAATTTATTCATATTTGGATTTTTAAAAATAGGAGATGTTACATCTCTAATAACCATTCCTTGATGAGAAGGTTGCCAATTGCATAAGATTCTCACCATTGTTGGGTTTTAGACACTGGTAGATGTATTAATAGCTTAGAAGTTAGGTGAAGATAATTACAACCTCACAAGATGTATAAAATAATAAGTCAATCTTATGTATTCCATACTCAATTGAAGTCTTCATCATTTATTTTACTATGCTCTTATGTTCTCATATAACTTCAGTTCAACAATTTTAATATATAAGAATATGAGATTGATTCTTCAAAATTGAAATATTAACAATAAAAAGGTCAATTGAACTTGAACTTAAACTTGAAGGAAATTTCTGTGGTGCTGAAGAGAGATTCATTAACACATGCTAAAGCCCATGTGTCATGGTGTGAAGGGAATAACGTGTCTCTCAGACATGATGGTTTGGCCTGAGCTATTACAGGTAGTGCTGTCAATGGGGCTTATTCTTTTCAGAGTTTGTGTCAGAATGAAAGATGTTAAGATGGTCATTAATAGACACTAATTAATTTGGTTTATAGAAATAATTTTTTTTGCAATGTAATATGTTATTTTTGGTGGAAATGGATTCATGGTCGGCTGGGCCTTGGAAGTTAAAATTTTGGAGGACTGTGTGTAGTGATGAAAACCCCATGGATATAATCATGGGTTTTGAATAATATATGGACGTTACAAATCAGAAACAAATATGATGGGTCTAAGTAGGAAAAAATAATGGGGTTGAAGCTGTTATGTGACTGTAATATATTTAAAGTAGGTATCTTCTTTATTAGTTATGAATGTTATTGTAAATATCATTAAATATGTATTAATATAAATGTTGAGATATTTTTGTTAAAAACAATGCAATTTTTTTTAAGATTATGTAATATGTATTGATATAATCTTTCAAAAAAGACGTGTGGTATATAATATTGTAATGAATATAAAAGAATGAGTTAGTTAGTAGAAAGATTGTTTAATTTAATATGTACATAAAATTTAAAATGTGTTTTTATGAAGAAATACTAGAATTTTATGTTCTTAGTATGTAATAACTACATCATTAATTGTTCAGTAAAATTTTTGAAAATTTGAGTATGTGTAAAATATTAGTGAAGAAGATTATCTAATCATGGCATGAGCTAAATTTTTGTTAATTGTATCGGGTTATTACTTTATTCAGGAATAAAAATCGCTAAACCTGAGAATAGACATCAAAGAAATACAATCGGAATAATACAATAACAGTAGAACGTTTCAAAGACATTTTATTTTCATGTAATAAGGTGGTCAACGTCATCAACAGCACCCTAATTCAAATCCGTTTACAGCAACGTTAGAGCTGTATATGAACAAAGAACACTTACTTAGTAGACTCACAGCGAGAATTTAAAAAAAAAATTTAGCTTATGTCAAGAGTCCGACTCTGACAATGGTTAGTGTTGTTGGAAATTCGCAGGGCAGTGATTGATTGTGAATGTGTCGTAGGTTGCACAGTGTTTAGGGTCTCTTCTAATTTGAACTTACTGATAGACCGAATGTAGCTGATAAAAGGCTCTAGTCTCTAGGGTTAGAAGAAAGTTAAATAGCAGTCCGATGACGGACTCCATAACTATCTTCACTCGCACACAGTTACTTTCTGATAATTTTGTAGTTGATGGAGAGTGTGATACAACCCCCCTGGATCGTGAGAATTTTCGATTAAGGATCCAAGGTTGAAAATTTGGGTTGCAGAATTTAGAGTTTAGGGTTTATGAGAAAAGGTTTATGGTAGAGAATTCGAGAAACACGGCTAGATTTTGACGGTGTAAGATTTAGGTTTTATGTTTTAGGATGTATCGTTTTAGGGTAGTAGGTTGTATAATTTACATTTTAGAGTGTATAGTTTATAATGTAGGATGTTGAATGAAATAAAATATCAAATGATGCATGGTTAAAAGTTTTATTTTTTAAATCGCTATACGTGGGTGTCACAACACTCCTCTATTGTTTGGAGTTTTGAAACTCATTTATATTATTAATATTATAATATTATTGACACGGTATCTGAAAAGGTATTACATTAATGAAGCTTTGAATACATATTAATAAAATCAATAAATAATTAATGCATTATGATGATATAACTATAGACAAATATTTCTATTTAAACTATAAAATATTTAAAATGTAAATACTTAGCTATAAATTTATATTTAAATATTTATTATACTATAACAAATATTAAGGAGTATAATAAAATAATGACTGAATAATAT
>NC_029790.2:114429658-114454814 GCF_000816755.2 Arachis ipaensis | reverse complement strand
ATAATACATATAATTAATAATAGATTCATTACTTGTATTCAGTAAATATATTAAAAAAATAATTTATGACGATATAGACAAATTGAGACAAGGATTATATATATAGGATTAATTTATCATACGATATTATATTAATTAAAAATTTTAATACTATAATATGCACTTTTTTTTCATCATATATTCTGTTCAAAATACTCTATTTAAATTTGTTATTAAAAAATTAACCATAGTTAATAAAAGATGTATAGATATGCATATTTGTAAGATCATTGTTATAAAGACTCTTTATACTTCGAATACATAAATCTATAACTCTTCACACTCTGAATATGTTAATCTATAGCAATTCCAAATTAAACATTTTTTGGGGAGGGGGGAGGGTTTATAATAATAAACGAAGACAAAACAATTAATGCATAAATGTATAATAAAATGGGATAGAACTATTTGTAAACCGATGATTTGCCATGAGGTTTACAGTTGGTTTTACTAAGATGGTGTGATTGTTGTTAGTATGTGAATTGGTTTTATATTTGGAAAAGGATGAGGAACCAATGCTCTTATTATACAATGCATACAATGGGGGTTTAATTGAAATTAAAATTAAATTATGGGTATTGGGGGTTTAATTGAAATTAATGCTGAATTATAGTTACAATCATTAATTATGAAGATTTGCTAATTTGAATGGTTCAAAAAATTAGGATTCAGTTATACCAAAACACAAACCATGATCATTTCTCTATGAACGGCGCCGACACAACCAAGAACCCAACCCCTCTCGCCGACGTTACTATCTCATCTTCTTACTGGCTCGTGTGTTATCACCAGAAGTCACTCTCGGAGATGTCGAGGTCCGCACCGGTGAACGCCCAGAAGCGCATTCCCAGCGTGTGGCTCCTTCCGACGGCACCGCATCAAGTTCACTTGCCCAACCGACCTGTGGTCTATTCGGTTTATTCATCGTGCAAGATAAAGGAGTTAATAGTGTCTCTCCTTTGATACGTCCATCACCGTGTGGTAGTTCGTAAATGGCGTGTAAGATCGTGCAGTCTCTGTGTCATGTTCTATCATCCATTCCTGACCACAATCCATCAAAACTACCGGAAGAAGCTCCAGAACATTGTGTCACCGACGGTCAGCAGCCTAATAAGGTGAGAATGGTTCATTGAATTGTTCACCATGGATGCTTATTATTATAAGTTTTAGATATTTATCTTTGCATGCAGGTATAATATCTTCAGAGATTAGAGTAAAGTAGTTAACAAAATAGTGCAGAATCATATTAGTCTTAAATTGACCTGGAATGAATAAAATATGTAGGTGCATGTACTAGCATAAAGAAGCACTAGTTCTTCTGCATGAAACTAGAAAATTCCTATTAATAAAGAGTGAGTTAGGTATCTATGCAAAATAGTTTATTTTATGTAAAAAATATCATATTTTATAATGTAAAAACAAGGCCACAAATGGCCAAAGAAGCATATACGAATGGTTAAATAGCAGGTTCTCTTCCAACATATAATCATGATAATCAGATGAATTATGGGTTAATATATTGCTTTAATTAAAACAAATAACAGAAAATGAGTTCATTTAGAAAAATTTTGGACACAAAGATTAACACACCATGAATGCTTATTTATATAAGATTTAGATGTTCATCTTTGCATGGAGGATATGAGTGCGTTAATGAGTCATGGAATATTAATATACAAATTTAAACCAGCATGTATAAGCAATTTAATTGATACACTGGACAAGTGGCTAGTTTAGAAGTAATCACCCATGATGTGCTTGATGCCTAGAGAATAAAACGATGAGGAGATTATTATATTGTTAAATATAATAAGATAAAAATAACTGCATTATTATTGTTAAGACTTTTTCCGAAAATGTAAGCTAAATAGAATAATAAGAGTCATGCATGTTTAGATACATATTATATATATGAGTATACATGATAGATGGCATATGCATTAAAAATGCCACTTTAGTGACATTGGATTCTCAAACTCAGTAATGAAATAAGTGCATGTTGGTTGTATGTGCTGCTTTTTTATATCGGTGGTACACAGTATGATGTAGCACAGAGGATATTAGTAGTTAAAATGCTTATATAATAGGTTAAATATAATAGTTTCCATCAATAGGTGATACCGATGCATTTTTTTCCAAATTAATATGGGTAGGATGATGCGGTCCAGTTATATTTTTGTATCCTTATATATGAAGTTTGGAAAGGATTTTTGTGCATCTCATTTACTAGTGGATTATCTAAATAGTTTTCATGAATATGATTTTTGGTGTTTATTTCCGTGATTATAGGCCATGCCAAGATTGGATGTTACTGAGGTTGGAAGTGAAGAGATGGATATTTGTTACGAGGTTTGGATTCTAGTTTCATCCTGTATTATAATGCTTGGGACAATAACCATCGTGATTTTACATTTTGTTCATTTATTTTGCGAATATAGGACATGCCGCTTTTGGAACTTTCCCAGGTTGGAAGTGAAGAGATGGATCATGGTCACCAGGTTTGGTCTCAAGTTTTATTTTTGGTAGCCTTGAACCGCATGGTTGATTTGAACTTTAACGGTTTTGTTTTATTTTTTTTAAATAAATTTGATACTTAGGTACTGGATCACGATGGCCTTCGGGAAGATGAAATACCATGTGTTGGAATGCGGTTTGAGCAATTGCAAATGGCTCATGAATTCTATGTGACATACACAAAGAAAGTCGGGTTTTCTACTAAGATACGGACGACAACCTGTGATATGATCACAAATCAACCCATTAACCAAGCTATTCACTGTAAGAGGGATGGGTTCCATGTGTCTCGTGTCAAAGCGTCAACACGGAAGAACAGGATCTCAGCCGCTGGGTGCAAGGCAAGGATATACGTGAAGTTTGACAAGGAGACGCAAGACTAGTTTTTCTTCAAGGTGGAGTTGAGTCACTCGCACCCATGTTCAGCGAGAAAGGCGGTGCACTACCATGAGTATAGCAAGCTGACCATGCATGCGAAGTGCGTGATTGAAGACAATGATGAGGCTGGGATTCGACCAAACAAGACTTTCCTAGCTTTGGCAAATGAGTCTGGGGGCCCATCTAACCTGGGATACTCAGAAAAGAATTTACGAAACTATATTACAGCTAAGCTCCGAACCAGCAATGTCAACGTGGATGTCAGAGAGATGATGAACTATTTCATAATAATAAAGGACATCAATCCAAACTTCTTCTACGCGGTGAATTTGGACAATGAGTGTAAATTTCAGAGTGCAGTATGGGTGGATGCAAGGTGTAGGGCGTCGTACGAATATTATAGAGATGTTGTGTCACTTGATAGCACATACAGCACAAACAAGTATGGAGTTATTTTTATGGGGTTAGCTTTATTCTTTTTTTTCCTAGCTTGGTCGTGACTGATATTTGTTTTTTGTCGCTATTTTTGCATGTAGGCATTGATTACCATTTGCGTCGTTCGTCGGTCTCAACCACCATGGTAAGTCGACCATCCTTGGTTGTGCTCTTCTTGGAAATGAGAAAATCCCAAGTTATGAGTGAATTTTCCGCCAATGGGTCAAGTGCATGGGAATTACTCCACAGCGGATCATTACCGATCAATGCAAATCCATTTTTCGTGCAATAAAAAATGTGTTACCCGATACACGCCACCGGTGGTGCATCTGGCACATTACGAAAAAGTTACCGCACAAGCTTAGAGGTTATCGCCGGTACAGAGAGTTGTATGATGAGTTCAATGATATTGTGTGGAACTCTCGACCGAGAAGTCATTTGAGGATAACTGGTATGAATTCATAGACGAGCACAACTTACATAACAACACATGGCTGTCAGGTCTGTTAGTGTACAATTATTTTTTTCTCATTAGTTGAAATATTTTTGGTAGGTGTTTTTATATGATTTATTAAGAAGTTTATTTTTCTTTATGTAGACCTCTTTGATGATCGATGCATGTGGGTCCCAATATTCTTCAAGGGTGAATTTTGGGCTGCCATGAAAAGCACGCAAAGGAGTGAGAGCATGCACTCATTCTACGAAAATTTTTTACACAGTCGGACTAGCTTGGTCCAATTTGTTCACAAATATGACAATGTGCTTGGAATTAAGGAGCAAAGGAAACTGGAGGATGATGCAGCAGACTTGAGGGGGGTTATCCCTTGTGCAACGACCTCACCTATGGAGAGACAATTTTAGCAGGAGTACACTACCTGCATGTTTAGGGATGTTCAAATTGAGTTTGTTAAGAAGGCTAATTGTAGGGTCTCTGTTGTTGCTGAAGAGGGGCCAGTGGTATGCATGAAGGTTGAAGAGGAAAAACTAGTGAATGATAGTATTCTTTGTGTTCCGTACGACGTCCACTTTTATCGATCCACACAGGAGGTTCATTGTGAGTGTAATCTATTTGAGAGTTCAGGAGTGTTATGCTGTCATTGTCTTGAAGTCTTCCATTCTTACAAGGTTTATAAAGTACCTAATCGATATGTTCTCCCTTGTTGGAGCAAGAACACAAAGCGCAAGCATACATATGTCAAGAGTAGTCACGACGTCAGTCGGTCGGATGAGATTCATGTTGCATTCAGGAGACTATGTGCACACTTTCTACAACATTGCTTAGGATTTTGTAAACGACGATGAAGAAACAGCCTTGCTCCATGCTGCTCTAGAAGAAACAAGAGTTAAGTTGACTGCTCACCGTGTCAACAAGAGGTCCGAGACTGTGGCGGACTCCCACAACAATAATGGCTCAACAAGTTCGAACGTTGCCGTTGTGATGGACATCCAAGCCCCATCGAAGGTCAACACAAAGGGCCGGCCAAAGAGTAAGAGGCTCGGCGCTACCCTGGAGAAGTCATTTAAAAAATCTGCTCGGAGAAAAAACAAGCATGACCCCTCGGTAAATGTGTGTATCAACCTCGACCCAGCATCTTTATTTGGTATAGTACTATGGAAAAGTTAACTGTTGACTTTTTGTTTTGTTAACCAGGTGGTTTGTCCGGAGTCAACTCAAGATGTAAGATTCGGTGGTGTTGTAGGCCAGGCTGATCCCGAACAAGTTGGTGGCTTCATGTCTTTATTAAGCTCCTTTAGCAAAAGTTAAGATTTGTTATACAATGCATTCATTTTTTTTTTCAAGATTAGTGGATGAGGCTGGTTTCATGGGGTAAACATATAGGGTTTAAGTTTCTATACAGTTGATCAGAGAATAAGATTGGATTGATTACATGAAACATGTTAATGTCACCCGAGTGAACCCTTTTGCGTTATTTTATTCCAATGAATTGAACGCATAATTAGTATATCCCATGGTTTTCCTTTTACTTCGGAGTATCGGTCTTCACCCTAAGCATGGATGGGTATCCGTGAGTATTTCTGTGTGCAGCGTTTGTTTGTTTTGATTAATTGTGACCAAGTTACACTGGATGTTCATTACAGTAAAGTATAGGATGTTTAGTTTAACTATATCTGTGGATGGTCATTGACCGCCTACTCCAATATGCGCACACATGCTTACTTTACTAAACAACTTTGATAACCATAGGAATCTAAGTTCCAAGAGAAATAAAACCATAGAGTCTTTTACGGTAACATAACCACTAAATTCTTCTCATGTGCAACAACAAAATTAATCCTGATGTCATTCAAAGGTGACTTTAATAAATCCCTAGGCATATCACCATGTCATTCTAATTAGGCATAACTAAATCGCTAAGCATATCAGCAGTAACTTTCATAACTATAGTATGGTAGCCATACGTGAAAGGTCATTATTCAATTAATAAAAGGTCATTATTTTTTTAAATGCATTTTTATTATGTTCTAAAAGTGCATTAGCATATATACTCCTTATTTTTTAATGATTTGCATAATATGCCTGTTATTAGTAAATTACAATATTTGCCTGTTTAATACATAGTATTCTTTAATTTTTAATAGTAACATGAAACATAATTATCTTAATTTAATAAAAACTTATATCTATGGTATTAACTTCAAATATATTTTTAACTAATATTCTATTGTTAATTTACATAATTTACCTCGTTATAAATTCACAAAAAAGGGAACATATATTATATTTATTATCAATTATGATGCTTATATTATTTTATAAACATTATTAAAATGTAAAACATTACATAAAAAATTCTTTATTATTTGTTTCTACACTTGGGGTGACTATAAATTTTTGAATTTTTATTAAGACTTCGAATCAAAGTTAAAAATAACAATTTCTTATTCTTGAGCGGATGTTAAATTTCACTATTAGCATGGATGTTTATTATAGTACATTATAAGATATTTAGTTTAACTATATATGTGGATGGTTATTGTTCCTATAGTCCAATATTAACAAATATGACTACTTTACTATCCAGCTTTGATAACTCCGGGAATCTAAGCTGCAAGAAAACAAAGACCCTTACACGGTAACATAACCAACGTATCATTTTAATGTCAAGCCAAAAAAATTTCATCCTAGAATCATGTAATTCTAATGTGACAAATAAATCCGTAACCATATCGTTAGCAAGTAAAATAATCACAATAAGGTAGTTCAATTCACTGGAGCTAAGCCTAAGTAAGCAACTTCTTTCTTCCTTTGCGCATTGCCCCCTTCGGTAATCCTTCCGCACGTTCAATCAATGACCTCGTGCTAGGTGCAGTGTATGGTGAACTAACGTCCTTCTTCTTGTTCTGTGGTGCATTGCGCCGAACAGGTTTAACCGTTTCCTCCAAAAATGAAATAAGCTGCTGAATCAATGCATTGTGTTGGCCACAAATAATGTCAAGCATCAACTCCATCCTGTATGAACTGAGTGAATCTTGGGAGAACATTTATCAGGCGATTTGGTATTAAGAACCGTTACAGTGATATTTATACAACATGAATGATGACATCCTGGCAAATGTTTACTTAACAAACTTGGTCCCATTCGTAAAGTTCACGATCTTCTGTCCACCTTTCCATTAATTTAATAACGCACATGTCACAGTCAAAGCTACATGAAAACAAAATACTATTGCAATTAGGATGTCAAAAACCTGTAACGTGCTATGCCACAGTAGTTAAAGAAAACTAAAAAATTTCTCAAATTTGGGTTATAATTTCATCTCACTTGTTCGGTTGCATTGGGACCTTGGCATAGGAACGAGCTGGGCCGTACGTACTGCGAATGAAGCCAGGAATAGCAATGCTTGCCATATCCTCACACAGTCTCCCCTGAAAATCATGGAACCAAAAAATCGCGTATAACATGCTATCGTAATAGATAATATAGCTGTATACTAAATAAAAGAAGTATATTATATTACCACATACGCATCGAGCTTATCTCGTTCATCATCTACTGGTGCAGAATGCAAACTGTCAAGTATAGCTATTCGCTTCGCATTCACCTCAAATGCATATACCCACCAATGACCCCCCGCCCCCCGACAGTAAGAAAATAACCACTGCAGCAAACAGTGCATATGAATAGCTCTATCTCGTTAGGAAAAAAATATGAAGATAAAAAAAATCATATTGATGTACCTCGAGCATTCAAGAACCACAACATACTCACATCATAGGATAACCCATTTCCAACAGCATAGTATAGTAAACTCAATCAACTTTAACCATGTATTTAATATTTGAATCCAAAGACCGCGTGAGGCTACATATACAAATCATGGTTAAATATTTCATAACTGAAAAAGCAACTTACCCATTTTCTCTTTGCTGCTACTACTTTGTCAAAGAACCTTGTATCCTCACCGAAGCTTGGACTAAGACCAACATAAATTGGCCTCACACCGTCAATAAATGAAGCCAGACTATCATTTCGTGTCACTGATTCCTGCAAACCCACACACATAGTCAGAATCCAAACAAAAACTAACCGGCTGTGTAAATAGAAGAATGAAATTACCAAGATGCCTGGAGACACGCAATAGAAATCTCGCTTGAACCTAGATGAGTCGGTGTCGTTGAAAGAGTAGCACATCCATTGAATTACCTAAACAATTTATCTAGCAATTGTCAACTATATCCCGATATAAAGACACGGAATTAAAACGCGTGATCAAGATCATATACTTACGCAGCTGTTGACCCAATTGTGGGGTTTCAAGGACCAGAAGTCCTTCCTTTGTAATACCATGTATTCCAGTCCCTCATACTTAGCTAAATCTTGATCTCCGTTCAAGGACGAGTCCATTATCCATGTTCTGATTTTTTTCTCCTTAGTCTCTCCCAACTTTATTTTTTTTAGGCTTGGATGAATTGATTGAATCGGGGAAGGGGTTGGAGTCTTCTCAAACTGAGTTAAACCGAGTGAAAAGCTAGGTCTCCCTGGACTCGGTGTATGGTAGCCTGATTTGTTTGGCAATACAGTTTGCAGGGGCTGCATAACTATGGCCTTTGATTCGCACCCCTTTTCAACATTATTCAGAACTTCCTCAAATTCAGGACACTGAACGATCGAGATGTTGAATTCGCTGCAAAGGAATGCGACATGAAGTTAGCTAAAACAACAATTTATGACTACCTAGACGGCTAATCACAAGGCAGGGTATGACAAATAAAGAAGAAAAACATACAGCATGGTTAGCCTGAAATTACTAACCAGTCAAAATCATAGTCACTGAGCTGGACATGTGCTGCTGGTGGCGTGTGTAGAGATGCATCCGTGTGTTGAGTGTTTTCTTGTTGCGGACTTTTATGATTGCCCTTGCACACGGGCTCTGCTTGTTCTGCATCATGTGACCAAGGCCGATGTTAGAATAATCGTATCCTTCTAGCAAGCGGCATGTGGACATCCTCATCAAAGTCCGGGACTATCAATGCCGCAACATTGCTTACTAGGTTTTTTTCTCTTGGAATTGCTTTTTTGGTGCCGATTCTAGATCGGCTTCTGTGGACAGGCAACTTTCTCCTCGTACCAGGCCTGTATTCCTGTGGTGTATATTCATACATATCGTCACTTGCACTAAGAATACTATAACTCTTCGTAATAGATATCGTCATTTGAATGAAAAACACGAGCATAAGCGAACATCAACAACATCACTAAAGTGAACATCCAAAAGCCCTACTAAAGCGAACATCAACAACACCACTAAAGTGAACATCTAAAAGGGCTACAAAAAACATGAACGTCCATCGTGGAGCATCAAATATCTCAATTGCTACCACACAAATCATCAATGAAACTATTTTCACACAATCCATCATCTTGGCAGCCGCATAAATCAATTACTTCATACACAAAAAGCGATGGAAATAAATAAATCATAATTTATATTTCTGGTTCAGATCAGAACCTAAGCTGAGCATGTTAGCTGCATCTATTTAATTACCAAACTCAACCCAAATAAAACTTAACAAAAGTAACACACAACAAATGTATTCAAACAAGCATTCAAAATAAAATCATGCCATACAACCACACCAATCAGCATTGCATACTACTTTCACACACTGAATCATCTTGGCAGCCGCATAAATCAATTATTTCATACACGAAAAGCCATGGAAATAAACAACTCATAAGTCATATATCTAGTTCAGATCAGAACCTGAGTCGAGCATGTTAGCTGCATCTGTTCAATTACCTAACTCAACCGAAATAAGAACTTAACAAATATAAACACAACAAATGTGTTCAAACAAGCATTCAAGATAAAACCATACCATACAACCACACCAATCATCAATGCAAACTATTTTCACACACTCCATCAACTTGGCAGCCGCATAAATAAATTATTTCAAACATAAAAAGCCATGAAAATAAATAAATCACAAGTTATATATCTAGTTCAAATGAGCGCACAACATATCATAAAGAAAGCGAATCACCTTATCCAACTCCTTATAGCTTGGCTGAGATTTAGTGCTGCCTTTGATAGACGGTGATTGGTCAGCATCATTGCGGGTCCTTTTACTCCTTCCTTTCTCGTTAACTGCTTCACTATTAGTCTATTTCTATTTTTTTTCTGTTTTCTTGCATTGTTGACTACGCAACCCTGTGTGATCAACATGGGACAACAAATACATGAAAAAAATCAACGTGAACCTCCAATTATATCTGTATTCTACTGTACTGTTAAAAAGAGAGTAGTAGAGATTAAACCTGTGAGATCACATGGTCGGCCTTCTTATCAAGTTCATTAGTGGTCCATTCAACAATCCAAGTCTCGGGCACACGACATGCATGCAACGGACCATGTTTTAGGCGGTGATAGTACAAAACCTATACACAAGTAACTTGAATATTAGGACTTAAACATAAAGCCATATATCATTTTTAAATTTACGTAATTTATTTGCAATACCAGCAACACGAACATGCACCCGCCGCATGTTTCCCGGTTCTCGTCTTGGAATTTCCTTATCGCATCCCGCAGCCACTTTAATATCTGATACGGCCAATGAAATCTTCTTGGGTTAGAGACGTCCAATATCGGAGGGAGGTGCCATGGAGAAATAGTCTTCTGGCTTGTAGGGTTAAGAAACATCTTCAATACAATCAAGATAAAGTATCTTCTAAAGGTCATCCTCTGTTGCTCGGTCTCCATCAGACAGGCAAACAGAAAGTCCTGTAACTAGGTTGTAGTTTTCTTTTGAAATTCTCTCTTTATTGCCAAATGCGACTCATTTTTTTTTGCAATACCGGTATTGGGTCACCTACGCGAAACGAAACAGTTTTCCACAATCAGTACGTGTAAACATGGGAAAAAGCATAACCACGAACCGAGAGTTTTACATCTTACATAACTTACACTAACTTTGAGAAGGTATGCCGAATACATTGCCGATAAGTTCGGCGGTAATTCAAATATTCCCGGCGTCGACCCTTAGAGTGTTTGTCTCCACGTCATAGGCTCTAGCTAGTTGGAGCATGATGCTCTGTTTCACATGCCATTGTGGTACCCGACGCAGGAAGTCAAATCCAATGGCCTCAATCTCCGCTAACTTAGCTTGCCCATTATGTCGTTCTAAATGGATAAATAAATTGTTGACGTAGCAGGGTGAGCATCGCGTCTCAACTAGTTTCTGTTGAGCAAAACAAAAAAGGATCAGAATATTTTCATAAAAAATAACCAACTATGTTCATTTATTCATGTAATCAATAGGATACCTTTTTACCCATCTGAGTGTGTCGTCGGCCGGTTTAGGGATTGGTTTGGTCGAGCATCGTGATAATTTACACACGCAATATTCAGCCGGCAATCTGAGTCATAAAGTCTTACAAAAGAAGCTGGTAAACTGCAGGCAAATAACGTAAATAATAGCATTATATTACATTGCAATTGATGTAAACTTAATCATTGGGCGCTATATGGCACGACAATATCATACTTATGTATCCAGACAAATAAGAAAATATTGGACACAAAGATTATAGCATTTTTCATATAAAGAAAATCTTGGGTAACAGAAGTATAATAGAATACAAAACCCTGCTGACTTAGATGCTTGGGACAATCTTGTGTATAATTCAATCTTGTAAAATTCTACCAATCCAACAAAGAAATGGTAGTATTAGCTTTACTTTTTAAAAAAAACCTGTTTACTAATTAAGTTTGTTGAATAGTAATCACTTCAGTTCAGCCCAATTCAAGTTCATCACGCTTCTTTCATGTTCCCTACCATTTTAGTCTTAACATTCATATTAATGATGGGTTGCTTTATCATCATCCACATGCAGGTATAATATTTTCAGAGATTAGAGTAAAGTAGTTAACAAAATAGTGCAGAATCCTATTAGTCTTAAATTGTCTTGGAATGAATAAAATTTGTAGGTGCATGTACTAGCATAAAGAAGCACTAGTTCTTCTGCATGAAACTAGAAAATTCCTAGTAATAAAGAGTGAGTTAGGTATCTATGCAAAATAGTTTATTTTATGTAAAAAACATCATCTTCTATAATGTAAAAACAAGGCCACAAATGGCCAAAGAAGCATATACGAATGGTTAAATAACAGGTTCTCTTCCAACATATAATCATGATAATAAGTTGAATTATGGGTTAATATCTTGCTTTAATTAAAATAAATAACAAAAAATGAGTTCATTTAGGAAAATATTGGACACAAACATTTAATTGAAATGTTTTATACAAAGATCAAACCTCACAATTTCTCCCTTGTCACCATCTATAAATGAGATAAAAAGCTATAACAACAGCACACCATACAAGTTGCACCTCAAGTGCATCAAACCTTTCCTTAGATCCATACAGCATATAATACCTTGTTAGAGTGTCCTAAATGCAATTTTGTTGTCCGGGTTTAAAAATCTAACGATCCAAGCCTGTTATAAAAATTACTTTAACTTTATTACAAACCAATAACAACAGTTTCAGCTAATTCTTTGGTTGTAGTGGCAATAAGAAAAAAAATGAACGACATTAGAAAAAAATTTGATGAATAACCATCCAATATACTATTAAAGTTACCATCCAACATACTATTAAAGTAACCATCCAACAAATATCAACCAATTTTCAACAATGGTCAGCCTGTATACGTCACGTTGCATGCACACGGTCCACACGGAAAGGGACAAAAAAATTTAAATTTGACTACTATATAAACACGATCCAAAACATTTTCCAACCTTTCCTGCGCAAAAATTAAATCACCAAGCATATCAAGATCATAGACTAACTATATACTCCACAGTCTCTGCGATAATAAACAGCAACCACTGCTTTTTCACCATGGGTCATCAGTGATTTAATCAACAAAATATATTTACTTTCAAACATACAACAGCTATTACCAATCCAAAAATGAACAACAAAACTCACTTACATTGGATGGTTATGATTCTTCTAGATGTGATGTTCTTTGTGTTTCCGGTGAACAGTGTGTTGACGAGCAGGTGGGTATTTTTTCCCGGGTCGGCTGCTCCGTTGATAGGAGAGGAAAGCGCCCATGCGATGAGAACTTTATTGCTGCTCGGTTCGTGGGTGAGTGCTCCTTGATTGCGTTCCTGGTCGGCGGCGTCGCGCACAGCGGCTCCTTTGCAAAGACGGCGGGATGATCAGGACCAAGAGGGCGCCGTCCTTGATGCCAACGATGAGGATTAATGGGTTGATGGGTGCCCTTCCTCGGTTGCAAAAGGGTTTGGGTGTCTGCAAAGAATGGGAGGGTTTGGGTTCTGCGCTGTTAGTGGTGTGTTCAAAGATTGGGAAGGGTTTGGGTGGGGGGAGGGGGTTGGAAAAACACGCTGAAACAAGAGGGTTGAGTGATTTGGGAAAAAAAATGTAAATATGAGAAATTGGGTGGTATGTTAAACTAAACAGCCAAAATAGGATTAGGGTTATTAATTGGTTAATTCTTTCTATTAATATTAATTGGGCCAAATAAAGAGCCCATTGTATACATTGTATACATATCTCATTGTCTCCCTAGCGGTGCTCTTTATATTTAGTACACGTGGATAAAAGAGTCATGGAAGTCATATGGTTACATGGTGTAAGTAATTAAATACGGAATATTTTAGGAAGACCAACCGAGAGATATTGATTCAAATTGAAAACAAAAGTGAAAGTTCCAACTAAGGGGCTACGAGGGTTTATTTGAAAGGGGACGCTAAGGAGACTTCCATTACAATTTTGACGTAGCTTCATTCGGAAGGGAATTTTTACGAAGCCATTCCCACATAACAACTAGCATACATGGAACGTGGTCATTTCCGTTACTATGTGGTGAGGAGAGGAAGAGAGCCCGGGATATACACGTCATGGGAGGAATGCAATCAGCAAGTATTCGGCTTCAAGGGGAGCAAGCACAAGGGCTTCATGGTAAGGCGCGACGCCGAGGCCTGGTTTTGAACTGCAAAACAAAGACCCCGAAGGAGAGAAGAGGGTAATGGGGAGTAAAGAGTTGGAGGTAAGGTTTGGAGAACTCAAGGTTGGAGAGTCAGTAACTGTTGCGGGCGAGGGGAGCATCAGATCTGGCACAACCGCGAGGAACCTCCTCCTGCATGAGCAAGGTACCTATTTTTGTTAAGTTTGAGGGTTACATTGGGTTTTCATGTTTCATTTTACACTTGTTCTTATATTGGTTGTGATCTGTGTTTGCATCTGTGGCAACAGATATTGCACTAGATTTTGACAAGGCATCGTTCATCGTCGTGGAAGACATGGAGCAGCTGCTGTTTAGGATTTGTGCTCAACTTAACGTTGGTCCTCCAGTATTTTTCCTCCATGACGGCTTCAGGATGGGAGGAAAGGATTATCACGGGTTTGGGGTCTCTTTGCAAATCCACAGCAAGGGGATTAACTTTTTTGTGTCGGAGAGGGTGTCCACTGATGAGAGATTGGCAAGGTAGGATGCCGCCTTCATCACTTTGGAGAGGCTCTTGGAGGAGGCGGAAGTGAAGATATTTGACTTCAACTATCAAGTTGCTCTTCGGTACAAAGAACAGGCAGCTGAGGCACAACGCATGGTAACGATGTCGGTGCTGGAGCGAGTAATGATATTGGAGAAAGAGAATGCTGAGCTTAAGCATAGGTTGGAAGTCTACAACCACATGTTCAGGTAGGGTGCTGGATTGTAAACGGCTAGTGGGAAAGTGCACGGACGTACGGTTTGTTACTTATGTGTTTTGTGTTTTCATTACATTAGGGGTGTTGTATGCATGATTATGTTTGAACTTTGGTTAAATGGCAATGTTAATGTTTGAGATGTTCAGTCTGGTTTCCCAGGTAGACAAAGTGTGTCTGCAGTTTATATCTTGTTATTGACCCTCAACAATAACCTGCCGTGAATTAATCAGAGGTTCTTGTATGCATGATATTAATCGTATGCAGTAATTAATTATTGATATTCAATGATATGCTGGGGTTTCTTGTTATGGTTCCCTTGGTCAGGTAATTCTTTCGGATGATGATCACAAAGGTTGATTCAAAAGTCAGTGGTCCAGTTACCCGCAGGTTAAGTCCATAATTAGTTTCACATTACGGTGAACTCCTATTGGGGGGATAGCAAAGTTTGATTACTACTGGATAACTGTTGTTAACTACTTAAAATTGTGGTGAAAAAAATAAAGCTCAGCTTATTGTTTAATTGAGAGAACTGGCATTAACCAAGCTGCATCTAAGTAAACGGTAAGGGTTCAGGTAATGGGTTTAGGAAATGGTTTCTTGGAGAAAACAAGTACGATGCTTGAATAATACTGCTTGAAAAGGTGGTTAGGATCTAACTTCGCTTTTCCCTCAAGATACACTATTGCAGAGTGTGCGTCACCGTCAGATATTTTAATACGCTGCTGTTTGTCAGCGTAGTTGTAGACATCCTTCTTCAGAAACCCCAACAACGAGTACCCACCGGCCATACCAGCCATGTACCCTACAATCTTAGCCGTTGCAATACCATACGCTTGCATCCTTTCTATCTGACTCTTTGCCGTTTCCGTTAACCCACGATGATTGGCAATCAAGTGCACCATTCCTGCCGGTGTCAACTCGTGGTTGTGTTCGGTGACTAGTTTCCTCACCTTCCAGCATTTATCATTCTTGTCTAAAAAAATCGATAACATTGCCTTGTAGTTAGTTCTTGTCTCCGGTTTGTGTTCCCTCCTTCTGTCAACCCTTTCATCGTGTTTACGTTCCCTGAAGCCTTTCTTATTACAAAAAAACCTATATCTAACCAAGTTCCCCTTGCAGTCTTTCCCTGAGTCACCCTTTCGCACACCGAACCCATGCATTTTCCAAATCTCCGATAGTACTCATATGCAGTCTCCACACTAACCCAAACCTTCTTCAAAATGTCATCCACAGTCAATCCGCGAAGGTCTTCCAAGTCACAAGATTCATCGTCCGCCCTGGCTCCACGTTCTTCTACACGGTGGACATCCTCGAACGCATCATTTTGAGTCCCTCGACAATCAGCATCCCCCTCGCTTAGGTCTGCCTCCATCTGTACCTCAACAACACATCGACTAGATCAGGACTTACAACACCAACAAACATCAAAGGTTTGCTATCCATATACTATTCTTTGGCATCTCCTCTAGTTGCATTCAACTTTCTACCTAAATTAACAGTACAATAAAAATATTTCCCCTATACTCCCGATCCAAGTTAAACTTAATAAATAATGCAACTTCTTCTAAACACTCTTTGTTTACATTGACTTCCTTCAGCAGCGGATCATAAACAACTAGTACCATGCCTAAACAAATTACAATGAAATGCAATGCCCAAAAATATGCTAATCAACAAAAACAGCGAGGATTCTCACAGTTAAATCCATGTTCAAGCTTGTGGGAGACCACACCCACCAGAGTAATACCATTGACATAGTTTTCATTCTAAGTTCTTATATGCCTGACCCAATCATCAACAAAATGCAATACAAACACAAAATTGATTTCGCTGACAACACAAGCAGCAGAACGAGGTTCGGAATTTGAAAATCAATCAGAGATAGTTGATTCCTATTAACTAAACAAAAACAGCCGCCAACCCTTCAGAGTTTCGGCATTCATCACATAAAATGCATACCATACGAAAAATAAACAGAACAAAACCAGCAAAACAGGACCCACATTTGGAGCAATGATGAGAATAAAATTGATATCTGAAACAAAACAAACATAAAAATAACAAAACAATGAACACTATTTCTCTGCTTTCACACAAAGACAACAAGACGCATACAATAACTCCCTCATCACCAACATCCCCCAATAATCTCAAAAACAACACCTAAACCGGAAAAATAACTGCCCAAATAATCAAGAACAAGACCTCAATACAAAATCCACCAAATTACCACACAGCAATCTAACCCCTTAACAAAAAAAAATGTACCCCAACAATTATTCCCATTATCCCGTTACGAGTTCCATAGGAAGAGAATCACAACAACAAAAAAAAAATTATATATAAGTCCAGACCAACAGCACAAGAACAATTACCAAATTAACCAGTTCACATTTACAGTTAAACCTTACAGGAAGGAGCTGATGCAAATGGAATCATCATGCTAATATATTTTTCGCAAAGATGCTATTTGTGCAGCTACAATTTCCAGATAACTAAGATCGACTCATTCTACCTTCATATGCACTCAACTTACTAGCTTTCTAAAAACTATAAATTAGAAAATCAACCAGAAATGCGGTTAAAGGATTACATCGAACCCCTATAGTGCAGCCACATGTTTCCAAAACTACGAAATTTAGAGCTTAATATCAATATCACAGGGAAGAGAACATATATGTTTTATTCTTTAATTCTGTCTATGAAAAAAGTCCAAACCACTACCAAATCAAACTGTTACCTCTTGTGTTGCTAATTGGAAGCTGTCGATGTTGAAGCAGGGTATTGGTGCTCCGTGGATGTAATGTCGGGTGGCGGGTTTGGGAAACTCACGGAGGCGACATAAGCTAGCAGTACCACATGCGGGGGTCCTTCGCGGTGTCGACCCATCCGTCGGGGGAGAGCGACGTGGCTTCCGCACGAACGCTTAGGCAAACTCGAACGGTTAACGGCGACTTACGCGACCGGTGAAGGCCGATCGATCGAGGGCGGCAAAGAACGGAAACCGAGCCGACCGCTGAACGCAGAGGGGAACCCAACGACGGCAACCAAATGGACTCTTCTTGAAAATCGACTGCAAATGTAGAGACAACGGACACCACGCTCCACGAAGCAGCCACGATCCATCACCGAACAGGGGTTGAAGAGCTGGATCACGACGGCAAGCTACGTTGACGGACGGCGAGCGAACATCAGGAGTGCGCCGGAGGCTAGGGCTAGGGAAATTGGTTTGGTACCAATTTGCGTCTCATCAGAATGGGGGGTTGACTCCACAAATCACCGGGGGTAGAAGGTTCCTTCAGGTTAGGCCCTCTTTTTTTTTTTTGTTTTAAAAACATTAACCATATGGATCATTTGAATCTAAATGGTTAAGGGCTGCAGTCCATCTCTCGCCCATCACCTTAAACTTCCCCCCAGGCCCATCCAATTTGGTCCACGGACTGAAGTCTGAATGTGAAAACAAAAAAACTACTCTATCACATTAATTTTATTTTCCAATTAATTAACTTATTAATAAATCTTAACTGAGTTGTTAACAACCTCCATTTCTGAAAAGTCCTTCTGAATTGTGGGACCCGTGCCTGCAACAGCTGCCCCCAACTGCGACACATGCAGAGGAGTTTAATATTTTAACAAGACAGGTGTCTCTACCAATTTCGGACAAGCAGCATCCTCACCTGTTGAAGAATCTTCCTCTCGGCACCATAGCAGCTTCCAAACTTGAACTAGAACTTCTTGCTTCTTTTTCTATTCAATTTATATTTCAATAATTGGAATCTAGTTAAACTCGATTATCATGTTCCAATTAGTTATCAAGTTATAAACATACTTTGAAACAACATTATTTTCTGAAATATAGTTCAATCATCTATTATTTGGTCTAATTATGCAACAATTTTATATTGATAACTATTTTTTTATTCATGGATAAATTATGATGAATAAATAACACTCATGTTTTTATATAGTGTTGATAATGGCTGCGAAAAAATTCGAGTGTTGTTGACAAGTGTTGTACATGTTTATTTGAAGTATCTTGATTTTTTCAAGCACACCAAGAACCTTTCTCCAGCAAGCAGAACTATTTTGCTATCTGATCCTGGAGGTATGTAAAATGCAAATAATTAATCTTGTCCTGAAAATATATATGGATTTTAGTTCTATTTTACTAACTACATTTATATTTACTCGAAGTTGCTGTGGCTAGATATTAATGACTTCTCAGTGAAGGTAATTATACACTTTTTTCTTTTCTTAACTTTATTTTGCTTTGAATGGCGATATTCAAATACATAGTCATACCTGCCATGTTTCCCTTGTACAGATGTAGAGCAAATATGGATGTCCAAGAAACAAACCGGTAAGTTTTATCATTTTTTAATTCAAGTAAATGCAGATTCTTAGGTTACTTTCATGTTGATTCTCAGTAGGAAAATGTAACCATTTATAAGTTGAATACGAGTTTTAAGAACATTTTCTTTGTACAGGTCTTGGTTTCTGTCTTAGAAACTGGTCCCATAATTTTATAAGTTGAATATGATAGTTGAATCATGCATACAATTATATAAGTTGAGTGGCTATTTTGCAGATGTCCCACTTGATGTGGCCATTTTACGGGCGCCAACTGCAAAATAGTGACAGATTTGCAATACGTTCAATTCGTATGCGATGAAGGTGAAACAGAATTTTATTTTGTAGCTGCCGCAGGTGAGATGGTTCTGACCCAAAACTCCCATTTCACATAAGTCAAGCATGAGTTGAAGAATAATTTTAATTCGCAGGCAGTGCACTTAAGATGACCAGTCGTATTTTGATCTTTCTTTTCTTTCCTGTGTATTTTGATAAATAATAATTTCATATATTTATTTAAATAAAAAAGTCAGAACAACAAATACAATTCTGCAGAGCCAGCAGAAGGATATGCCGGGTGTACGAGACCATTCGTTTGTGCATGTGTTGCACAAGAATATAGCAGTAAAGAGAAATCAATGTAAAATTTGATTAAAAGAGAAGAAGAATGGTATATTAATTATGAAATGTAGATATACGTCACAATTCCCTGCCTTCGAGTTCAGGGAGAATAAACTCCACCCGTAACAGGCTTAATCCTTTTTCTGTCTCCCACTATACCTCACCTCCCACTATATTCTCCTGGTGTTCTAACTAACTCTCCATCCCACTTCTATTGTGCACCCACACTCACTTTCCCATTTGATAGTCCCTGGCCCAATATGGGGCCTTTCTCACCCTTCTATTTCTAATTGGACTTGCTGCTTCTCGCCCCTCTTTGATAGGTACATCAGCTGGGTTTTCAATTGGGCCTTCCATTGAGTTAGTTTGCTGACCCGAATCAGAGTTCATGTTTACATCAATTATCCCCTGTCCGACAGGGACCTTGTCCTCAAGGTCAACATCTGGGAACAATCGTTGGAGTTCATCCTTGTCTACCCAAGCTGTCTCTTCGTGAGGTGACCCTGCCCAATCCACCAGCACCTGTTCGAAGGGCACTCCCCCTCGCATGACAATGCGACGTCCAAAAATCGCAGTTGGGAGGGGCTGGAAGGTCGTGGGCGTCGCTGCCAACTCCGGGCTTCCCGTTGGGGGTTCTCCATGATATTCTTTCAACATGGAGACATGGAAGACCGGGTGGATAGTGCTCCCCTCTGGCAACTCCAATCGGTATGCGAGCTTCCCAATTCGCTGCTGCACACGGTAAGGGCCGACGAATCGCCGTCCTAACTTCGGGTGCTCCTTGAGGAAGAGTGAAATCTGCCGGTACGGTTTAAGCTTCAATAAAACCCAATCACCCTCCTTGAACTCCTTATCTCTGTGATTTTTATCTGCTTGTTTTTTCATTTTCTGCCTTGCTTGATGCAGATAAAATCCCAATTCATCGTTAAGGATCTCTCTAGTGCGCAAAAACTGATCCACTTCCAGTACTGGAGAAGCCCCTGAGATATAACCCGGAGGAAGGTTCATTGGAAATCCGTGCAATGCTTCATGGGGTGTCATTTGGATTGCAGAATGAAAGAAACTATTGTAGCAGAATTCAGCCCAAGGCAGGAAGGCAACCCAACTCTGTGGTCGCGAATGGGTGAATGCCCACAAATACTGCTCCAAGGAACGATTTGTGACTTCCATTTGACCATCGCTTTGAGGATGATAAGCTGTACTATAGTGTAGTTTAGTTCTGCTATGCTCCAACAAGCTCCGCCAAAATCGGCTGAGAAAAATGGGATCGCGGTCTGAGACAATGATAGTAGGAAATCCATGTAGCTTGACCATGGAAGCAATGCAGACCTTAGCAACAGATGCAGCAGTAAAGCCAGGACGCAGAACTTCAAAGTGGGCTGTCTTGCTAAAGCGGTCCACTACCACCATGATGGCTGAATAGCCAGCAGATTTAGGAAGATGAACAATGAAGTCCATAGAGAGCTCCATCCATGGTCCTTTTGGTACCGGTAACGGTTGAAGAAGTCCCTGAGTCTTGGATGGGCAATATTTGGTTGTTTGACAAGTGTTGCACTCCCTGATGAATTTGTGAATGTCCCGGCGTATTCCCAGCCAGAAAAAGACACTGCCCAATGCTTTAAATGTCTTGAGTTCTCCCTGGTGGCCAGCCATAGAAGTAAGGTGGAACTCTTGGAGCAATTTAACCCGTAGACCTTCAAAATCAGGGACCCAAATCCTCCCACAATAAACCAAAAGCCCTTCTTGAAGGATGAAATCAGCAGGTAAGGTGCCCTGATTATATTGCGCAATTAGCAGCTGAGATTCTTGGTCCTCGGCAGTAGCACGTAGCAAGGTCGGAATCAATGAAGATTGAACTATGGAGAAAGCCTGGAACTCTGCATCAGTGTTAAGAAGTTCCTCCTCATCCTGTCTTGAAAGAGCATCTGCGGCCAAGTTGGTCTTGCCAGAACGATACACCACCTCAAAATCATACCCCAACAACTTAGTGAGGTAAAATTGTTGGTCAGGGGTCAACACCACCTGGTTCATTAGTTCTCGCAAACCCTGATGATCTGTCTTAATGCAGAAACGACGCCCCAATAAGTAATGCTGCCACTTGGCCACAGCTTGAGTAATAGCTTAGAGCTCCCTCACATACGCGGAAGCCATCTTTAATCTACTATTTAATTTCTTACTAAAGTATGCAATTGGGTGACCTTGCTGTGACAAAACAGCACCTATTCCATGAGCAGAAGCATCAGTCTCAACTGTGAATGGTAACGAAAAATCTGACAAGGTCAGGACATGGGTATGAGTGAGAGCTTTCTTCAAGGTTTCGAAAGCAACTTCAGTCTCCCTTGTCCAAGCGAAACTGTTTTTTTTTTAATAACTCTGTAAGGGATGCTGCGAGGTGTGCATACTTAGCTACAAACCGCCTGTAGTACCCAGTAAGCCCCAGGAAGCCTCTGAGCTGCTTCAAGGTTAAGGGCCTGGGCCACTCCATAATTACTTTAATTTTGGAGGCATCAACTTGAACTCCTTCCCCATTCACTACATGACCAAGATACTCCACCTGCGGCTGGCAGAATGTGCACTTAGAGAGCTTGGCGACAAATTGGTGTTGAAGTAAGACACCCAAGGCTATCCGTAGGTGGTGGAGATGGTCCTCTCTTGTTCGGCTGTAAACAAGAATGTCATCGAAAAAGACAGCGATGAACTTCCGGAGATAGGGGCCAAATACTCTATTCATTGTTGCTTGGAAGGTAGAGGGGGCATTTGTGAGACCGAAAGGCATGACCAAGAATTCATAGTGTCCCAAGTGTGTACGAAACGCTGTCTTGTGTATATCTTCCTCTCGCACCCTAATTTGGTGATAACCGGAGCGTAAGTCAATCTTGGAGAAATAAGCAGCACCATAAAGCTCATCTAAAATTTCATCAATGGTTGGAATAGGGAACTTATCTTTGATGGTGATGGCATTGAGAGCGCGATAGTCCACGCAAAAATGCCAGCTGCCGTCCTTCTTGCGCACCAATAACACTGGGCTAGAGAAGGCACTATGGCTTTCTCTGATCACTCCCGCTTGCAGCATTTCCTCAACCAACTTCTCAATCTCTTCCTTTTGGTAATGAGGGTAACAGTAGGGGCGCACGTTAACCGGATTAGCTCCTGGCTGTAGATGTATTTGATGCTCAATGTCTCTTTGAGGAGGTAAGTCTTCCGGCTCTTGGAACACCTCCTTAAATTCATGCAATAACAATTTTACATTCTCATCTTGCTCTGCCTGATTTGGTGCACGTACAGGGGCAGGGTCAATCATCTGTAAGTGTAAGAAGGATGCGATGACATCTGTGGATACCATCTTATTAAGAGCCCGGGTGCCCACCGTACCAGGATGAAACAACCTTTCTCCCTACAGCTTGACCGTAAGTTCCCCAACCTTAAAGGACATAGTCAAATTCATATAATTCATAGTGACATCACCCAATTGCATTAGCCACTGAGCCCCTAACACAATATCCGCTCCCTTGATATCTAGGATGAATGTCTCTAAGCGAAATCCATAGCCTTGCATGTGCAGTGGTACATCGCTACATTTTGAAGCACACCCAATACACTCTCCATTGCCTACATATACATTTAATTGATGCACCGGGTAAAAGTTAATTGTAACTTCTTGGCAGTGGATTCCTTCATGAAATTATGGGTGCTCCCACCATCTATCAACACCATAACAGGCTGACTGCCACATGTTCCAGCTATTCTAATGGTCTCCGGATGATAAGTGCCAACCATAGCATTGAAGCTAATCTCCACTGTCTCTCCTCCCTCTGGATCCGGCAGCGCTGCGAAAGAATCAGTATCCTCACTTTCGTCTACCCCCGGTCGCTCTCTCGTCAATTCCTCCATCTCCTCTTCTCCGACCAGTAGTAGGAAGGTAGACTTGCACTTGTGCCCCCATCGAATATCTCTCATCACAATAGTAACATAGGCCCTTATCTCGTCTCTGTTTGATTTCTGCAGCCGAGAGACGCTTGTGGATTGGGGTGGTTGTTTTCTCCGTTGTGGTGCCGCTTCCCATGGCTGACGGAGTAATGCTTGGTGGGCGTATGGGCGCTGACTTTGGGGAACTGAGATGGCTGGTGGGGGCGCCTCCAAGGTTGCGGTACCCTTGTGGTCTCAAATTCACGGAGCAGGCCAAGTTCTTCTGCTAATGGAGTTTAGCCAACGAGACAGCATCAACATATGATCTAGGCTTGACTAACATTAATTCGCATTTCAACGGTTCCGATAAACCGGCCACAAACAACGAGATCACCCACTCCTCGCTTTACCCCATCACCTGGTTCGAGAGCTCCTCGAACTTATGCTGATATGTAGCCACCGTTGTTGTCTGTTTAAGCTCCTTCAAGGCCGCCTTGGGATCATGGAACAAGCTCTTGCCGAACCTGGTACAAAGAGCTTCCAAAAAACTCTCCTATGTGTGGTTAATGGCATTGTTCACACACCAACGATACCAAATATAGGCAGCTCCAGTCAAATGAAATGAAAGCATTCTTACCTTCCACGCTTCAGGCACCGCATATAGCTCGAAGTACTCACGAGCTCGGAACGTCCACTCTTCTACACCTTCACCGTCAAACATAGGCAGCTCCGTCTTCACTCTTTTCAGCCAGTAGCTCGATTGGGATTCACTCGTGAACTCAAAAAACTATTGTTGGTCCCCTGCTCTGGGACTGCCTGCTTCAGCTTCAGAGTCTCACGCAACATCTTCTCAATATTCTTCATGGAGGACTCAACCGATCCGATCCGTTCCTGAGTGCCGGAGAGTTGCGACATCGTCTCTATATGGTTTCGCTGCAACACGGCGATCTCAGACCGATTTTCCTTGCATACTTCTTCCAATTGGGAGAGTGAAGTTCCAGTGTCCATCGCAACACCTCTCAACGAGAGCACCAAAAATGTTGCACAAGAATATAGCAGTAAAGAGAAATCAATGTAAAATTTGATTAAAAGAGAAAAAGAATGGTGTATTAATTCTGAAATATAGATATACGTCACAATTCCCTGCCTTCGAGTTCAGGGAGAATAAACTCCACCCGTAACAGACTTAATCCTTTTTCTGCCTCCTACTATATTCTCCTGGTGTTCTAACTAACTCTCCATCCCGCTTCTATTGTGCACCCACACTCACTTTTCCATTTGATAGTCCCTGGCCCAATATGGGGCCTTTCTCACCCTCCTATTTCTAATTGGACTTGCTGCTTCTCGCCCCTCTTCGGCAGGTACATCAGCTGGGTTTTCAATTGGGCCTTCCATTGAGTTAGTTTGCTGACCTGAATCAGAGTTCATGTTCGCATCAGCATGTGATCAACTTCAGGATTTGGGTGAACAATCTAGCTTATAATGAGTAGCAAAAATGGTAGGTATTTTTTTGGTGACTAAAAATGGTAGGTATATATTAAATTTAATCATTAAAATTAATTATTATATATTTGTGTATAAATATGTTGTTTAGTTTATTTTTTAAAATATATTTTATATTTTAATATATATTTTATACTAATAACTAATTTTAATAACTAATTTTAATATACATATAATATAATCATTATACCAATGCT
>NC_029790.2:114395301-114429560 GCF_000816755.2 Arachis ipaensis | reverse complement strand
CTGTCCAATTTTTTTAACGTGTTCCAAAAAAAAAAAGGAAAATCAAAAGATAAAAATAAAGGTTAAAAAAAATTCAACACAAAAACAAAACAAAAATTTAAAATTAGAAGAACAAGAATAAGGGAATTAGAGTGGGCATCTTATTAGAGATATTAATCATGCGCATAGTACTTTATATTTCTCCAATAACAAGTTTAATTAGAACCTTGTAAACAACTAAAAAATTAAAAATTATAATATATTTATACACTTGTATATATGTAATATATAGAGTGTCATTCAAACTATATACATTCTAGCTGTTAGTTATAAGGAAAAAAAAATCCATGTTACGCTAGTTATAAAAAAAAACTCCTCTTACATTTGAAGCTTTTACTTCTATTTTTTTTTAATTTTTTATGACTGAAAATTTGGAACATGTTAAAAAAAATAGATAGACCGAGAAATTAAAAAAAGAGAGGCATTTTTTTTAAATCTATTATAATTTATAAAATAGATTTTATCATGGTTTAGTAATTTAATTTAATTAATTAAGATTAAAAATTATTTGACATTGTTAGGCAGATCCACCACCGAAACAATATACCTGTTAAAAAGGATGATGGAGAGGTATCGTAGTAATAAAAGAAGAGAGTAAGGATCACATATATTATAATAGATTAATGGAGAGATTGAACATGATGTAAATCATAGGATCCAAACAGGTTGGTTAAAATGGCGGAGTGCATCTGGTTTTATATGTGACAAAAAAGTGTCTTTAAAACTTAAAGATAAATTATATCGCACAGCTATAAGACCGGCTATACTTTATGGTACAGAGTGTTGGGTGGCCAAAGGGGAGCACGAACATAAGTTAAGTGTGGCATAGATGAAGATGTTGAGATGGATGAGCGGTCATACGCAATTAGATAAAATAAGGAACGAAGATATAAGGGAGAGAGTTGGAGTAGTACCCATGGTGGAAAAAATGGTAGAATCGCGTCTCAGGTGGTTTAGACATGTGAGAAAAACACCGATAGAGCACCCAGTTAGGAGGGTGGATGAGATGAAGGAGGACAAGAGGTGAAAGACAGAGGAAGACCTAAGAAGACCATCCATGAGGTGGTCAAACGAAATCTACATGTAAACGATCTCGTTGTAGACATAATACATTACAAAGCTCAATAGCGTCGTTTGATTCAGGTAGCTGACCCTACCTAGTAGGACAAAGCTTTGTTGTTGTTGTTGTTATAGATAAATTCTTTTAATAACAATTGACTAAATTATAAAAAATACTTAATTTTTATTTATAAGAAGATTAGTTAAAAATCACCATAAATATATGTAGTTAATTTATTTTTAATATATATTATATATTTTAATGTATACTTTATAATTTATATTAATTAACGAGTTACTATATATATAAAGTGAAATTCAAATTTTTAATACTTGTTTAAACTAATCACTCGACTAATTCAAATATTAATAATATATATATATTTATTTATTGGTATTATGATTGATAGTATAATTAATTATTATATCATGATGATAGGCCTTATTATAATTTAGGTTTAATTACTCTATTGGTCCTTATAGTTTAGCGAAATTTTCAATTAGGTCCCTACACTTTTTTTCCTTTCAATTGGGTCCCTGCCCCCAATTTTTTTTCAATTAGGTCCCTACTGTGACCAAACAGTTAGATTTAATGGAATATTCCGTTCCTAAGTTAAAGATTCTGTAACTTTATGTGAAATCCTTAATGCTCCTTCACTCATATTTTTCTGAAATACCATTTGCGGGAGGGTTTGGCGTCTCCGGTATCACTGCCGTCGTCGTAGGCGTTGCTTCTTCCTCTAGGTAAGACAACGTTCAATGTTTCACTCGTTGAAGGGTTTTTGTTCTTTTCTCCTGGAAAAGTTTGTCATTCTGTTTATTAGAGCTTCCTTTTGTTTCTGAAAGTGTTTGAAGAGGGATTTATGGCATTATTTTTTTTTTGTATGCAGTTATGGGTGATTTGGATTTCAGTATCGAAATCCATCATGGTGGCAAATTTGTTGACAGTGGACAACGATTAGAGTATTTAGGAGGAATGGTTGTGGAGGATTTACATTTTGAGGTTGATGAATGGTCATTGCAAGAGATTGTCAGTCAGCTAAAGCAACTAGGGTATAAGGGTTTCGCTAGGGTCTGGTACAAGGAACCTGGGATGGATTTGAAGTCAGGTCTGAGAGAGTTGAAGTCTGATGGGGATGCGATGAGAATGGCTAGGTCACTAGTGTCAAATTCCTGCAAACATTGCGAGGTATATGTTGTCGATGGAGCCAGAGAAAGTAACGGGATTGAGATCACTTCAACTGATGCTGATTATGTGCCAGAGGAAGGTGAGGACAGTGCTGATGATGATGGGTTGCTAGAGGTTGAAGTGGATGCTGAGTCAGAGCCTTCTACTGAAGAAAAAGTATTTGATGATAGTGCCGATGATGGTGACCATGATGATCAGTTTGGATTTGAGGTGGAGGATAATGATCCACCATCAAATGCATTTGGGGGATTTACTGGCCCACTAAATGATGAGAGAACTGCAGCAACTGGAACAGCTGAAGGTGATGAAGGTTTAAGGGAGGGTGATGAGCAACTTGGAAGCTTATCTGATGGATATGAGACTGATGACATAGATAGTTATGAGGGGGACTCTGATGATATGATAAAAAAGAGGAGGTTCCCTAAGTACAATGAGGCAGAGATGAACAGAGAGTATGAATTTCAGGTGGGGCTGGAATTTAAATCACTTAGTCAATTCAAAGAGGCTATTAAGGAGCATGCCCTATTGAATGGTAGGGACATTAGGTTTCAAAAAAATGATAAGGTGAGGTGTAGAGTTGTTTGCAAAGGAAGAAAGGGAAAGTGCAAGTGGGTTTGTTTTGCGAGTAAGGTGGGGGGTTCTGACTGTTTCCGGATCAAGACATTGAATGGAAAGCATACATGTGGAAGGAACTATAGCGGAAGACATGCATCAAGTAGTTGGATCTCAAAGAAGATTGCCAACAACATCAGTAGAGGGGAAGAGATGAAGGTTGCGACAGTTATTCAGACTATACAAGACAAATACATGGCCAATATCAGTGTTGGTAAGGCTTACTGGGCAAGGAGGAAGGCAAGAGAAGAGGTACATGGACGGGCAATCCAACAGTATGCTAAACTAAGGGATTACTGTGTAGAGATACTTAGGGCAAATCCAGGATCTAGTCTGACCATATTGGTTGATAGGCCTTCTCTTACGCACCAGTCCCGATTTATGAGAATGTACATGTGCCTTGATGCAGTCAAGAAAGGCTTCTTGGCGGGGTGTAGACCTATTATTGGCGTGGATGGATGTTACTTGAAGGGCGACCATGGACAGTAGCTGCTAGTTGCTGTTGGTAGAGATCCAAATGACAATTACTTTCCGATAGCCGTAGCTGCAGTAGAGGCAGAGACTAAGGAGAGTTGGGGGTGGTTCTTGGAGATGCTGTTAAATGACATTGGAGAATCAAGAAAGTGGGTTTTTATGAGTGACCAACAAAAGGTATCACTTTAATTTTTTGCAACTAATTTTATCTAAATATAAATCTGCTATGATGATATAAGCAACTGATATGAGTTTGTGAATATAAGTTTGTGAATATAAGTCTGCCATGTTTATGATGATATATGCAACTGATATGAGTTTGTGAATATAAGGTTGTGAATCTAAGTCTGCTATGCTTATGATGATATATGCAACTGGAGGCTTGTGAATATTAAGCTGATATGTATATGATCATATATGCACTTGATAAGTTTGTAGATATAAATCTAAAATTTATATGATCATATATGCAATGCCTAAGATTGTGAACATAAATTTGATATGTTAGTGATGCTATGTTTAGATGCAATGGCTAAGCTTTTGAACATTAATTTGATATGTTAGTGAACATTTACCTGACTATGTTGTGTATATTGTGTTCTGGACTGAATCAATAAAACAGGGGCTGATGCAAATCTTTCAAGAGGCATTGCCAACACTGGAGCATAGGCTTTGTCTGAGGCATTTATATGCCAACTGTAAGAAAGTATATGGGGGTGGTACTGTACTAAGGGACCTAATTCTGTCTATTGCCAAAGCTACCTATGTGGAAGAATGGGAAAGGAGGATGAATCAATTAAAGGAGCTCAACAGAGACTGTTATGAGAAGTTGTTTGCTTTGAATCCAAAATTGTGGACAAAGAGTCACTTTACATTTCTGGCCAAGAGTGACATGCTGATGAACAACATCTCGGAGGCATTCAATGGAAGAATCCTAGAGGCAAGAGACAAGCCAATTCTGACAATGTTTGAATGGATTAAGTGCTATTTGATGACAAGGTTTGCAGAGAAAAAGAAGAAGGCAGAGAGGTATGAGGGTACACTTTTGCCAAAACCCAAGAAACGGCTAGATATCATCGCGGTTAGAGCTATGGAGTGGCAAGCTAAATGGGCAGGAGACCTGAAGTTTGAAGTCCACCATAAGAACAGGATGATCATGGAAAGGTTTGTGGTCGATTTGATGGCTGGAAGGTATAGTTGTAGGTTCTGGGGTTTGTGTGGTATGCCGTGTCCCCATGCTTGCTGTGCTATCTTTGAGAAGGGTGACAACCCGGAAGATTATTGCAGTAACTATTACAGCAAGGCAGCATACCTTGCTACATATGGGCAGTCAATATCACCAATCAATGGAGAAAATATGTGGCCAAAGATACAATGCGATACCATCATCCCTCCAATTTTCAGAGTTAAACCAGGAAGGCCAAGGATGGTTAGGATAAGGGAACCCGATGAAAACAGATCACAAACAAAATATAGAAGATCTGAAACTTCTGTTACCTGCAGTAATTGTGGCCAATACGGACACAATAGGAGACTCTGTCCAAACCCTATAGTAACAGGTATTGTTTACCAAGTTATTTTGTTCATATGTTGATGAACTATTATTAACTGCTATTTCATCTTGTAGCTCCTGAAGGCACACGAGGATCTGATGCTGCAACTGGAGCTGGAGGAGTTGACTCTGCTGCTAATGAACCTGCTGCTGCTAATGAAGAAAATGGATCTGCAGCTGCTGCAACTGCTAGATCCAGGATGGTTAAAGGGAGAGGCAGAGGAAGAGCAGCAGGAGGGATGGCCAGAGGAAGGGGTAGAGGGAGGGCTGCACCCACTACAACAGCATCAAGTCCTTCAAACACCCCTGCACCTACATCCCAGCCACCACACACCCCTGCACCCCCATCCCAGCCACCACACACCCCTGTCCCACCCTCACAGCCTACAAACACCCATGCACCACCATCACAGCCTACCACCTTACCCACACCCGCATCACTGCCCACCACTTTGCCTACACCTGCATCACTGCCCACTGCACCAGCATCTCAACATTTGCCCAATACCAAAATCTTTGGAGTCAGAAGAAGTGGAAGACTCAAGATTGGAGTTAGGAAGGCAACAAATCAGCCGCCTGAACATGTTGACCTTACACTTGATTGAGGCTGAAGAGAGTTTAGGGTTTCTTTTTGATATCTCTTGTGTTATGTAGGATTTGTGTTCACCTAACTCTGGTTTCTTTATTGTTTGGACCACTGTTATTATGTGTTGTGGACCACTTTTGTTATGTGGGTAGAAAACTATTATGAGTGGGTGTCACAATTATTTTGTTGCTATCTAGGTGTCCTATATTATATAATGTAAAAAATAATGGTATCTATTATAATTCAATGCATCTTTTGTTTTACCTACTTTTTTCTCAGTATCATACTTGTATGCATATTAAATAGCAAAGGAACAACTTTCATTTACAAAAATTAAACATTTCATATAACTTCATTGCATTATAAACAGTACACTATTGTCTTATATAGACTATTACATTATCATAACAGCCATGCTTTCTACATCTTTACATATAACACTGCAACAATCAAAACATCTAATATCAAGCCTAGCATAATTAGCATCTTGTATTGATTTTTCATACTATCTTCCATCTTAGCAAATTGCTCCTCTACTGAACTCAGCTCAGCACATAACCTTCCTACCCAGGCATCTACTTCTCCAACCTCTGCAATTAATCTCTCTAGATCCACACTTAATCTGTCTATCTTCCTTTCTTGTGCCTCAAATTCTCTAACCATTCCAAGTACTTGCTGTGAACTGCTCACTGCATCTTCTCTAGATATTTTTTTTTCTTTCCCATCAACTCACTCAAAAACTTGCATCTCCTATTAGGGCAAGAAATGAATCTTCTGTTTGGATTTTTTGATGTACTTGAACTATGAAGAATCAGAGTGTCTCCACAAAAGCACTGAACCCTCCTTTCTTTTTGCTTCAACCATCCGCTCTTCTCATCTTCATCATCAATCCACTCGAAGAACTTGCATTTTGGCATTCTCCCACAACCAACATACCTTCTTCCATGGCTTGCTACTGCCGAAGAAGACATCACAGCAACTGCCTCACCACAAAAACAAAGATGTCTCTTCTTGACGAGGGTTCTGGAACTACAGACTCCTGAAGATAACTGACTCTGATCTATGAGTATTGACATAGTAAGGGTAAGGGTTGCAAAGAGAGGAGCAGAAGTTTGAGGAAGAGGCGAAAAGAAGAGAGTTAGAACTCAGATCCCTACGGAGTCTCCTTCATTTGTAAGGGATAAGTGAGGGTTATAATGGTCAAATCACTCAATCTTAACGTTTTTTGTAACGTTTACCGTCAATAGGGATCTAATTGAAAAAAAAATTGGGGGCAGGGACCCAATTGAAAGGAAAAAAGTGTAGGGACCTAATTGAAAATTTCGATAAACTATAGGGACCAACAGAGTAATTAAACCTATAATTTATAAGGTGGTTTTCTTTCTCTTGTTAGGCCAAAGAAGCAAGTGTTTTTATCGCCCAGGTTGCCACTCATTTTGCCCATATGAATTGACCGAAATGCAGTTGAGTTTGGGTCAGATAGCAATTTTGTTTGTCTCACATAGAGTTGCACTGGATTCAAATTCTTTTAGAAAAATATAGAACCATATTAATAGTGTGTACCTATATAGTATATGTGAGTGTATTGTGTAAGTGTATAGTGTATGAATATAATACCTAAAATTAAAGGCTATCCAATCCACTTTACAAAAAAAAAATTGACCGAAATATTTTATAATTAAAAAATATAGTAAAGTAGGTCTTATTATGTTGTTTTTAAAAATAAAAGAATATGACTACTAGATTACATATTTATTGATGTCTAAATTTAAGGAAATTTGTTAAACTTAATTATCACGATAATATGACATAATTCAATTATTGAATTAATAAAATTTATTACATATAAAAAATTATTTAATGATATAATTTAAGCAAACTTAGTATAATTAAATTATTTATTTATTATGAAATATTAATATTAAAACTAATTTAAGTTAAATAAATAATTAACTCACTCATCCCCAAAAATAAATATTAGAAAATTGCCTTACATAGATAACAACCCACTAATCAATCTTTAATTGGAACTTAAATCCGCGCAATATTGTGGCCGTGATTGGAACAACATGAACTCTTTTTTATCTGGATTTTAAACACGCGAAAAGTTCATGTCCACATTCTTGTGCTGAACCATTAATCCATTTGAATTTTCTTTTTTTCTTTTTCCTTTTTCATGCACTTTGACAAATAAATGCAACCTTATCCAGAGGGTCCATCATCCATGATTCAACCATTTTGTGAGGTCATGCGTGTAGCAATTTTTTCACCATATCCTTTTTGTTGTTTCCATATATGCATGTGTGTATATGCATTTTTCTTCTTTTTTTTTTTTTCTTTTCTTTTTCTCTTTTTTACAATTTTGGTGTGTTCTGAAGCTTCCCAATTTGGCATTGGCAACAACAACAGAAAGCAAAATTTGGAACTGGGCATGACATGAAGGTAGCATGTTTCTGCACCCCAGATATTAATTATGTTTATTTTGGTACCCAAAGACCAAAATTTGGTTCAAAAGAAGCACTTTTCTATCTCCAAAGGTGCTCCAATTTCAAGCATCTCAAGCAAGTTCATGGAAGAATAATCCGTTATGGCCTCACACATGATCAATTACTCATTAGGAACCTCATTCAAATTTCTTCCTCTTATGGCAAATTGAACTATGCCAAATTGGTTTTTGAGCAACTCATTTCCCCAGATACCTTCACTTGGAATGTGATGATTAGAGCATACACTAGGTTTGGTTCCCCTGAAAAAGCTCTTATTTTGTTCACTATTATGGTGTCAAAGGGCATTGAACTTGACAAGTTCACATACCCTTTTGTGATTAATGCTTGCATTGCTTCTTCAGCGACTGATTTTGGAAAAGTTGTGCAAGCTTTAGCAATCAAAATGGGGTTTTGGAATGACACCTATGTGCAGAACACTATGATGAATCTTTACTTCAAATGTGAGGATGCTGATAATGGACACAAGGTGTTCGATAAAATGCGCGTGCAGGAGGTTGTTTCTTGGACCACGGCGATTGGAGGTCTAGTTGCTTGCGGACGACTCGAGGCTGCTCGGAGATTGTTTGAGGAAATGCCTTCTAAGAATGTTGTTTCGTGGACGGCGATGATTGATGGGTATGTGAGACACCAGCAGCCAATGGAGGCCTTTGACTTGTTTGAAAGAATGCGACTTGATGGTGTGCAGCCCAACGAGTTCACCCTTGTGAGCTTGATCAAGGCTTGTGCTGAAATGGGTAGCCTCAAATTGGGTAAATGGATTCATGATTATGCTTTCAACAATGACTTCAAACTTGATCCTTTCTTGGGTACTGCTCTTATAGACATGTACAGCAAATGTGGCAGTTTAGATGATGCAAGGCAAGTTTTCGATACCATGGAGGCTAAGAACTTAGCCACGTGGAACACAATGATCACTAGCTTGGGTGTGCATGGATTGAGGAATGAAGCATTGGAACTTTTTGAGGAAATGTTGAATAATAAGTCAAATGAAGTTCCTGATGCTATCACATTTGTTGGTGTTCTGAATGCATGCCTTCAATTGAATGATCTTGAACAAGGTCAGAAGTATTTCAATCTCATGACACAACATTATGGTATAACACCTTTGTTGGAGCATTATGCATGCATGGTTCAACTCTATAGAAATGCTAATGTGCTGGATGATATTTACACATTGGATAAGACAATATCGGTGGAGAAAACAAACAACTATGTTGCAGAGTTTCTCCAAGAGAACAAGATCATTGGTGTTGATGACATAGAGGAACTCCTGCAGAAGCATTACAGGTACTTGAATTGCTTAGAAGAACAAGTTGTAGATAATTTCTCCTCAAGTTCTTCACCTTAATTCCCAAGCTTCAAGTAGCTTAACAAGTACATATGGTTTATGAATTTTTACTCTTCGGATATGCATAGGAGTACCAGAGAAAATATATTCTAATTTAACAATTTTTTAAGATAGGAAAATGAAATGCTAGATTATAGAATTCTGTATCATCACTTTTAGCTTTGTGAATAATGTATTTGTATTACACCGTGTATTTAAAATTGAATAAATAAAATAAATACTCTTTTGGTCTCTTATTTTTATTTTCATGAAGGGCAAGTGGACAACTTGATTTTCAACAAAAAATTAAATGAATGTAAGAACTATATACTCCGATGGTCTTTTTGTCAAGCCACTTTGCCCAAATAATTTGGCTCATCTAACGTGAAAAACTCGGTAAAATAATAAATTCAGGAATTAATCGCTATTAAATATATAATTTTTTTTTCAACCAATTTGGTTGATCAAGTGGTCAGCTCATTCGTCAGACCCTTAAATGGAGATTAGATCTGCAACGGATTAGTCCTTAACATGTCGGTTAGGAGATACCATGGAAAACTAAAAAAATATATATATAATTTGTTTTTTATTTTTTTTACAGTATCTCTTAGTTTGGGGTTAAGAGGCATTTGATAAAATTTGTAATTTTTATTATATACACAGTTGGATTGAATTTGTCACTATTAAATTAACTTTGCGTGGCCCAATTTCAAACGTAGTTTATCTGCTAACAAGAGTATAGGTTGTGGTATCCAGACTCTAGTAAACAGAAAACAATAATAGAATAGATTTTTTCTCTAGGAGAACTCTTCTCTCTAGGTAGGAGAGTACACTAAGAACTTAAGGTTCTTTCTATCCAGCTCATCATAATCACATAAATCCTCTACATTGTCATAAAAAATTCTACTTATCTATCATTATTGTCCCATCTAATATTAACAAATTTTCATAAACTGAAGCAACCACTACTCCGTTCACTTCAAACCATTGTCCCAACTAACTCATTATAGTTCACTTCAAATAGAATAGTTACTCTCTTCTACAATACAAGATGTCAAGTTTCGAAAAGGAAACAATAGAGGGTAAAACCATCACACTGGAGAACAGAGAGTAGCACAAATTTAAGACTGATTGTATTAACTTGGTTGGGAAGATTATCTCGAACAAGGAGCTCTCATTCAAGACCATTAAAAACACATTGCTTGGAATATGGGGCAATCTAGAAGGCATATCAATTTCTGCAGTCGAAAGAAATAAGATTCTAGTTAGCATCAAAGATATGGGAAAAGGGCTACAAATACTAAATGGAGGACCTTGGAGCATCAGGGGACAAATTCTCAATCTTCAAATATGGTCCCAAGGGATATATGTGCATGAAGTAGCACATGATTACTTGAAGTTCTGGGTTCAGATCCACGGACTCCCGCAGAAGTATATTAATGCAGACACAGCAAGAGACATTGGTAACAGAATAGGAATTGTAGCAGAAGTGGAAGATCCTAGGATGGAAGAGGTATTAGAGAGGACCTTTCTCAGGGTTAAAGTGGCAATTGATGTATCCAAACCTCTCCCTACTGGGTTTTGGATGGACAGAAATAACTTACCAAATCTATGGATTGAATTCAAATATGAAAGGTTACAAGACTGTTACTGCCTGAACTGTGGGATCATAGATCACAGCAAGAAGGAGTGCAAGAATCCAACAGCAATGGCTTGTTGGAATCCAAGAGAGCCAAAATACTCAATAGGTCTAGGGGTGGCGCAGGCTAGACGGCTGAAACCGAGGGTGGAAAGAGGTAGCAAAGGAACAAGCTCTACATGACTGAATGAGATGGAAGCAGCGCATGAAGCTCACGACCTGGAAAGCGAGGATGGCTTACCACAGCGAGCAAAAGAAAGCAGAGCTAGAAGTGAACAGGAAAAAGGAAGGTGCATGAAAAGTGCTGCTGAAAAGAAAGCTCTAGAAGTTGCAGATGGAGACAGTCAGAGAGCAGAAGAACATGTAAAAAATATCCCTGAATCTTCGCTGAACATAGTGGTATGCGAAATCATGATCTTCAACAATGGCGCCAATGGCTTGGTGCTCTCAAACGTGAATCACACTTTGTCACAATTCCGCACAACTAACCAGCAAGTGCACTGGGTCGTCCAAGTAATAAACCTTACGTGAGTAAGAGTCGATCCCATGGAGATTGTCGGCTTGAAGCAAGCTATGGTCACCTTGTAAATCTCAATCAGGCGGATTCAGATAGTTATGGAGATTTGATAATTAAAACATAATTGAAATATAAACTAGGATAGAGATACTTATGTAATTCATTGGTGAGAATTTCAGATAAGCGTATAGAGATGCCTTTCGTTCCCCTGAACCTCTGCTTTCCTGCTGTCTTCATCCAATCATTCCTACTCCTTTTCATGGCAAGCTTTATATAGGGCATCACTGTTGTCAATGGCTACATCCCATCCTCTCTGTGAAAATGGTCCAATGCGCTGTCACTGCATGGCTAATCATCTGTCGGTTCTCGATCATACTGGAATAGGATTTACTATCCTTTTGTATTAATTCATGAGGAACAGCAGAGCTCCACACCTTAATCTATGGAGTGTAAAAACTCTACCGTTGAAAATACATAAGTGATAAGGTCCAAGCATGGCCGAATGGCCAGCACCTTAAACGTGATCAAAGGATCAAAAGATAATCCAAAGATAAAACTAAAGATGTAAATACAATAGTAAAAAGTCCTATTTATACTAAACTAGTTACTAGGGTTTACAGAAATGAGTAAATGATGCAGAAATCCACTTCTGGGACCCACTTGGTGTGTGCTTGGGCTGAGCATTGAGCTTTACACATGTAGAGGCTTCTCTTGGAGTTGAACGCCAGTTTGTAACCTGTTTCTGGCGTTCAACTCCACTTTGCAACCTGTTTCTGGCGTTTAACTCCAGAATGCAGCATGGAACTGGCGTTGAATGCCAGTTTGCGTCATTTAAACTCGGAAAAAGTATGGACTATTATATATTGCTGGAAAGCCCTGGATGTCTACTTTCCAACGCAATTAAGAGTGCGCTATTTGAAGTTCTGTAACTCCAGAAAATCCACTTTGAGTGCAGGGAGGTCAGAATCCAACAGCATCTGCAGTCCTTCTTCAACCTCTGAATCTGATTTTTGCTCAAGTCCCTCAATTTCGGCAAGAAAATACCTGAAATCATAGATAAACACACAAACTCATAGTAAATTCCAGAAATGTGATTTTTATTTAAAAACTAATAAAAATATACTAAAAACTAACTAAATCATACTAAAAACTATGTAAAAACAATGCCAAAAAGCGTATAAATTATCCGCTCATCACAACACCAAACTTAAATTGTTGCCTTCTTGTTCTTTTGTTTTTAAAACAGTTTTCATTTAAGAGAGGTGATGGATTCATAGGACATTCATAGCTTTAAGACATAAACACTTAAACACAAATGATCATATAGTAAAGACACAAACATAAATAAAACATAAAGCATGGAAACCGAAAACAGAAAACAAATAGACAAGGAGATTAAGGAATGAGTCCACCTCAGTGAGGGTGGCGTCTTCCTCTTCTTGAAGGACCAATGGTGCTTTTGAGCTCCTCTATGTCTCTTCCTTGTCTTTGTTGCTCCTCCCTCATAGCTCTTTGATCTTCTCTAATTTCATGGAGAATGATGGAGTGCTCTTGATGTTCCACCCTTAATTGTCCCATGTTGGAACTTAATTCTCCTAGGGAGGTGTTGATTTGCTCCCAATAATTCTGTGGAGGAAAGTGCATCCCTTGAGGCATCTCAGGAATTTCATGGTGGGGGGTTTCCTCATGCTCTTGTTGAGGTCCATGATCTCTTGTTTGCTCCATCCTTTTCTTAGTGATGGACTTATCCTCTTCAATGAGGATGTCTCTGGCCTTAGGTGCCATAAATGGTTATGGAAAAAAAAGTAATGCTTTTACCACACCAAACTTAGAAGGTTTGCTCGTCCTCGAGCAAAAGAAGAAAGAAAGGACGAGAAGAAGAAGAGATGGAGGAGATGGAGGTGTGTGAATGGTTTGGCCACTGGGGGTTTAAGGTGGTTATGATGTGTGAAAAGGAAGGAGTGATGGTTTGAATTTGAGGGGGTGGGTGTAGGTGGGTGTATGATGGTTTTGGAGAGGAATTGGAGGTGATTGGTGGAGGTTATTTTAGGGAAGAGAGTTATGAAAATGTGTGAAGAGGAGAGAAGAAGTGGTGGGGATCCTGTGGGGTCCACAGATCAAGTGGGGTCAAGGACTTAACATCCCTGCTCCAATTAGGCGTGTAAAATGCCCTTGCTGTGCAATCCTGGCGTTTAACGCCAGACTGTTGCCTGTTTCTGGCGTTAAACGCCAGCTTGGTGCCTGTTTCTGGCGTTAAACGCCAGATAGATGCTTGTTTCTGGCGTTTAAACGCCAGACTGCTCTCCTCCAGGGTGTGCTATTTTTTTCTGCTGTTTTTTATTTTGTTTTTTATTTTTCAGTAGTTTTTGTGACTCCACATGATCATCAACCTAATAAAACACGAAATAACAATAGAAGATAAATAAATATAATTAGATAACATTGGGTTGCCTCCCAATAAGCGCTTCTTTAATGTCAATAGCTTGACAGTGAGCTCTTATGGAGCCTCACAGATGTTCAGAGCATTGTTGGAACCTTCCAACACCAAACTTAGAGTTTGAATGTGGGGGTTCAACACCAAACTTAGAGTTTGGTTGTGGCTTCCCAACACTAAACTTAGAGTTTGACTTTGGGAGCTTTGGTTGACTCTGCATGGTTACAGAAGGAGATCCTTGAGTTTTAAACACAAGGTTGTTCTTATTCAGTTAAAGGATCAATTCTCCTCTATCCACATCAATCACAGCTCTTGCTGTGGCTAGGAAGGGTCTTCCAAGGATGATGGATTCATCCTCATCCTTTCCAGTGTCTTGGATTATGAAATCAGCAGGGATGTAAAGGCCTTTAACCTTTACTAGCACGTCCTCTACTTGTCCATAAGCCTGTTTTCTTGAGTTGTCTGCCATCTCTAATGAGATTCTGGCAGCTTGCACCTCAAAGATTCCCAGTTTCTCCATTATAGAGAGTGGCATGAGGTTTATCCCTGATCCAAGGTCATATAGAGCGTTCTCAAAGGTCATGGTGCCTATGGTACAAGGTATTAAGAACTTTTCAGGATCCTGTTTCTTCTGAGGCAATGTCAGTTGATCCAGATCACTCAGTTCATTGATGAGCAAAGGAGGTTCATCTTCTCAAGTCTCATTACCAAATAACTTGGCATTCAGCTTCATGATTGCACCAATGTACTTGGCAACTTGCTCTTCAGTAACATCCTCATTCTCTTTAGAAGAAGAATACTCATCAGAGCTCATGAAGGGTAGAAGGAGGTTCAATGGAATCTCTATGGTCTCTAGATGACCCTCAGATTCCTTTGGTTCCTCAGAGGGAAACTCCTTATTGATCACTGGACATCCCAGGAGGTCTTCCTTACTGGGATTCACGTCCTCTCCCTCCCTTGTAGGTTCGGCCATGATGGTTAAATCAATGGCCTTGCACTATCTTTTTGGATTCTCTTCTGTATTGTTTGGGAGAGTACTAGGAGGAGTTTCAGTGACTCTTTTACTCAGCTGGCCCACTTGTGCCTCCAAATTCCTAATGGAGGACCGTGTTTCATTCATGAAACTTACAGTGGCCTTAGATAGATCAGAGACTATATTTGCTAAGCTAGATGGATTCTGCTCAGAACTCTCTGTCTGTTACTGAGTGGATGATGGAAAAGGCTTGCTATTGCTAAACCTGTTTCTTCCACCATTATTAAAGCCTTGTTGAGGCTTTTGTTGATCCTTCCATGAGAAATTTGGATGATTTCTCCATGAGGGATTATAGGTATTTCTATAGGATTCACCCATGTAATTCACCTCTGCTATTGCAGGGTTCTCAGGATCATAAGCTTCTCCTTCAGAAGATGCCTCTATAGTACTGTTGGATGATTCCTTCAATCCATTCAGACTCTGAGAGATCATATTGACTTGCTGAGTCAATATTTTATTCTGAGCCAATATGGCATTCAGAGTATCAATTTCAAGAACTCCCTTCCTCATAGGCGTCCCATTATTCACAGGATTCCTTTCAGAAGTGTACATGAACTGGTTATTTGCAACCATGTTAATGAGTTCTTGAGCTTCTGCAGGCGTTTTCTTTAGGTGAATGGATCCACCTGCAGAACGGTCCAGTGACATCTTTGATAGCTCAGACAGACTATCATAGAATATATCCAGGATGGTCCATTCTGAAAGCATGTCAGAAGGACATTTTTTGGTCAGTTACTTGTATCTCTCCCAAGCTTCATAGAGGGATTCACCTTCTTTCTGTTTGAAGGTTTGAACATCCATTCTAAGCTTACTAAGCTTTTGAGGAGGAAAGAACTTGGCTAAGAAAGCCGTGACCAGCTTATCCCAAGAGTTCAGGCTATCCTTAGGTTGAGAGTCCAACCATATTCTAGCTCTGTCTCTTACAGCAAATGGGAAAAGCATAAGCCTGTAGACCTCGGGATCAACCCCATTGGTCTTAACAGTATCACAGGTCTTGCAAGAATTCAGTTAAGAACTGAAAAGGATCTTCAGATTGAAGTCCATGAAACTTGCAGTTCTGTTGCATCAGAGAAACTAATTGAGGTTTAAGCTCAAAGTTGTTTGCTCCAATGGCAGGAATTGAGATGCTTCTTCCATGTAAATTGGAATTTGGTGCAGCAAAGTCACCAAGCATCTTCCTTGCATTGTTATTATTTTCAGCCATGTTTCCTTCTTTTTCAAAAATTTCTGTCAGATTTTCTCCAGAGAGTTGTGCTTTAGCTTCCTTTAGCTTCCTCTTCAGAGTCCTTTCAGGTTCAGGATCAGCCTCAACAAGAATGCTCTTATCCTTGTTCCTGCTCATATGAAAAAGAAGAAAATAGAAAAGAAAATATGGAATCCTCTATGTCACAGTATAGAGATTCCTTATGCAAGTATAAGAAGAGAAGAATGTAAGAAGGAGAAGAGGTAAAATTTGAACACGGAGAGGAAGATGGGGTTCAAATTTTAGGTGGAAGAGAAGTGTTAGTAGATAAATAAATAAATAGAAGGAGATGAGAGAGAGGGAATTTCGAAAATTAACTAAATTAAAAAAATAAAATTTAAAGTTAAATTTCGAAAATTAAAATTGAAATCAAATTAAATTAAAAATTAAAACAATTAGTTAAAAAAAGGGAATTTTGAAAAAGAGGGAAGGAATTTTCGAAAATTAGAGAGAGAGAATTAGTTAGGCAGTTTTGAAAAAGATAAGAATCAATCAAAAAGTTAAGTGGTTAATTGAAAAAGATTTGAAAATCAAATTTGAAAAGATAAGAAGTTAGAAAAGATTTTGAAATTGATTTTGAAAAAGATGTGATTGAAATTTATTTTGAAAAAGATTTGAAAAAGAAAATTTAAAAAGATTTGATTTTGAAAATTAAAGTTGATTACTTGACTAACAAGAAACTAAAAGATATGATTTTAAAATTTAAAGATTGAACCTTTCTTAATAGGCAAGTAACAACTTGAAAAATTTTTGAATCAATCACATTAATTGTTAGTAAAGATTTTGAAATTATGAAACAAAATAAGAAAAAGATTTTTGAGAATCAAATTGAAATTTTCGAAAAAATAAAAGAAAAAATGAAAAAGATTTGATTTTTGAAAAAATTTTGAAAAAGATAGAATTTTTAAATTGAAAATTTGATTTGACTCATAAGAAACAACTAAATTTTAAAAAGTTTTGAAAAAGTCAACTCAAATTTTCGAAAATTTATGAGTGAAAAAGGGAAAGATATTTTTTTTTATTTTTGAATTTTTAATGATGAAAGAGAAAAACATCAAAAAGACTTAATGCATGAAAATTTTGGATCAAAACAAGAAAAATATGCAAGAACACTTTGAATGTCAAGATGAACACCAAGAACACTTTGAAGATCAAGACTTATTTTTGAAAATTTTTAAGAAAAGAAAAACATGCAAGACACCAAACTTAAAAATTTTTTTATTCTTTAGACACTAATAATTCAAGAATGCATATGAAAAACAAGAAGAAACACCAAACAAGAAATTTTAAAGATCAAACAAGAAGACTTACCAAGAACAACTTGAAGATCATGAAGAACACCATGCATGAGTTTTCGAAAAATGCAAGAAAGAGATAAACATGCAATTGACACCAAACTTAAAAATTGACTCTATACTCAAACAAGAAACACAAAAATATTTTTGATTTTATGATTTTATTATTTTTTTTGTATATTTTTTCGAAAATTTAATTGGAAAAAGAAAAATAAGGATTTTAAAATTTTTAATAGGAATTCCAGGAATCTTGCACTGTTAGTCTAAAGCTCCAGTCCAGGAATTAGACATGGCTTACTAGCCAGTCAAGCTTTCAGTGAAAGCTCCGGTCCAAAACACTAGACATGGCCAATGGCCAGCCAAGCTTCAGCAGATACAAATCAGACATAAAATAGCTGATACTTTATCCAACTTTATATGCTGATAAGTGGAAGCCTCGGTCCGAATGAATTAGACATGGCTTTACAGCCAGTCAGGCTTCAACGTGCTTCATGAAACTCTAGAATTCATTCTTAAAAATTTTGAATAAAAAATATATTTTTTTGATTTTTTCGAAAATAAGAATAAAAAAAATAAAAAGGTTAAAATTAAAATAAAGTTACCTAATCTGAGCAACAAGATGAACTGTCAGTTGTCCAAACTCGAACAATCCCCGGCAACGGCGCCAAAAACTTGGTATGCGAAATCGTGATCTTCAACAATGGTGCCAATGGCTTGGTGCTCTCAAACGTGAATCACACTTTGTCACAATTCCGCACAACTAACCAGCAAGTGCACTGGGTCGTCCAAGTAATAAACCTTACGTGAGTAAGGGTCGATCCCATGGAGATTGTCGGCTTGAAGCAAGCTATGGTCACCTTGTAAATCTCAGTCAGGCGGATTCAGATAGTTATGGAGATTTGATAATTAAAACATAATTGAAATATAAACTAGGATAGAGATACTTATGTAATTCATTGGTGAGAATTTTAGATAAGCGTATAGAGATGCCTTTCGTTCCCCTGAACCTCTGCTTTCTTGCTGTCTTCATCCAATCATTCCTACTCCTTTCTATGGCAAGCTTTATGTAGGGCATCACCGTTGTCAATGGCTATATCCCATCCTCTTTGTGAAAATGGTCCAATGCGATATCACTGCATGGCTAATCATCTGTCAGTTCTCGATCATATTGGAATAGGATTTACTATCCTTTTGCGTCTGTCACTATGCCCAGCACTCACGAGTTTGAAACTCGTCACAGCCATCCCTTCCCAGATCCTACTCGGAATACCACAGACAAGGTTTAGACTTTCCAGATCTCAAGAATGGCCATCCATGGGTTCTAACTTATACCATGAAGATTCTAATATCTCGGACTCGGTCCTCTGTATTAGATATCTAAGAGATACTCATTCTAGCTTGTTTGCATGTAGAACGGAAGTGTTTGTCAGGCACGCGTTCATAGGTGAGAATGATGATGGGCGTCACATAATCATCACATTCATCATGTTCTTGGGTGCAAATGGATATCTTAGAGAAGGAATAAGCTAGAATTGAATAGAAAAGCAGTAGTACTTTGTATTAATTTATGAGGAACAGCAGAGCTCCACACCTTAATCTATGGAGTATAGAAACTCTACAGTTGAAAATACATAAGTGATAAGGTCCAGGCATGGCCGAATGGCCAGCCCCCTAAACGTGATCAAAGGATCAAAAGATAATCCAAAGATAAAACTAAAGATGTAAATACAATAGTAAAAAGTCCTATTTATGCTAAACTAGTTACTAGAGTTTACAGAAATGAGTAAATGATGCAGAAATCCACTTCTGGGACCCACTTGGTGTGTGCTTGGGCTGAGCATTGAGCTTTACACGTGTAGAGGCTTCTCTTGGAGTTGAACGCCAGTTTGTAACCTGTTTCTGGCGTTTAACTCCACTTTGCAACCTGTTTCTGGCGTTTAACTCCAGAATGCAGCATGGAACTGGCATTGAACGCCAGTTTGCATTGTCTAAACTCGGGCAAAGTATGGACTATTATATATTTCTGGAAAGCCCTGGATGTCTACTTCCCAACGCATTTGAGAGCGTGCCATTTGGAGTTCTGTAGCTCTAGCAAATCCACTTTGAGTGCAGGAAGGTCAGAATCCAATAGCATCTGCAGTCCTTCTTCAACCTCTGAATCTGATTTTTGCTCAAGTCCCTCAATTTCATCCAGAATCACAGAAAAATACACAAACTCATAGTAAAGTCCAAAAATGTGAATTTTAATTAAAAACTAATAAAAATATACTAAAAACTAATTAAATTATACTGAAAACTGTGTAAAAACAATGCCAAAAAGCGTATAAATTATCCGCTCATCACATAGGTATAGAGAGAGAAGGAAATAATGACAAAGCTGGTAGGAAATTAAAAATGATTACTAGGGTTTTTGAGGAACAAAAAAGGATAAATAGGAAGGGAAGAGAATGGGGTAGACCAAGCAGAACACCTATTAGAGCTGAATTGAAGGAGGATTGGGCTAAATCTCTACTAAAGCCCAATGTGGAGAATCATCAAAAAAATGATAGGCTAGTTGAAAAGGAAGGGAATAGGTCTATTGGGAAATTTTTGAAAGATCATTTGAGCAATAAATCTGCAGAAATTATGGGGAGGAGTTTAGAGGCCCATATTAATTTTACAACCCATCAAAATATTATAAGCAAAGACACGAAAATCTGCTTAGAACATAAGGAAGAAAATAACGAGATGCTACAAAGTAACAAACAGATTTATAAGACACTTGATGGTGATACTTATTTTGTGGAGCTGGTGGATGACGATGAAAATCAAACTACAAGCAATGACAAGGCGATCACAATAGCAAAAGATTACAAAATGGAGTTGGCTCAGAGAATGCAAAATCATCTAAGGCTGAAGAGAAGAAGAAATGAAGATCACTTGCAAATGGAAGATATATATGAAAAAGAAGAAACAATGCTGCACTCTCAGAATGTGTCAAAAAGGAAGAAGTGCTTAAACGAAGAATGGACAGCGACTAGCTATCAGCAGTTACAGGGGAGAAGTCATATTTTGAAATACTCAATGGCTGAGGAGGCGGGCCTTATCATGCCCCCAACTCAGCCATGAGTATTATTAGTTGGAATTGTCGTGGAGTGGCGGCCTCTGCGACAGTTTCGGAGTTACATAGTCTGTGTAAACAGATTAAGCCCGCCATAGTGTTTCTTATAGAGACTAGAGCTAAGGAAAAAACTATTACTAGGCTGAAAAAAAGGTTACATTTTGAAAATGCTTTTTGTGTAGAATCCTGGGGTTTGTCCAGAGGGCTATGTCTCTTTTGGAATGAAATATATAAAGTTGATGTTTATTTTTGGTGTGACAATTATATTAAAGCTCGAATTGAGGATAAAAATGAAAACTCATGGATAGGTAGTTTTGTGTATGGAAACCCGAATTATAACAGGAGAAAAGATCAATGGAGGGGCATTACAGCTGGAAACAACAATGAAGGAGTCCCTCGTCTCTTTATCAGAGACTTTAATGACATTTGAAGTCAGGAAGAAAAAGTTGGACTACACCTGAAACTGTAGAACCAAATACGAGAATTCAGAAAGTTTGTGGATTCTAACTCTTTGATGGACCTTGATCTAAAGGGAGGAAAATTTACCTAGTTCAGCAATCCAAGGAATGAATTTGTGACAAGAGAAAAAATGAATAGGGCATTGGCGAACTGGAAATGGATGTTTATGTATCAAAATGCATCATTATCGTTAATGCCAGCTGTTAGTTCAGATCATTATCCTCTTATTTTGGATGTGATTCCAGTTCATAGGGTAGAAAAACACTTCAAGTTTGAAGCCTATTGGGCTGACCACAAAGATTGTTTTAATGTGGTCAAGAGGGGTTGGTGTAAGGAAGAGCAAAATGGCGATGAATGGGACAAAATCAGCAAAAAGATCAACAATTGCAAGGAGGAATTAAAGAAGTGGAGTAAAATTACCTTTAAAAGAGCCGATAGAGAGATCCAGAGAATGAAAAAGGAATTGAAAAGACTACAGGATTTGGACTTCACAGAGGAGAACCAAAGAATGATACAACTTCTGAAGGAGAACATAGCAACATTATGGAAACAAGAGGAGAAGTTTTAGGGACAGCGGTCTAGATTAAAATGGCTGAGATGGGGGGACAAAAATACGGCTTTCTTCCATTCCATCACTATTCACAGAAGAAAAAGAAACAGAATAGAAAGGCTGAAGAATGCCTCTGGTCAATGGTTAAATAACACAAACGAGATTATGGAGCATATTGAAGAATATTTTCAAAAACTATTTGCTTCTTCTACTAGACATGGATTTGAAAGCACAATTAATAAGATTCCACAGCAAGTTACAGAGGAGATTAACAAAGAACTGCTCATGGACATTACGGATGAAGAGGTAAGAAAGGAAGTGTTTAGTATAGGTAGCCTTAAAGCTCCAGGACCTGATGGATTGAACGGGTTATTCTACCAAAAGCATTGTGTTGAGTTAAGAAATTAACTAAATTAATTAGTGATGACAAATATTATTTTTTGGACAAAATAAATAATTAGTGTTAAGTGTTAATAATTATATGTTGCTAATTATTTATTATATGTTGCAGGCCAAAAGAACTGAATCAGAGGCTTGCTAATCTGGTTTTTCGCATAGCACAGAGGCTGTTGATGAAGTCAATCTCCTTCATGTTTTACTGATTGTAATGTACTTTTCTAAGCTTATCTTTCTGTAATTTCTTGAGAGAAAAGGCATTGTGAGAAAGCTTGAGAAAAAGTCATGAGTGAAAAAAGGCTGAGAGATACACTTGAGAGAAAAGCCTAGAGTTATTTTCTGATTTCTTTAGGTTGATTAAGTGTCTTGTATCTAGTATCTGAATCGTATCCCTTTCTTAGTTGGGTTAGCACTAAGAGGTATAGTTAGGTATTAGCATAGCCAATGTCAAGTTAGGTTAGAACTTGAGTGTGAAAGGATTGGGTCAATCCTATGTTATTGGTGTATGTAATACTGTTTACTATAGTGAAATTCTTCCACAGTTGTGGAGGAGACTGGATGTAGGTTGCATAGCACAAGGCAACCGAACCAGGATACATGCTGGTGTTAGCTTTTCTCTTCTCTGCTGTGTTCTGTTTTCTGATATTCATGAGACAAAAATAAATTGTCTCATAAATTTCCGCTGCTAAGTTACAACAGAATCAGAATTGCAAATCTGTTTTAAAAAGGGTAACAACAGTAATTAAAAGGAAGGCATAGATTCAACCCCCCTTCTCTAAGCCTACCACAACCTTCAATTGGTATCAGGAGCTAAGGTCTCAAGAATCAAGCTTAACCGCTTGGAGCAAAGATCCAATGGCGAACAATCTGGGCACAACCACAATTGCCTACACCCTCACTGAAGGCCAGTCAAACAACCGGCCACCTTTCTTTAACGGAAAGAACTACTCCTACTGGAAAGAAAGGATAAGGATCTTCATCCAATCCATTGACTACAACTTATGGAAGATCGTTGTGAGTGGTCCCAAGATCCCAACAAAAACAAGTGCTGATGGAGTGGTGACTCCGAAAGAAGAAGCTGAATGGAATGAAGATGATAAGAAGAAGATAGAGCTGAACGCTAAAGCAATCAACCTTCTTCACTGTGCTATCAGCTTTGAAGAGTACCGGAAGGTGTCTAGATGCAAGACAGCCAAAGAAATCTGGGAAAAACTCCAGGTTACACACGAAGGCACTAAACAAGTCAAAGAAACGAGGATTGATATGCTGCGAAAAGAGTATGAGATGTTTAGCGTGAAGGATGGAGAAAGCATTGATGAAGCATTTGAGAGATTCTCAATCATAATCAACAACCTTGATGCTATGGGTACAAACTATGCAGAACAAACCTTGGTGAGAAAACTCCTTAGAAGCCTCACAAAAGAATGGGAAAATACTGCCACTGTCCTAACCGAGAGTAACAACATAAGTCCCATAACCTATGATGAGTTGAGAGGAAAACTCCTTGCCTATGAAGCCACACACACAAACACAGACTCAAAGAAAAAGGGAATAGCCCTCAAGTCACAAATAGAACCAAAAGAGAGTGAGTCTAGTGATGGTATTTCAGATGACAAACTTTTGTTTTTTGCTAGGAGATTTAGAAGGATGATGAAAAGCAAGAGCAAATACAAGGGTTCAAGTTCAAAGGAACACAAGATCGACTTGAGCAAAGTGACGTGCCATCACTGCAAGGAGGCTGGACACTTCAAGCTAAACTGTCCAAAGCTTAAAAAGGAGGACAAAGGAAAGAAGGAAAGGAAGAGAGTACTCATGACAGCTTGGGAGGATCTTGAGAACGACTCAAATGAAGAAGAAGAATCTGAAGGAGATGACAAAGACTGCTTCATGGCTGGAAACAACAATCTTGATGAGGTAAACTATTATGATTTGACCATTGAGGACTTGCATGTTATTATTGATGATCTCACTTTAAACACATCAAAACTGCTTGATAAATACAATAAATGCAGATCTGAAAGAGATGTGTTAAGAGCTGAAAATGTTCATGGCTGGAAACAATAATCTTGATGAGGTAAATTATTATGATTTGACCATTGAGGACTTGCATGTTATTATTGATGATCTCACTTTAAACACATCAAAACTGCTTGATAAATACAATGAATGCAGATCTGAAAGAAATGTGTTAAGAGCTGAAAATGAATTTTTAAAAGAAAAAGTGAAGGAAACTGAATGTGCTTTGGACATCATTGAAGAAAACAGATTTCTAAAATCTGAACTTGAAAAATTAAAAGGAAAGCATATTGTGGATCCTTCACATGAGTTAATTGCTGAAAATAAAAGATTAAATGATATGGTTAAAAGGCTGAATAGTGACTTAGCAAAATTTGCTCAAGGTTCTAGCAACTTGGACAAATTACTTGCAAGTCAAAGACCATTGTTTGAAAAATCTGGTTTAGGCTACATAGCCAAGGAAGATGTTGTTTCTAACACTTCCTCTATAAAATTTGTGGCCTCTTCATCAAATACCAAAACCATACCAAACAAATCTGGTATTGAAAATGCTCCAACATTTGAAGAAAAATTTGATGAAGTATACACAAGTGAAACTGACCCTTCACCAAAAACTGAACCGAGTTCAAACCGGCCAGGCTTGGGTTATATTTCGAAAAATGAGGCTGCTTTCAAGAAACCAACCTTTTACAACAAAACCTCATTTTCGAAAGGCAAAAATATTCAAAAAAATTCTGGTGAAAATGCCTTTGCAAAGAAGAAAAACTTTACTAAAAATCAATTTGTCAAAAGAAATGCATCTCCTCCAAGAACCAGAAAATTTCAAAGCTTTAATCATTTCACTTAGATTACTTGCACATCTTTGGATGCAAATGTTTTGTTTTAAATAACAAAGAAAATTTGGGAAAATTTGATCCAAAGGCTTATGAGTGTTTGTTTGTTGGATATTCCACAACTAGTAAAGCATATAGGGTTTATCATCAAGATGCTAAAATTATTGAAGAGTCCATACATGTTACATTCTGTGATACTAACTTGGTGCAAAGCATTTTGGAAGATGGTGATGCAGGAAATCAAGCTCAAAATGAGGATGAAACTGCTCAGAATCATGGAAAAGAAAATTCTGGACAATCTGAACCAGAAACAGCAAACGCTGAAAATTCAAGAGACAATTCCGTTTTGTCTCATGAATCTGAAGGAAATTCTGCAGACAGCAGCACACAGAATCCCTTGGTGACTGAATCTGCCTCCAAGTCCACCAGACCTCGTGAATGGAGATTCTTGAAGAATTATCCGGAGGAATTTGTCATTGGGGACGTCTCTCATGGAGTGCAAACTAGGTCTTCCACTAGAAAGGCAAATGAAGGTTCAAACATTGCCCTTCTTTCACAAATAGAGCCTCAAAACGTCAAGGAAGCCCTTAGTGACCCCTCTTGGGTTAAGGCTATGGAGGATGAGCTTCTTGAGTTTGAAAAGAACCAAGTGTGGACGTTGGTTCCAAGGCCAAATGGAAAGAAAGTGACCGGCACCAAGTGGATATTCCGAAACAAGTTGGGAGAAGATGGTAGCATTGCAAGGAACAATGCAAGGCTGGTGGCACAAGGATATGACCAAGAAGAAGGAATCGACTTTGATGAATCCTTTGCCCCTGTTGCCCGAATGGAAGCCATAAGACTTCTCTTAGCTTATGCTGCATTTTGTGGTTTTAAATTATACCAAATGGATGTGAAATGTGCATTTTCAATTTGTTAAATCAGAGGAGCAATTGGCAGATATTTTTACAAAACCATTAGCTGAGGATAGATTCTGCATGCTTAGGACTAGCTTAGGAATTTTGAGCTATGATTCACTGTTTGAAAATTGCTAATGAGTTTGTTGAAGTTGTTGTCTCATAGGTTCGAATGAGAAATTTTGGGCAGAAGAAGAACCATCACTCTGAATTTTATCTTCTGGGCTCTGAACTTTCTTGGATTAGGGTTCTGAACTTTCTTTTTCAAGAACACTCTTAACTTGCTGCGATTGCAAACCTATTCATGTATTGTACATTCTTTTTACATTTCTCATCATTATCATTTCAATTTTTGAAAAAAAAAAAAAAAAACTGCAACTTCTGCTTTAATTGTGCTAATGCCTTGTTTGAGAATTCTATTTTGCAGGTTCTGTTTTGTTTTATTTCTCCCACCTTGATAACAAAAGGGGAGAAAAATGCATATATGAGGCTTGACAAGACATAAGACTTACCGAGATTATTGGATATTAGTTTTGTTTAGTCTTGTGTTTGGTAACTGACTTGGGTTTATGAATTGAAATCTGTTTGACTTGTTTGTGAACTGAACTTGGCTTACTTGTTTGTGAACTAAACTTGGATGACTTTAAGTCTTTTGAACTTTATGTTGTGCTGGTGAATTGTTTGTTACATGCTGCCATAGTTTGCAATATGTGCTTGTATGGATTATTAGACTTTTGTGCAACCATAGAATTCTAGATAAGCATGTATATACATTAGATTGTTGTGTTGGCATTATTGTCTGTATCCTCAGGTTAAGCGACATTCAGTGAAACAGCAAAAGGGACCCACTCATTCAGAGAGAGTGGTATTGGATGATGATGATGATGACTTTATCCCTGAGGAATCTCCTCCTCCTTCCACTGAGGGTACTTCCATCTTTACTGGCCAGAAATATGCCCTGCTGAATGTTGTCAAGGGTGTTGTTCAGGAGTTTGTCTCTCAATCAAATCACTTGATTGTATGAACAAGGAGCAAAGGAAGCTAGCAAGCAAGCGCGAAAATTTCCTCCGTAAGTCAAGAGATAGAGTGGCTGTGTTCATGACTTTCATTGATAACCTTCAAAAGGATGAAGACCCTGCCACTGATGCTGATGAAGAAGTTGATTCAAAGGGAAATGGTTCGGATGCCTAAGAATTGTTTCATGATGCTGCTGCTGTCTGCTCATTTTGTCTGATGAATTCTGTTTATTTTGCTACTATTGAACTGTTTTGTTCTCTTGGATGACTGTAATAACTTTGGATAACATTGCACCTTTGTTAATTCATTAGGACTGTGCACTAACTCTCTTCTGCAGGTTATAAGGTGCTGTTTTTGTTGATCTTGCATATTATCCACCCTTGATGACAAAAGGGGGAGTAATAGCAATAGGATAATAGCAATAGGATAATAGGATGGTAAATGTGTCCTAGGAATTTTTTGGCATTGCTGCAGCTACTAGTACTTCTTTTGGGATTTTTGTCTGTTTGCTGCATTAAAAATTGCTTTCACATGTTGAATCTTTGTGCTGCTGATATTAGCTTGATGTTGGGCTGATTATGTGATGCTGTTTGTGTGATATCCCTTAGGCAAAATAAATGTGTGTAGCTCTTTATTGTGCTCTCTTTAAGTACAATGTAAAACAGGAACAAAGAGGAAAGCATAAATTCAGGGGGAGCTAATCTTGAAAAGGAAAGGGGGAGCAACATAAAAGCAAATGACAAAAATCAAAGGGAGTTTCTAAACCTTACTCAAATTCATTTCTTTTTGATTATTGCTTAAATCATGTTTGTCATCAAGGGGGAGATTGTTGAGTTAAGAAATTAACTAAATTATCCAGTTTTGCACTCTAGGACTAAACATATTGAAGTGAAATTTCACTCAATAAGAGAACATGTCCAAAAAGGGGATATTAGCATTCAATTTGTTAAATCAGAGGAGCAATTGGCAGATATTTTTACAAAACCATTAGCTGAGGATAGATTCTGCATGCTTAGGACTAGCTTAGGAATTTTGAGCTATGATTCACTGTTTGAAAATTGCTAATGAGTTTGTTGAAGTTGTTGTCTCATAGGTTCGAATGAGAAATTTTGGGCAGAAGAAGAACCATCACTCTGAATTTTATCTTCTGGGCTCTGAACTTTCTTGGAATAGGGTTCTGAACTTTCTTTTTCAAGAACACTCTTAACTTGCTGCGATTGCAAACCTATTCATGTATTGTACATTCTTTTTACATTTCTCATCATTATCTTTTAATTTTTTAAAAAAAAAAAAAAAAACTGCAACTTCTGCTTTAATTGTGCTAATGCCTTGTTTGAGAATTCTATTTTGCAGGTTCTGTTTTGTTTTATTTCTCCCACCTTGATAACAAAAGGGGAGAAAAATGCATATATGAGGCTTGACAAGACATAAGATTTACCGAGATTATTGGATATTAGTTTTGTTTAGTCTTGTGTTTGGTAACTGACTTGGGTTTATGAAATGAAATCTGTTTGACTTGTTTGTGAACTGAACTTGGCTTACTTGTTTGTGAACTAAACTTGGATGACTTTAAGTCTTTTGAACTTTATGTTGTGCTGGTGAATTGTTTGTTACATGCTGCCATAGTTTGCAATATGTGCTTGTATGGATTATTAGACTTTTGTGCAACCATGGAATTCTAGATAAGCATGTATATACATTAGTTTGTTGTGTTGGCATTATTGTCTGTATCCTCAGGTTAAGCGACATTCAGTGAAACAGCAAAAGGGACCCACTCATTCAGAGAGAGTGGTATTGGATGATGATGATGATGACTTTATCCCTGAGGAATCTCCTCCTCCTTCCACTGAGGGTACTTCCATCTTTACTGGCCAGAAATATGCCCTGCTGAATGTTATCAAGGGTGTTGTTCAGGAGTTTGTCTCTCAATCAAATCACTTGATTGTATGAACAAGGAGCAAAGGAAGCTAGCAAGCAAGCGCGAAAATTTCCTCCGTAAGTCAAGAGATAGAGTGGCTGTGTTCATGACTTTCATTGATAACCTTCAAAAGGATGAAGACCCTGCCACTGATGCTGATGAAGAAGTTGATTCAAAGGGAAATGGTTCGGATGCCTAAGAATTGTTTCATGATGCTGCTGCTGTCTGCTCATTTTGTCTGATGAATTCTGTTTATTTTGCTACTATTGAACTGTTTTGTTCTCTTGGATGACTGTAATAACTTTGGATAACATTGCACCTTTGTTAATTCATTAGGACTGTGCACTAACTCTCTTCTGCAGGTTATAAGGTGCTGTTTTTGTTGATCTTGCATATTATCCGCCCTTGATGACAAAAGGGGGAGTAATAGCAATAGGATAATAGGGATATCAATAGGAGAATAGGGAATGGTGAAATTGTCCTATGAATTTTTATTGAATTTTTATTGGCATTGCTACAGCTACTATTATTCCATTTGCTACTATTATTCTTTTGGGATTTTTTGTCTGATTACTGCATTAAAACTTGTTTTCACATGTTGAATTTTTTGTTGCTGGTATTAGCTTGATGTTGGGATGATTATGTTGTGTTGTTTGTTTGATATCCCTTAGACAAGATAAATGTGTGTAGCTCTTTATTGTGCTCTCTTTAAGTACAATGTAAAACAGGAACAACGAGGAATTTGGGATTTTTTGCTACATTAATTCTTGATTTCACATGCTGAATCATTTTGCTGATGATATTAGCTTGATATTGGGCTGATTATGTGATGTTGCTTATTTGATATCCCTTAGCCAAGATAAATGTATTTAGCTCTTTATTGTGCTCTCTTTAAGAACAAAAAAAAAATAGGAACAAAGATGAAAGCATAAACTCAGGGAGAGCTAATCTTGAAAAGGAAAGGGGGAGCAACATAAAAGCAAATGACAAAAATCAAAGGGAGTTTCTAAACCTTACTCAAATTCATTTGGGAGCAACCATTGAAAAGGAAAGGGGGAGCAACACAAAACCAAGTGATGTCACTCAAAGGGAAGTCTCTCAACTTTATCCAATTTCAATTCCTTTGATCAAATTCTTAAATCATGTTTGTCATCAAGGGGGAGATTGTTGAGTTAAGAAATTAACTAAATTAATTAGTGATGACAAACACTGTTTACTATAGTGAAATTCTTCCACAGTTGTGGAGGAGACTGGATGTAGGTTGCATAGCACAAGGCAACCGAACCAGGATACATGCTGGTGTTAGCTTTTCTCTTCTCTGCTGTGTTCTATTTTCTGATATTCATGAGACAAAAATAAATTGTCTCATAAATTTCCGCTGCTAAGTTACAACAGAATCAGAATTGCAAATCTGTTTTAAAAAGGGTAACAACAGTAATTAAAAGGAAGGCATAGATTCAACCCCCCTTCTCTAAGCCTACCACAACCTTCACATTGGGAGGTAATTAGTAAGAAAGTTTGTGCAGTAGTAAGAGCTTTTTTTAGTAGCGGACATATACCAGAAGAGATAAACGAGACCACAGTGGTTCTTATCCCGAAAACAAAGAATCCAGAAAGTTTAAATGAGCTTAGGCCAATTAGCTGCTGCAATTTCATCTATAAAATAATCTCAAGAATAATTATGCTAAGACTGAAGAAGTGGTTGGAAGCTATTGTCTCGCCAACACAGAGCGCGTTTGTGGGAGGAAGGCTCATTCAGGATAACGTTGTTATTGTTCAAGAAGTTTACCATAGCCTGAATAGGAAAGGAAAGGGAGGGTCGAATAGCTTGGCAATCAAACTAGACATGAATAAAGCATATGATAGGCTAGAGTGAGATTTTCTGGAAAAGGTTCTTTTGGCTTTTGGATTCCAAGCAAGATGGGTAAAGTTAGTAATGGAATGTGTTAGAGGAGCAAACTATAGGTTTAAAATTAATGGAAAGCTGTCAAGGAAGATAAAGCCTCAACGATGTCTTCGGCAGGGTGACCCGCTCTCGCCTTACCTTTTTATCTTAGCAGCAGAAGTGTTTACTATCCTTATGGATGAAGCAAGAAGAGAGGGAAGAATCTCCGGGTTCAGGATTGTCCCTACAGCCCCAAATATCACTCACCTACTGTTTTGCAGATGATTGCATCATCTTTTCGGAGGCAAGCGAGGAAGAACTTTTTCAAATCATTACAATTCTTAATGAATACATAGAGGCTTTGGGTCAACGAATAAATCTCAATAAATCAGGTATCACCTTTGGTAATCAAGTATCCATTCAAAAGAGGGTTAATATTGAAGAAATACTAGGGATGCCGGCATGGGAATCACCTGGAAAATACCTTGGCCTACCTGCGATATGGGGGAGATCTCTATACAAAGCTCTAGCATGGATTGAAGATAAGATTATGAATAAGTTGGAGGGTTCGAAAAAGAAACTTCTTAACCAGGAAGGCAAGGAAATACTCATTAAAGCAGTAGTTCAAGCGGTACCTACTTATGCTATGAATATCATCAAGTTCTCAAGAGTCTTTTGGAGGAAAATTAATTCTAAGGTAGCTAGATTTTGGTAAAGGAACAAGGTATACATTGGAAGAATTGGGAATCAGTCACAATAAGTAAACGAGATGGTGGTGTGGGGTTTAAAGATTTAGAATTTCAAAACACTGCGTATCTGGCAAAACAAGCTTGGAGATCCTTGAAGAACGCAAACTCTATTTGGGTTCAGATTCTAAAGGCAATCTATTTTCCAGATGGTAATTTTTGGGAGGCTAGAATAAAAAAGGGGTCATCATGGGTTTGGAAGAGTTTAGTGCATGGACGAGAACTTCTTAGGAAAAAAGGTAAATGGAGTGTAGGGGATGGATCGCAAATAAGTATTTGGAGGGACACCTGGATCGAGGGAGCTAGCCGACCTTTGGAGGGAGAAAGTCAAGGTGCATCCAAAGTTAAAGAGCTTATTGAAGAGGGTATGGGATGGAATAAGAGCAAAATTTTTAACATGTTTCCACAACAAACAAGTGAAGCCATCATCAGAACTCCAATCAGTGTAGTGAATAAGAAAGACCGTCTATATTGGCCACGAAAAGAAGATGAAATTTATTTGATTAGAACAGGCTATTATGCTGCGAAAGAAGATTATCTAACCAGATATAAACGGAATCCTTCTACCAGTACAGATAAGAGGGATCTATGGAGAGAAATTTGGAAAATGGAGGTTCCGCCAAAAATTAAGATGCATTTATAGAAGGCCAGCCAAAATATTTTGCCAGTGTATACTATTCTATGCAAAAAAAGGATTCTAGACAGTCATTTATGTCAAATTTGCTTAAATGAAAACGAATCAGTAGAGCATTCCCTCTTACTTTGTGAGTGGGTAAGGGCTGTTTGGTTTGGTGCAGAATGCCAATGCATTCCAACAACAGAAACAGTCTCATCATTAGAAAATTGGCTAATGGACAATATTAAGAAAATTAGAGCTGAAGGCAGAGAAGACCAGGAAAGAAGAATTAGTAGAATAGGATTCTTACTATGAGAAATATGAAAATCTAGGAATGACAAATTGTTTCAACAGAAAGAGATTAATCCTAGCTGGACAATTAAGAAAGCTAAACTATTGGAATACACTTATTGGAGTGCTGCAGAAAAAAGAGCAGAGACTAGGATTGGAGAAGTAAGAAAAAATGCTAACCTGGCCCGTTGGAGACCTCCTCCGAATGATTGGCTAAAAGCAAATGTGGACTCTACCTTCAAGAAGGAATCGGACAACGGAACTATTTCTGTTGTTGTTAGAGACAAAGAAGGGAAGGTCTTATTAGAATTTACCGGTAAAATTCAAGCTAATTCAAGTATTATAGCTGAAGCCATGGCAAAAGACAGGCCCTAATCATTGCAAATAATTTACAATTGGGAAGGACATTAATTGAATCAGATAATCAAAAATTGGTGCAAACTATCAAATCCAAAAGTTCTATTGGCAGAGCATGGGCATACTTTTAGAAGCTTTACCTGAAAAGGATCTAACGTGGACTCCTAGGGAAGACAACCTCCTAGCACACGCACTGGCTAAAGCAGCAGAAGTGGGAACTCTATACCCAAATTGGAGCCTTCAACCACCTGCAGAAATTTGTAATATAATACGAAAAGAAAGTTTGAGAACACAATATTGAGGAAAAATAGAGTATTCAATACAACGAATTTTGAGGTGAAAAAAGACAATGTTAAAAGAAAACGCACTTAACTGGATTTCAAGCGGAAGGGATGCGTCAACAATGCAACCCTTCTCAGTAGGAATTCTTGTCCTCCTTCCTAGGCACGATGAAGTTCTGTTCATGGAAAAGACCAAATCAGACGCCTTAGAGTGACCTTGAAAACCCACCTTGTCGTCTCCGTTGTTGGCCCCGTCAATGATCGCTGCGCTGAGGAACTACTTGTCGTCATCGTCGCTTACCTTACCGGAACCTGCTGTATAGAGGAGCTGCCCGTCGTCTTCTTCACTGGCCTCGTCGGAGCATATTGCACACCGGAGCTCACCTTGCTCATCGTCATTGGCTTTGTCGGAGTTCGCTGAATAGAGGAGCTCACCGAGCCGCGTAAAGGACGTCATCAGCAACAAGAAGATAGCTAAATTCATGGCAATGGAGTTTATTCACAGCAACGGCGGCCAAGGAACAATACTACCGCAACATTAGTTTAGGGAGTGGGTTATTGGGTAGTTCTTAGAGTCAGGTTTGGGTTATTGGGCATAGCCCAAGTCCAAAAAAAAAAAAGAGTATAGGTTGGATTTATATTCTATAAACTCATATATAAACGATTTTCAAATAGTTGATAGCTAATAATGTAGTATCATATGTTTACAAAAAACTCTCTTATATTTACAAATTCAATTCATTAGTTATTAATTTATATATACAAAGACTAAAAATATATTTAAAAATTGATAAGTGATTCCATGAAAACGTCACACATCTCAAATTTTCCAAAAAGGGCACAAACTCTATTAGGTTTCTGGCACAAGAACTAATGTGCCTAAAGGAGATATTAGAAGAAAATTGATTTATTATTTTCAAAAAAAATAGAAGATATTTAATCCTTGAAAAAATATAATTAGGAAGCAAAATATTCTATTACGCTTTATAAAAATATTATGTACATACAAAAAATCAATTATCATATATTTATAGGATTTTTTATTCTAAATTAAAAAAATTATTATTTTCCAAAAAAATTAATCAATTTTTAATTTTCAGAAATACGTTTTCTTGGCATTTAGGTTGAGTTTGTCGCACCTGTGTAGACCTCATTAATTTTGTAAGGTTCGTCGCACCCCCGGCGATCTTCTTTATTTTTATAGAGTTCACCACATGCCCACATTTTCCGACGAACTTCACTTCGTCTCCCTCCATAAATACCGGGTGAGAAGAATATATATTTTTTCTAAATTAGAAGCACATATGAAAAGAATAGAAATTTGAAATTCGCCAAAGACATGGTGAACTTTATAAATTTTATTGCCCCATAAAAAAAAGTTGGATTCGGAGA
>NC_029790.2:114388400-114395235 GCF_000816755.2 Arachis ipaensis | reverse complement strand
ATAACATTATTGTACTCTTTACTCGATGGATTAATGGTCAAATTAGTTTATGAAAGATGGGTCATTTTTCAAATTCGTTTCAAAAAAAATTTATCAATCAAATTAATCTTTACAATATTATAAATTAATTTTTTTTGTCCTTCCATCACTCAATTAATATTTCGATCAACGATTAATAATATAAAATGTTAAGTGATAGCATACATGATACCTAGTGTTCATACCCTGTCCCAACAAATAAAATCCAGGCCCGGTAAGACAAAAAGGCCCACCAAGAAGGATAGCCTTTACGACAAGCCCGACCTTTTTAAAGAGGTCGAACACTGACATAAGGAGGCTAAGTTCTACCTGCCCAAGGCAGGTAACTACCTCTAGAAATCTCTCCTACTAACTCTATCTTCCCTAAAAGATAGATTCCAACAAACTCCCAAGATAAAAGGAACAGTTATCCATCAAAAAAGATGGAACTATTCCAACGAAGGTGGTTATCAACTCTACTATAAATACACTGGCACCACCCAAGTATAATTCACGTTCTAATATACTAAAAACCTGCTTAAAACTCTTGCTAACTTAAGCATCGAGTCTCTTGCAGGTACCACCCCACCTCCTCACGAGAAACTCGGACAGGCAGCACCTCGGCACTAAAGAGGTCGGACGCTGCCATATTAAGGGATCTGGACCTCACGTTCAGGCCCAAATCAACGTTTCAGGTAACCTTCGGAACATTGGCGCCATTGCCGGGGACCTGGAATTCTCCCTTTGACAAATGGCGGATCATGAACATAAAGACGACCATACAGCATCTGAATTTGAGCAAGAAGCTCAGCCAGAATACCAGGCCCTTGTGCTACCTCCTCCACCACAACACCAAGGGCCTCACGAGAAAGGAACCTCAGGAAATCCTAATCCAAAGAGGATCCATTCTGAGGTCCACCATCCTGAGGATGAAGATCGCCCTCATACAACCGAGATCCTGGACCTGGTTCATGGCTAGAGGGATTGACTGCAACAGCTCAAACACGAGACTGAACGACAACAGGAAGCAGAATAGGAGTTGCAAAGAGAGGTAAGACAACGAAAAGAGCTGGAAGACAAGCTCCGGAAGCTGGAAGCTGATTTACAAAAGAAAAATGATCGGGCGAATCGTGATGAAAGTCTCTTGGGAGGAGAAGATCCGTTTACTGAAGAGATCATGAGGACTAAAGTTTCCAGGAATTTCAAATCACCCAACATGGATCTCTATGACGGAACATCCGACCCAAGTCACCACCTCAGTAACTTTAAAAGCAGAATGTACCTGGCTGACGCCTCTGACGCCACTTGTTGTAAAGCCTTCCGACTACTTTGACGAAGGCGGCCATGAAGTGGTTCGATAACTTGCCACTCAGGTCGATCACCAGCTTCAACGACCTCGCTACAAAGTTCTTAACCAGATTCTTTATCCAAAAGGATAAAACCAAACACGCCCCGATCTTGTTGGGAGTTAAGCAAGAAGTCGGCGAGACTCTTTGGGACTATATGGAAAGGTTTAACGAGGCCTGCCTGGAAATTCAAAGTATGCCCAGTGAAGCTGTGATCATGGGCATGGTCAATGGTCTCAAAGAGGAACCATTCTCCTAATCAATATCTAAATAATACTCGACTTCTTTGAACAAGGTTCAAGAAAGGGCAGAGAAATACATCAACATGGAGGAAAATTCCTGATTCAGGAAACCTTTCTCATGAACAAGCCTGCCTTATTACCCTCAGGAAAGAGAAAAAGAGCCCAAGAAGAAGGAGGAGCAAAATGTAAAGAACCCCTAAAAGTACCACAACTACACTCCTCTAAGGGTTTCTCTGGTGGATGTTTATCGAGAAATATGCCATACGGAGAAACTTTCACCTCCTCGTCCGATTAAGCACAAAAAAGCTGGAAGTCGGACTAAATATTGCGAGTATCATAAACTCTATGGACATTCCACTGATGAATGTTACGACTTGAAAAATGTCATAGAAAAGTTGGCCAGAGAAGGCCAACTTGATAGATACCTGGCCGACAGGTCGGACAACCCGAGGAAAAGAAGACGGGATGAAGAAGGAAGACGACGAGAACACCCTCCTCACACCCTAGAACAACACATACACATGATCAATGGTGGGTTTGTAGGAGGAAGTATATCAAAATCCTCATGAAAAAGACAACTCAAGGAGGTATATCAAGTTGGGGAAGACAGTCAATTAACCGACCTACCCACTATCAAATTCACTAAAGAAGATGCTCAAGGAATATTACCAGGTTATGATGACCCAGTGGTGATAACTATGATCCTGGCAAACGCTAACCTCCACCAAACCTTGATAGACCAAGGTAGCTCGGCTGATATTCTGTTTAAACCAGCTTTTGACAAGCTCAGGTTAGAAGAAAAGGATCTAAAGGCATACCCTGACAGCTTATTCAGACAAAATTTGTAGTAGAAGCTGGAAAGTTCCTGGGGTTCATGATAACCCAAAGAGGAATAGAAGTAAACCCAGACAAATACCAGGCTATGCTCAATATGAAGAGCCCGACTTGTGTTAAAGAGGTCCAACAACTAAATGGAAGGTTAACAGCTCTATCCAGATTTTTAGCTGGGTTAGCCATGGGATTACTCCCCCTCTACTCAATCCTAAGGAAAGGAAAGCAATTTGAATGGACCCTAGAATGTGAACAAGTCTTCTAAGATTTCAAGGCATTCTTGGGGCATCCACCTATACTTACCCGACCTATCAAAGGGGAAGAGCTCGTGCTATAAATGTTAGTAGGAAGCCGAGCTATATCTTCAGCTTTAGTTCGAGAAGACAAAAAGGGACAACAACCTATCTATTTCATCAGCAAAGCCCTACAAGGGGCAGAGTTGAACTATCAAAAGATAAAAAATTTTGCTTATGCCCTTATCCTTACATCTCGCAGGCTCCGACCTTATTTCCAAGCTCATACCATTAAAGTTTGCACTAATCAACTAATGAAACATATCTTACAAAAGACGGATTTGGCAGGTCAGATGCTACAATGGGTAGTAGAATTGTCCGAGTTCGACCTAAGGTACGAAGCTCGGATAGCCATTAAGTCACAGTACCTTGCTGACTTTATCGCTGAATACACAAAAAGCCCGAAAAACCCAATTGTATAGAGTCTGTATGTAGACGGATCATCAAATAAAGCTGGAAGTGGAGCTGGTGTTATTCTGAAAAGCGACCAAGGAACTCGGATAGAGTTATCCCTAAGGTTCGAGTTCCCTGCTTCCAACAATCAAGCAGAGTATGAAGCCCTACTTGCTGGCTTGAAGCTGGTTAAAAAAGTGGATGCAAAAAAGTGATGGTGTTCAGTGATTCGCAAGTAATAACTTTGCAAGTTAATGACACCTATCAAGGTAAAGACCCCACTATGAAGAAGTACTTGGATAAGACCCAAGAACAACTGACACACTTTTAAGAAAGTGAAGTCCGACGTATAGCACGTGAATCCAATGCCCAAGCTGATGCCCTCTCAAAATTAGCCAACACCAAGCCAGGGGGCAACAATAGAAGTCTTATTCAAGAGACTCTACAATCACCATCCATATCAAAGGAAGAAGAAGTATTGACCATATCCAATCAACATTTAGGGTGGATGGCTCCTATAGTCAACTACCTCAAATTCGACGGACTCCCCAAGGATGAAAAGGAAGCTAGAAGGCTAGTAAAAGAGGCACAAAATTACACACTAGTCTACAATATCTTATACAAAAGAGGGATCTCAACACTCCTCTTAAAATGCATCCCGACCACCAACACAAAGGAAGTCTTAGAGGACGTACATAGTGGCATATGTGGAAATCATTTAGGAGCTCGGTCACTGGCCAAAAAAGTGATCCGAGCTGGCTTTTTCTAGCCGACCTTGCAGAAGGAGGTAGCGGAATTTGGTAAGGTATGTCTGCCTTGCCAGAAACATGCTAATTTCCATGTGGCGCCTCCTGAAGAGCTCATTAGTGTTACCTCACCATGGCCATTTGTGAAATGGGGCCTTGATCTACTTGGACCATTTCCACAAGCACCAGGCCAAGTCAAATATCTCATAGTAGGGATTGACTATTTCACTAAATAAATTGAGGCAGAGCCCCTAGCAACAATTACTGCTCAAAGAAGTCGAAAATTCTTGTATAAGAACATTGTCACAAGGTTTGGAATCCCCTACTCCATCACCAGGGACAATGGGACTCAATTTACCGACTCAACCTTTAGGAACTTGGTGGCTGACCTAAAAATAAAACACCAATTCACATCGGTAGAGCACTCCCAGGCCAATGGACAGGCTGAAGCTGCCAACAAAGTCATATTGGCCAGGTTAAAATGCCGACTACAAGACGCAAAAAAGGGCTTGGGCTAACGAGCTTCCTCAAGTCTTGTGGGCATATCAGACCACTCCACATTCCATGACGGGAGAATCACCCTTCCGACTTGTTTACGTAATGGAAGCAATGATCCTTATAGAAGTAGCTGAAGAATCATCTAGAGTCATATTTTACAATGAAAAAGTTAACACCCAGGCACAAAAAGAAAAGCACGACCTCCTTCATGAAGTCCAAAAAAGAGCTCGGATTAGAGAGGAAGCTCTGAAGCAAAAGATGGCTCTAAGGTACAACTAAAAGGTGATCAAAAGGAACTTCACCAATAACAACCTCATCCTGATTCGAAACGACATCGGAATACAAAAGTCAGGAGAAGGAAAGCTAGCTGCAAATTAGAAAGGACCTTACAAGATAATAGAGGTCTTAGGCAAAAGTTACTACAAGGTGTCTGACCTCCAAAGGCGAGAGCTCCCGAGGTCTGGCACGCTTGTAACGTAAAGAAATACTATAGCTAAAGTAGTGAACCTCGTTTAATTGGTGCACTCTTTTTTCCGATTTCAAGGGTTTTTTAACGAGGCACCAACACAGGGGGCTAGGGACGTTCAAACCCCTAGTATGCTTTTATAAAGGAATTTCTTAAATATAAAAAAATTTCTCTACAGTGCAACCAAATGGTACCTCTCCTATGCAACATCGTCGCATTAAAGCGACACCATTAGGGGCAGTGCAATACATAAACAAAAGGGCAAAAGCCACAATAATGCAAAAAAGAGAAGTCTTTTAAGGCCTTTTATTATTAAACATTCTTAAACGTTTCAAGCGTTCTACATCAAACTCGCAAGAAAGTCAAAAGCAAACTTTTTTTCAATAAAAGAGAAAAAGGGCAATGATAGTGGAGGTAAAAGCTCAATAAAAACAACCAGCAGTCCCAGGCAAACAAAAATGAGAGTTCAAAGAAAAGAAAAAACAAAAACTAACCTCGAAGAAGATTATGAAAAAAGGGAGAGCACGTCTAAACAGCAAAAATGCAGACGATCCATTTCACGCCGGCGAAAGCAAAATTCTTCAAAGACCAATAAAAAGAAATCTTGGAAGAAACAAAAATAATCGAAATGGCACATCGAAGTTCTTTGTGAAAAGGAAATGAAGCAGTTCTTTCAAAAACAATAAAAAAGGAGAAGAATAGCTGAAAAGTCTTTTTATAAGAGACAAAAAGTAAACGGATCATTTATCCCTCTTTAAACGTGCGTAGATTTTGAGGACAAACTGCCGCGCAACATTTGCCCATCATTAAAGAATCAACGTTCGAAAATTCAATGGGTAATCCAAAGTGATTAAGCCCGACATCTACAGTAGAAGCCATGAAGTGCTTGAACCCGACCCAAAAAAGGATCCGGACTCAAGCAAGGGCACTGTTCATACCCTGACCCAATAAATAAAAGTCAGGCCAGTAAGACAAAAAGGCCCACCAAGAAGGTGGTCTTTATGACAAGCTCGGACTCTTTAAAGAGGCCAGACACCAACATAAGGAGGCTAAGCTCTACCTGCCCAAGGCAGGTAACTACCTCTAGAAATCTCTCCTACTAACTTTATGTTTCCTAAAAGATAGATCCCAACAAACTTCCAAAATAAAAGGAACAGTTATCCATAAGAAAAGATAGAACTACTCCAACAAAGGTGGTTATCAACTCTACTAAAAATACACTGGCACTCCCAGGTATAATTTACGTTCTAATCTACTAAAAATCTGCTTAAAGCCCTTACTAACTTAACCATCGGAGTCTCCTGCAGGTACCACCCTCACCTCCTCACGAGGAACTCGGACAGGCAGCACTTCAGCACTAAAGAGGTCAGACGTTGCCATATTAAGGGATCTGAACCTCACGTTGAGACCCAAATCAACGTTGCAGGTAACCCTCGGAACACCTATTATGCCTATCTGGATGCTGAACATATATCTTTATGAAAATCTATCAATTTAGTAAATTTTTTTAATTAAATAAATCTTATTCCTAATGCCCATTGCAACGACGAACTTGCCAAATTTTATGAAGTTCACCCACTACATCGACGAATTTCATCAGCTGCGGATTGGGTCAAATATGCAAACTGTCATACGATGACCAGTCATGCTTGTGACCAATCGGTCTGAACTCCATACTGTACACCTTAAATGCAGTTTCCATCCAATACATGGGATGCACATGAGCCCTCTAGTCAAGTCTAGCCTGTGAGCATGCCGTTAGAACATAGCGAAATGGAAGGTGAAAGGTTGAAAAGTATCCATTGCCCTTACTCTCATCGATGCAGTGGGCAAGCCTCATAAAAATAGGAAAGTTCATTGTTGTAATGGACGAATTTGCTTCAAGGTAAAAAAAATGTATTTCAGGAAATAAAGATGAAATTAGTTGTTTTGGAACATAAATAATTTTTAATTTATTTCAAAAAAAAATTCATATCTAATTGAATATATTAGGTATCATGTA
>NC_029790.2:114375574-114388375 GCF_000816755.2 Arachis ipaensis | reverse complement strand
ACTTTGTCTTTAAATTTTAAATTTAAAATTTAAAATCAAAAAAAATCTAACATAAAACTTATACATAAATTAAAATTTTTCTGTCATTTAGGTAAATAATAAACATCTACATAAACAAAAATAAAAAAAATTTAATAATATTATTTTCTGACTTACAATATGGTAAAAATTTCCTATGGATCAACTTAACTTTATTATATCATCATCATGTCAAACAAAAACGGACTTATTACGTATAAGACTGCAACGAAAATAACCCACGTAGCCATTTTAATTGATTTAACAAACCTTTCAATATTACGCCAATTTATTCTCAAACATCAATTTAATAATAAATTCTACTAAATAAAAAATTTAAATAAAAATTTTCTAAAATAATTAATTTCACTAAAAAATCTAACATAAACTAAGATTTTTATTCTATTTTGTCATATAATTCTTATTTTGTATTTTCTATGTTTGTGTTTTAAATTACAAAATTATAAAATAAATCATTATTAATCTTATTTAATATTTAATAAGAGTTAATAAAAAATATGTTTTGTAAATCTTTTTTCTATATTATTATTTTTTTTAAATTAATATTTTTAAATTATTTTTATTTTTTTCTTTTTTATTTGTCACAGAAACAATCACAAAGATACAGACAAAACAATACTTCCTGTGTTTTATATGATTAAGTCATAAAAACCTGTGTGACAGAAACAGAATAAAGAATAAATAGTTTGTATTAAAACAAAAAGACGCAGAGACAGAGTCACAGAGCACAAATATTTGTTTGCGTTAGAATTTATAATGTTTAATTAATAAAACCAGAAAATCAGTGAGTCAAGTGGTAAAAACAATCACTAGCTGAGTTTTTTAAAATTCTCACCCTCTTTTTATATATAGAATTTTATTTAAAACAAGTTGTAACAATTAATATAATTTTTATATTATTTATATTTTAAATTTTTCTCAATCACTTGTGAAAGTAAAAATTTTATGATAAATAATATATATTAAATATTTTTTTATAAAAAAATAAAAATTTTAAATTTAAATTTTATAAAATTAATTATTTAATTTATTTAATTATTAATATATTATAATTTAAATACATATCTAAAAATCAAATTATTCAAAATTTAAAAATTTGATTTTAAAATTATAAAATAAATCTTAAACCATCAAATTATTAATTAAACCTGTACAAAACACTCAAAGAAGTACAGAAGTCACGTTTGCCCCATGTCAAAACACTCGACGCTGCCTTCCTCCTTCTCGGCGCTCATTCACAATGCCACATTCCCCTTCGTCAACACTCATTTTCGTCGTCGTTCGTTTACGTCGAAAACTTACCTAAGGTTTGGATGGGTCTCTGACACCATTACCTTTTTTTTATTATGCTATATAAATTTTGATTTTTTTGAAATAAAAAATCGAATAAAATGGCCTAAAGAGATTTTCATATATATTGCAATGTTAAATTATTTTTGCATGTGCAATTTCTGTATTTTGAAAGTGTTTTAAAAATATTTTCTGTATAACTTCATAATTTTAGATGTGTTACAATTATTTTTTAATGTTTAAATTTAGATTTTAGATTTATAATTTTGGATGTATTTCAAAAATATTTTATGTATAACTTTATAATTTTAGATGTGTTACAATTGTTTTTTAATGTTTAAATTTAAATTTTAGATTTATGATTTTGGATGTGTTTTAAAAATATTTTTTGTATAACTTAATCATTTTAGATGTGTTACAATTGTTTTTTAATGTTTAAATTTAGATTTTAGATTTATGATTTTGGATGTGTTTCAAAAATATTTTCCATATAACTTCATAATTTTAGATGTGTTATAATTATTTTTTAATGTTTAAATTTAAATTTTAGATTTATGATTTTGGATGTGTTTTAAAAATATTTTTTGTATAACTTAATAATTTTAGATGTGTTAAGAAACTACAATTGAAAATATTTTAGTTTGTGAATATAATTATATTCGACCATTCATCACTAGAAAGTCATAAAACAGATCTTGCATTTTATCAAAGGTACAATAAGTAAGGGATTAATTTTTTTCTAAATGCATGGATTTTAAATTCTTTTTTTCTGCAGATACAAATTGGAATATTAAAGAAGAAAACCGTTTTATAGAGAGGGAAAAAATATAAAATTGGAATATTAAAGAAGAAAACCGTGGTATAGAGAGAGAAAAAACATAAAAGAAGAAAATAATAACTAATTATGAAGTGAGTAGAAAGTTAGAGAAATTTTAGTTTTTAAAATTTAAATTAATCTTAATTATAAATGTGTATCCTAAAAATAGAAATATGTTTTAATTAAAAATTAATTAAATAATATTAATTAATCTTGTATCATAGCAGAGAGCATCCGTTCAAGTTCTTTTCGGGACTTTGGTGGATATGGCGAGCAAGGAATAATGACATCTTTAATCCCCATGAAACTTGGCCTCCGGAAAAAGTGATTTGTCTGGCATTAACTTCAGAAAAGGAGCTTAGGAATATTTTTGAATTACAACGTATGTCCCTTTCCTCTACTCTAAATGGTTTTTGGAATCCCCCATCTATTAGTACTTTTAAGATTAATTGTGATGCTAGTTATTTTGGTTCGGGTGATAGTGTTGGTTTTGCTTGTGTTATTAGAGATTGTAATGGGAGCTGGCAAAGGGGGTGTTTGGGAATGATTGAGAGTAATATTATTCTTCAAAGGGAATTGTTTGCTATTTGGAGAGGATATCTTTAGCTTGGGATGTGGGTCAACGAGATGTTATTTGTGAGACGGATTGTGTGGAAGCATTTAATCTTGTTACTCAAGATGGTTTTGGGTTTATTGATCCACTGATGCTCAAAATAAGAGATATTATGCATTGGAATTGGCGGGTTGACTTTCGTTTGATTATGAGAGATGCAAACACGGTGGCAGATACTATGGCAAAGATGGCAATGAAGTTACAACTTTCGCATGTGGAGCTTCTTTCACCTTGGAAGAAGTTTAAAAGTAATCTTGAACGTGAATGTCCCTCTATTTAAGCAGTTTTTGTTTGTTTTGTTTTTGTTGTACCTAGTATTTTCCATATTATTTTCTCAAAAGATAAACAAACAAAATAATCCAAGCAAAGGAAGAAACCATGGTTGCCCCCCTTATCGTTTGTTGGAAACGGCATTGTAGTTTCCGACTGCAAAATCAGGCAAATAAAACCAGCCGTCAATGTTCTGTAATGTCACGTGCTATGCATATGCAAGATTTTGTTTGTTCCCTTATCAAGAATTTGAGAGTCATAACCAAAAAGAAACTCTTCCAAGTTCTAAAGAACTCAATTCTAAAGAACTCGCTCACTTTGAAAATTGAAACTCTTCTTCAATTTCTCTGTGGGAATTGAATCCTTGATCATCAAAGTCAAATTCCGTGTAAGTCTCTACTCTCATATCTTTCAAGTGTTAAAAGCAAAGGTTTCAGACCTTTACACGAGGATGATAAATTGATAATAGTTGTCATGGAAAAAATATTGAATTATCTTCTTAGTCTATAATTTTCTTTTTTTATTTTTTCTCTTAATTATCTTTAAAAAATTTTAGTCAGCCTTGTAAGCACTTAAGCAGCCACTACTACGCCAATCCGTTTTCTTTTTTTAATTTATCTTTTTTTTTTTTATTTATCCTATAGTCTGCATAACATCACAATCTCTTGATAACTATTTTGATGTGAGACCATTGTGCCAATATAAACATAACATATATATAACAATTTACAGTTGTAACAACCTATGTTTTCCGATTTATTTATCCACATAATCATTTCAGTTTCATGATTTCATAATCTACGCAAGCTAATAGCAGCCCTTGACTCTAAGGACACAAACAAATTGGCACTGTCCCTAATGATTCCCATAATTTTCGTTAGTTTAAATTTCAATAATTTTGACTGAGCCACAATAGGCTATGAAAATCGAACACATCACCATCCTCTTTAAAAATATCAGTTAACTCAGAATTGGATCACCATAATCTTGCTCCCACTCTCCCTCATGACCTCATCATCTCACCTTCATTTTTTTTTATTGATTACGTTTTGAAACAGAAACCAAATTTTATTATTAATATTTTAATTTTAAATATTATTATTTTATTATTACGCTCGCCTTAAATTCTCAGCTAAGAAACAAGTAAACCAAATAAATTATTATGATATGATATATAATAATCATATTTTATTAACGTATAATAATATTTATAGAGCAGTTGACAAATGTGGCAGAATGATTCCTGTGCCGTATAATTCAATTGTGTGTGCCGCTGCTGCTGGTGGTGCACGTGAACCTCTCTTCAGAAACCCTTCTGCTTCTGCTTCTGCTTCTGTGTATCTTCTTCAGTTCAATTGTAACAGAAGAAGAATAAACACTAATAATAGGAGGAATAATAATAATAATTTCATGGATTCAAATAATAATATGAGGACAGAGAGTTACCTGCGCCACGTCGATTCAAGGAAGTTAATGCCAAATGGCGCTGGCCACATTCCACACTTGAAAGCTGTGATTCTTGGTGAAGCTCTTGCATCTGAAGAAGATGATCTTGTTCTTCCCAGCAAAGAATTCTCTGATCAAGCAAATGTTCACTCACCTGAACAGGTTAGATCTCAGATGAATTATCATCGTGTGTTCTAGGGTTTCTTTCATTTTGTTTCAAATAAATATGAATTTACTGTTTTTTGAATTGTGATCTGTTAGTATATGGAGATGTATAAGAGGTCAATTGAGGACCCTGATGGATTCTGGTCTGAGATTGCATCACAGTTCTACTGGAAACAGAAATGGGGTGAGAAAGTCTGCGATGAAAATTTTGATGTCAGGGACGGCAAGATCAAGATTGAGGTGCCATTCTTTTCACTCTGATTTGGATCTTGGTTGCATTGATTTTGTTTTATTTTACTTTTTATTGATCTGGTGAGTAGTTTTGACCTTTTGTCTGTTGTTCTAATTCAGTGGTTCAAGGGTGGCATTACCAACGTGTGTTATAATTGCCTGGATAGAAATATTGAAGCTGGACTTGGTGATAAAGTTGCTCTTTACTGGGAAGGCAATGAGCCCGGTTTAGATGGCAGTTTAACTTACTCTCAGCTTCTCAATCAAGTTTGCCAGGTTAGTTATGAGTTATGACTTTCCCTTCAGTCTCTATCGGACGGAATTTCTCAATTTCAGGTGCTAGAATGATGTTAGGTTGGGATACAATATTGAAGATTGGCGGAAAAAGATTGACCTTTTTCTTTGTTGTCGTCATTTTCCAGGTTGCAAACTACCTGAAAGATATTGGTGTGAAGAAAGGCGATGCTGTAATTGTTTATTTGCCAATGATCAATGAGCTCCCCATCACAATGCTTGCCTGTGCTCGCATTGGTGCTGTTCATTCGGTATTGTACAAAAGCTTTTTCTTAGAACTGTCCACCTTTTCTTTATTTGTTCACTCATATTCTCATGATTATTAGATTCCTTGATATGTTTCACTTGCCTTTTAATACATTTTAGGTTTTTTTGATTTGTTTAGGTTGTATTTGCCGGTTTTTCTGCAGAATCTCTTGCACAGAGAATCACTGACTGTAAACCAAAAGCTGTAATTACTTGCAATGCTGTTAGAAGGGGCACCAAACCTATTCTTCTGAAAGACATAGTTGATGCTGCCATCAATGATTCAGCTAAGGATGGGGTCTCCGTAGACCATTTAAACATGTTTCCTTGCACACAAGCACAGATAGAGATATCATATCAGTATAGCAACATTTTGCACCTCTTTGTAGCTCATAGTGAGTGAGCTTATTAGTATGACGATAGCTTGATAGAATCCCATTTCCCATATGATGATTAGATAGTAGCACTTTCAAGAAGGTAAAGAAAAAAATTGTAGCAAGTGTCACTCACCTTTCCAAAGTTTGTGCAACTAAGTTGATATTGACAAATAAAATGCAGGCTGGGATGTTATTTGTATTCTATATTGAATATTTATTTTTTCATCATGTAACGGGCATTCACTTGTCTGTGCATGCATACATACATACATTCATACATATTACATATAACCAATTACTTCCCAGATACATTTTGTTACTTTTGTTAGTTTCTTTAACTTGTTTATTTTTGCAATGGTGCTTCTTGTCTAAGCAGATGTATGCTTAGTTTATGATAACCCAGTGGCACTGAAGAGAGAAGATACAAAATGGACGCAAGGTCGGGATATATGGTGGCAGGTTAGTATAAAACTTTTGGTTGGTGATAATATACTCTCATATGGCCTGCTAAGTGCTAACTGTTGGTAACACAATTTCAGTTTACCATATCAATGCGGAATACATGCTATGCCTCGGAATTACCGAGTCATATAACTGTTTTAATCAGAATTTTTGTTTCTGATGATCAGGTTTTATGTGAATATTGATGATAGAGGTTCACATGTTCATTTTCGGCTAATACTTTATGTGCGTTGCAGGATGTTATTCCTAAATATCCAAGTACTTGCCCAGTGGAGTGGGTTGATGCCGAGGATCCACTTTTTCTACTCTATACAAGTGGAAGCACTGGAAAACCTAAGGTATTTGTGAGCTGTTACTGCTGTACTTCATTAGTTTTGTTGCCTTTTTCTTCTTTCCTTTACTTACAGTTGCTGCTTTCTAATTTCTAATCTATATTATAAAGGGTGTCCTCCATACCACCGGTGGTTACATGGTATACACTGCCACAACATTCAAGTACGCATTTGACTACAAACCATCCGACATCTACTGGTACAATTGAAAGCTTATACTCTACATCCTTTTTTATCTTTGGATGTTTTTCATGAATGTCAGATCCGGACACTTATTTAACACCTTTATTTCCTGGCTAAAGGTGTACGGCTGATTGTGGTTGGATTACTGGGCACAGCTATGTCACTTATGGACCCTTGCTCAATGGTGCAACTGTTTTAGTGTATGAAGGGGTAATATATTTTAAAACTGAAATATACTGTAATTATTTATATGCATGATGGAACTTGAGAAAATGAATCCAACAGACTTGTTATTAGTTCAAACACACACATATTCACAGAAAAAAAGGGGAATTCAACAATAAGTTTTTATTTCTACAGTTTAAGAATTTTATGAGAAAAAGAATGTATTTTACCACTAATATAGGGCTGTGCGAAATTGACATTAATGTTTTGAGAGAAACACATCGAGTCCATTCTAAAACAACACGGAAAAATGGATTTTATATGGCTTCTTACTTACCAGTGAAATTGAATTAATATCCCTTTCAATAGGCTCTTTAGTTGATGCTAAGAAGTTCAAAGCCATCATAAGCAGGAGGCAAAAGCTTTAGCCTGGTCTTTCTGTTATCAAGGTTATGGTTTGATTTCCATGCTGAGCTCTAGTATATTTCAAAAAACTGTGCTGACATCATAAATATAAAGGGAAAACTTGGGATCTAGTTAGGCCCAGCGGATTGTAACTAACTAGTGAGTTTAGGCGGGAAAGTCAGTCGGTTAGAGGCAAATAAGTGGGGGTTGTTGATAATCGTGGTTGTAAGAGAGTAGGGAACCCCCCATACTTCCTCACTGTATCAAACAGTGTGTCTTAGTGTTCTTCCCCAATTTGTAGGGTTCCTCAGCACATTGCTATTACAATACAATATCCTATTCTACTATTCTATTCATGCTGATTCCATTTCTAACATTTTCATGAAAACTCAACTGTTAAATTGTCATAGTACGTCCATAGACAGTAAATTATGAGGATCAAGGAATTGCAAATAAATACTTCACCGTAAATCTAAAAGATTACCTGAATGCAGGCTCCTAATTATCCTGATGCTGGGCGCTGCTGGGACATTGTTGACAAATATAAAGTGTCAATATTCTACACTGCCCCCACATTGGTGCGGTCTCTCATGCGTGATGGTGAAGCGGTAAGATACCTCTATGCTCTCATGTTTACAGTGTACCTGTGTGAAATTGATTTGCGAATAAATGCCTTTGGATTTTGGATACGTGTGAGCACACACCAGCACACTCCCATGACACATCTTGTGTCTTGTGGCCTTCCTATGATGGTTGAAGAAAACCTAGGAACTTGTTTGGTTTACTTTCTCCACATTTCTTTTTTTTTTTTTCTGAATTTTTTGAACAGTATTGTACAAATAGGGAAAAAAAAAACATAGAATAGGATTTTATTATATTTTTCACTATTTTCTACTATATTCTTCACAAAGTTTTAAAACTAATAAACACAAAATATAGACAGAAAATGAAAACAGAAACCAATATAATTGTGTTTAGCATTGGGAGGCTCTTCCGCCATAAATATGATCTCTTTAAGAATAATATCATCTTCTATTCATTCCTATGCATTATACAAATCAGATATGTATTCCCTTCCCTAAAATTTCGGACTGTAAACTGTGCAATGGATTAAAGGGCACTCCTAGTTTGATGAAGGAGTTGGATAAGGTTATGTTGATTTCTTTCATGTATTTATTTTCATTTTGAAATATTGCAATTGTTGCAGTACGTTACCCGATACTCAAGGAAATCTTTACGGGTTTTGGGCAGTGTGGGCGAGCCCATAAATCCAAGTGCATGGAGGTTATTATCTATATCAAATAACTTAATTTTCTATATCAAATGGCATTCTGAAGGATTCTTGATCCCACTCTTTCAGGTGGTTTTACAATGTAGTCGGAGATTCAAGGTGCCCTATCTCGGATACTTGGTGGCAAACAGAAACTGGTGGCTTCATGGTATTTTAACTTCGGATGACTGGGTTCTAATTTTGTCAATATTGTAGACATTGAACATGAATATAGAGAGCTAGGTTTCAATCTCTTGTGAAAAAACCACCACCATGCCGTTTTCCACTATGCAGGCTGGCTAGATTTGTGCATATATAAACATATCATATTTGTGCATTCAGTTTTTGGGACTTAATTCTTCACTGTTACATCCAGATAACTCCACTACCAGGTGCTTGGGCCCAAAAGCCTGGTTCTGCAACTTTCCCTTTCTTTGGAATTCAGGTCTTTTACCCAACCTTCAGATATTCACTTTATAATTTATGAATTTGTTGTAATCTCCCAGCTAGTATTTGACCTTCACCACTGACAAATAATGTATAACTGTAGCCTGTGATAGTGGATGAGAAAGGAGTTGAAATAGATGGTGAGTGCAGTGGTTACTTGTGCATTAAGAAGTCTTGGCCTGGGGCATTCCGAACTCTATATGGTGATCATGAAAGATATGAAACAACATATTTCAAGCCATTTGCTGGTTACTATTTCAGTGGTGATGGCTGCAGAAGGTTAGTGATTGACTGACACAGATTGTTCGTTAATCATAATATTTTCCGATGTCACAGTACTTGCATACTCTCTTTGATTTGAGTCTATCCCGTCTGAATTATGTTTCTGAATTCTGAATCCAATCCCAGAAAACACAGAACATGAAGAATTGCATTGGATAATTATGTTCAACATACTTTTTTAACTTCTTTTCAGGGATAAAGATGGATACCATTGGCTCACAGGAAGAGTGGATGATGTCATCAATGTCAGGTATTGTTAGAATTCCAAAGCTTTTACTGATGATTCTGGAGAGTTCCAATTTCAATTTTGATTCACATACAAGCCTGTCAGATGAGTGGAGTTGTTGCAACACTGCAGCTGTATGTGATGTTTATAAGTCTGACTTAGTATTGTTAATATGCAGCGGACACCGTATTGGCACAGCTGAAGTGGAATCAGCTTTAGTGTCACATCCTCAATGTGCAGAGGCTGCTGTTGTCGGTGTCGAGCATGAGGTATTATAATATTTTCTTCAGTGTGTGGCTCATCAGCTATCAAGTATGTGTTTGTACGAAAGAAAATGTCAAAATACATATAGTTTCGTTGTAGCATTACCAAGTGATTGCGGTCTCTCTTACCACTGCAGGTCAAAGGTCAGGGTATCTATGCATTTGTAACGCTTGTGGACAGTGTTCCTTACAGTGAAGACTTACGAAAGGACCTTATACTCACAGTTCGAAAGCAGGTCTGTACCTTTTTATTTTCTCATGTAATAACACATTTTCTAAAAGCGTATTTGAGAAATGGTATAATTGTCATAATAGGTAATGATACACTGGATGGATCAGTGTTTTATGTAAACTTTATCATCTATGTCTGGATTCATTACACAATCACAGTAATGAAAGAAAAGAAAATGAAGAAGTATCTTCATGGCAATTGTTCTTTGGAGCTATTGTGCCTTAAATTCTAACACAACTGCTTTTTGAGCTATATTTTGTTTCCTTTACACTTTCTTCTCCTACAAGAGGTCATTAGTCTGCATCATCACTGGACTCGTTCAAAATATTCATCAGAATTTCACTGTTTAATCAGAGAATATAACCCAAAAGCCTGCTGAAATCTTAACTGTTATTGCTGTTTGTTATTTCCAACATCTAGATGCAATGATACATTGGGTATAACGAATGTGTTAGGTCTGTGTCTGAATTGAACAGTTCTGTGTTGCAATTTGTCACTGCAATAAAAAGCCCAGAAAACATAACATGGAAGGACCTGATTGATCATGCATTGATGCATTACAGATTTCTGAATAGAATCTTTATTTAAAACTTAATTTTCATTCTCTTTTTGTTCAAACATTTCAGATAGGAGCGTTCGCCGCACCCGACAAAATCCATTGGGCGCCCGGCCTCCCGAAGACCAGGAGCGGAAAGATAATGAGAAGAATTCTTCGAAAAATCGCCGCCAGGCAACTGGATGAACTTGGGGATACAAGCACCCTTGCAGATCCAAATGTGGTCAAGCAACTTATAGAACTTTCTGATTCCTGAAGTCCCCAAAACTATGTAATATTAAAGGTACATTACCAATTAGAGGCTTATCTGTTGAAGCTAATAGTCGTAGTCAGAAGACAATTTTTTCCTTCTAGATCTGTAGACTCGAGACTCAAGACTCAAGTCCCATCTTCTTGGACTGCGGAATGCTTGTTCGAGTGATGGATACCACCAAAAGATTTAGTCGCTCACAAAAAGTCTTTGAAAGATGTTATTGATAAAATAACTCTTGAATGATTTGAAAATGTTACAAAAATAATAAATAATTATTATATTTTTTATAAGTGATAAAAAAACTTGTATTTAATAAACGATTTTGATTTAAATTTTTGTGTCAATATTTAAAAATTTAGAAAGTGTATAAAAAAATCGGAACAAAATTTAATCTCTATTTTTCTTTTCATTTTTTAAAAAAATTTATTTGACATAAAATTATTAAATTTTAAAGATGAAAAGATCTTATTTTTTTAATAATAATTGCAAAAATTTGTATCGAAATTTGATTTCTAAAGTTTTTTTTTTGTTAGTGATGTAAATTTTTTAATATCATTTAAGTAGTTTGCTCAATAAATAAATAAACCATGCATATGCCTCATTCATACAAACGCTTTGTTTCCCAACCAGTGTATTATTAATTCCATTTTGAATAAATTCTTTTAGCTTATTTTCAATTTATTAAATTATCCCCATACCTTATCGAAATAATGTTTTTTCACCTTTTTTTGTACATATCTTTTGTACACCCTTTTTTATGTTATAAAATTAAAATTTATTTTTTTTATCATTTTTTATTAATTATTTTATATGTATTTATATAAATATACGTATAATATAACTTATTTTTAATATATATTTTATATTTTAATGTGTATTTTATTACGGTAACTAGTTTTAATGTATATTTACCATGGTTGTTATTTTTAATACAGCAGCAAAAAGTATACAAGAGGGTGTATACGAAGGTGGTGGACATTGTTTGAGATTGCCCTAATAATTTCAAATAATAGAAATTATTTATTATATTGATTTATTGTTGGTGATGGGCATCTGAGTGGTGTAGCAGGGAGTTGAACATGAATATGGTGAGCCATGCGAGATGCTGGTGAGTCGTCAAGTGTTAGAACCCTGCACCTATGTCCTATGACACTGACAAGAGTATATATCTTGTGATCTAATGAGAGTGTCTATACAAATATTAATATTTATTTGTATGTTATATAAATTTATATTTTATTATTAGTTTTGCATATTTTTTTTTGAACAAGAAATTCAATACAATAAATGGAGTAAAAACAACAACAAACAAAATTATTAGTTTTGCATATTAATAGAGTTATGCTGTATTGTTATGTTAATATTATTATAGTAATATTATATAGAGTAAACTGTCAAAATTTTTTTACTGTGAATGATCATATTTATTTGAAAAAGTAAAAAAAATTAAAAATTATATTTTATTTTAATTTTTTGTGCACTTTCTAAATATTTATTTAAATATTGTTACAAAAATTTAGATCTAATAATTAAGTGATTTGCTAAATATGAAAGTTTGTTGGTTACTTATAAAAAGTATAATATTTATTGGTTCTTTTTATTATATTTTCAAATTATTCAAGAGTTGTTTTGTCGATAATATCGTTTAAGAATCTTTTGATCAGTAGCTAAATTTTTCGAATACTGAATTAGTAGTTAACCCTATTATATATGCAGATAAAGTAAAATATGATTATATATATGTTAACAATATGGTAATTATGAAGCAAAATTATGTTACCGTGAAAAATAATATTAGAAGGTAAAATACATAATTCAAATTTTTTTTTTAAGTATGTAACTAGCGTTTGTTAATTTTTTTCATTGTTAATTGTTATCTATACCATGTGTAATAATGTAAAAATTACATATTAATATTCATATTCAAATTGGAGTAA
>NC_029790.2:114340502-114375463 GCF_000816755.2 Arachis ipaensis | reverse complement strand
AAGTTACTATATGTATTAATATTAAAGTATTTTATAAAAAAATGTTAGGGATATCAGAATTTATTGTTTTTGGCCATTATTTAATCATCAACTTAATTTTTTTAGTTTAATTTTTTTTATTCTAATAATCTAATAACATACTTTATCTCATATTTTTATATGGAAAAGTCTAGGGGACCAACAACTTTGTTAAATTCTGGCCAGCATGTAACCAGCAAAGAAAAGTGAGCCATTGGATGAAATCTCACACCAATCTCACACCATTAAAACCATCATTGATGGTTATTTGATGGCTACAAATCACAAAAATTGCTGACCCCTAGCATTCCTCTTTTTAAATATTAGTAACTAACTGATGACCAAAACAATAAATTCTGATGACCGTCTACCATTCTTCTTTTAATGTATTTGTTACGTTGGGTAACCGGAGATTAATGGGCTGGATTCGCTGGGTTGGCCCAATCGTCTGAGGAAGAAAACCTCCAAGCAGGTTCGCGCCTTGAGGCTTCCGTCCGATTTCTGTGTGTGAGATAATTGGGGGGAGTACCTGCAAAGACACTCCGATGCTTAAGTTAGCAACAGTGTAAGCAGGCCTAGAGAGTATTGGGGCTTAGAGATACCTGAGGGATATCAGTGTATTTATAGTGGTGAACCAATAACCACTGTTGGAGTAGATCCTCCTTTTAAGGAGGATTAACCGTCCCTTTATCTTGGGGAAATTGGGATATGGCTCCTGGAAGTGGGTTGAGAGATTCTAGGGGCAATTACCTATTCGAATAGGTGTTATTTGCCAGTTAATCTGTACTCCTGACTTCCTTAGAGCAGGTCGTGATAAGAACCGACTTCTTGAGGGAAGGTGTAGAGGGAGGGTCAATCCTTTGGATTGGGCCTCTCGTTTGGACCTGGGCCTTTAGCATTGGGCCAGGGTATGAACAGTGCCCCTACTCAAGTACAATTTCTTTTAAGAGTTGGGCTCGAGTATTTTGACTTGGGCTTATAACCGACCTGTTTTCGGAACCGACGTGATTTTTCGGAACCGACGTGTTTCAAAGTTCCCCAACAGTCGTGTCTAATCAAACGTCGCGTCGGTTAGGGATTTGCCTATTTACACATGGGGAGCGGTTACATTGGTAACGGCGCGTCTCATTAATGACTGGCTCCGTTTTTACTATTATGCCCCTAATGTGTTTATAAATATTTTCCCTCTCTTTATTTGTTTCATTTCTGAAAACTGTTGTATTTGCATTCTCTATCCAAAAGAAACCTCTGTTCGAAGGGACTCCTCCTTTCTCCGAGCCACTACCGCTTCCCCCCTTTTTTAAGCAAATGTTAGTTCTTTTCTCTGCTCTCTCTGTTTTACAAATGCTTTTGTTTGCATGCTTTTCCTTTGAGAGGAGTATTGACTATAGGCTTAGTGACTCTGTTTTGTTGAGGATCTGATCACAGGCCCCTTAGAGACCTTCTTTTTTATCCTTTTTTTTTCTTTTTTCTTTGTAGGTTTCGTTATCTTCTTTTATATAGGGAGAAATGTCTTCTCTAGAGTCCCTCGCTCAGTGGGTGGATGTTACAGTTCTTGGAGAAGAACATTTGGTAGATACTGACTACATCACTGATCTTTGCACGCATCATAGGATTTGTGCTTTTGATGAGGACAAGCCAAAATATAAGCTGGTTGCCCCGGGTCCGGAAGACCGGGTTTGTTTTGTGAGGGCTTCTGAGGAGGACCCTCATTTCTTTTTCATGTATGAGAATCTTTTTACTTGACTGGGAGTGTTCTTGCCTTTTTTTGTCTTTGAGATTTCTGTTCTGCACCATTGCCGTGTTGCTCCTACTTAACTTCATCCCAACTCTTGGAGTTTTTTGAAGGTTTACCAACTTATCAGCCAGGCTTTAGATTTTACGACCTCTTTGAGGATTTTCTTTTATCTTTTTCATATGACCAAGCCCTTTAGTGGACAAAATAACAAACAATAGTGGGTATCTTTCCACGCTATTCAAGGTCGGAGAGTTTTCAATCTTTTTGATGAATCCTTTCATGACTTTAAAAATTTCTTTTTTAAAGTTCAAGTTGTAGAGGGTCACCACCCCTTTTTTCTGGATGAAAACTTCGTTCCCCGTTTCTCTTTATACTGGTCAGAGGCTTCTCCTGTGGAGAAGTATAGTTTGGATGATTTAGACGAGGTTGAAGAGGCTGTTGTGGGGTTCCTCTGAGAAGTTTGGGGGAGAGCCCCTTATCTTGATACGAAAAAGTTCCTCCAGGGGTCTTTGACCTTTGTACAGACTCAACTAGGTAGATATGGTTTCTTCTGATTTGGTTCCGATTTGTTTGATTTTGCTCCGACTTGTTTTAATTATTTTTGATTCTGGGATTCTGACTTCCTTGTAACTTGGTTTTCCTGTCTTTTCCTTTTTCAGAAATGGTGAAGAAAGCTTTTGCCTCCTCTTATCAAAAAGTTCAAGATGCCAAAAAGAGATCTCGGGCGAGGGCCACTGGCAATCTTCCTCCTCCTCCTCCCTCTCCTCATCCTCCTCATAATTTGGGGACTTCATCTCGTCTCCTTGTGGTATTCTCTTCCTCTACTTCTTCTTTTCCTTCTCCTCCTCCGTCCCGATCTTCTCCTGAACCCGAGAAGAAGAAGCGAAAGACTTCTGGCTCTTCTTCCGGGGCTACATTCGATGGTCTCCAATTTGTCCGAAACTATATTTTTCCTCATTCATCCATTAATATGGATAATGCTATGGTTCGGAACCATCTGAATGTGATAGTTCAGGGGAGCATCTGGGCAACTGGGGTGTGTACGAGACTCCTGGATATTTTTGAACATACTCCCCTTAGTTCTTTGGGTTCAGTCCTAAAGGTTGATGAGCTTGAGGGGAGAATTTCTCTATACCAGGAGGAGGAAAAGAAGTTGAAATAGGAGGTTACCAAGTTGAAGGAGGAGAAGGATCAGATTCGAAAGAGGGAGAAGAAGTTGATGGGCCAGTCTGCCATGGCGGAGGGCCTTAAGGAGAAGGCAGAGCAGAATTATATCAGGCTGTTTACGGAGAACTTAGACCTGAAGAAGGAGCTCTCTGGGTGTCGGGATTCCTTTCAGGATTTGGAGGATTCAATTGCTGAGGGGGCAGAGGAGGCATGGAGGATCTTTAAGGAACAAGTCGGAGTTATTGCCCCCGACTTGGATCTTTCTCTCTTGGATCCTGACAAGATCGTGGTGAATGGTGCAATTGTCTCCCCTCCCCGACCTGAAACGGATTCCGAGTTGAAGACTTGGGGGCAAAGGATAATTGAGTCTCCTCCTCGGGGTGATGCTCCGAGTTCCTCGAAGGTTCCTTCTGAAGGTCCCGACTAGCCTGCTCCGACTCCTTCCGATGCTGTTCCGACTTCTCTTTCTGGTCCTGGTGGTGATGGCCCTTCTCCTTCTGGTGGTGGTCTGCCTTCTTCTAACTAAATTATGATGACTATATGGGGGCCCGGCCTGTGGGCCCCCTGTTTTTAAATAATTTTTATATTTTTGTTTTTTTGGTGATGGTGACTTGACATTTCTCGACCTCTTATGGCCATAAATAAAATATTTAAAAATACCCTTTTTGGATAAAGGTTTAGGACACTTTTTGTTGCGCGCATGATTTTCTGTTTGTGTTATTCTTGCGAAAAATCCTTTGAGAAAATCTTTTTCTTGAAAATCTTTTTATCTTGGCTTGGCTGTCTTTTGTTCTAAGTCATTTTTGAACTCGTAGAAACCTGGGACAGTCTGTGCCTTTGATTTTTGATGGATTTTCTTATCTCTTTTGGTTGTTCCTTATACTCAATTTTTGATTTATGGAGTTTCTGTAACTTAGGTTATTTTTACGATGCATTTCATTCGTCCTCGATTTTTCCAACTTGTAAGTCGACTAGTTTCCGAGTTTTTGATGATCTACTTTTATAACCTCTTTACACCGACTTGTACCTCATCGTTTTATCCTGACGACCATCTAGGTCGATTCATGAGATTTTCACGCTTTGTCAAGTTTAAGTCGGCGTGTTTCGTAGAAAGGGTAAAAAAGATAAAAAGAATTTATAAAGAGATATTGGAAAAAGATCTTTATTTATTCGCAAAGGTACTTTATTGCTACTAAGGGTTTGTTGATAATTTGTAGTCCCTTAGCCTCCATTTTGATGCCTCGTTAAAAACCCCCCTTCAGAAAAACCCTTTGGGAAAAAACCATGAAGTTGGGAAAAGAGTACATCAGGGAATAGAGTTCGCTCTTAGCTATAGTACCTTTTCATATTACAAGCATGCCACGATCTAGGTAGCTCGGTGCCGTTTAAGTCGGTCACATTATAGTAGCCTTTGCCTAAGACCTCATTAATTTTGTATTGTCCTTTCCAATTGGCCGCTAGCTTTCCATCTCCCGACTTGTTGACTCCAATGTCATTTCTGATCAAAACTAAGTCGTCTGGGTTGAAACTTCTTCGAATGACTTTTTTGTTGTACCTTGCAGTCATCCTTTGCTTTAGTGCCGCTTCTCTTATCTGGGCTTGCTCTCGGATTTTAGGGTGCAGTTCAAGTTCCTCTTTGTGCCCCTGTACGTTCCCGACCTCGTCATAGAAGATCACCCTTGGACTTTACTCGTTGATTTCTACTGGTATCATGACTTCTACGCCATATGCAAGTCGGAAGAGTGTTTTTCCTATGGCAGACTGAGGTGTCATCTGATAAGCCCATAGTACTTGGGGGAGTTCTTCGGCCCAAGCTCCTTTTGCATCATGCAACCTTTTCTTTAGTCCTGCCAGTATAACTTTGTTGGCTGCCTCGGCTTGTCCATTTGCTTGTGGATGTTCTACCGAGATGAACTGGTGTTTGATCTTCATACTGGCTACCAGGTTTCTGAAGGTTGAGTTGGTGAACTGGGTACCATTATCCGTGGTGATGGAGTGCGGTACCCCATACCTTGTGATAATATTTTTGTAGAGAAACTTCCGACTTCTCTGGGCAGTGATGGTGGCCAATGGCTCTGCTTCTATCTATTTTGTGAAGTAGTCTACTCCCACAATTAAGTACTTTACTTGTCCTGGAGCTTGGAAAAAGGGTCCTAACAGGTCCAATCCCCATTTAGCAAAAGGCCATGGAGAAGTTATACTTATGAGCTCCTCGAGGGGAGCGACATGGAAGTTTTCATGCATTTGGCATGGTTGACACCTCTTTACGAACTCGGTGGCATCTTTCTGCAAAGTCGGCCAGTAAAACCTGACTCGGATGACTTTTCTAGCCAGGGACCTTGCTCTGAGATGATTTCCGCATATACCATTGTGGACCTCTTCCAAGACATCAGTCGTCCTTGAGGTCGGGACACACTTCAATAATGGTGTTGATATCCCTCTTTTGTAAAGGATATTCCTCACCAGAGTATAGTTTTGTGCTTCCTTCCGGATTTTCTTAGCTTCTTTTTTCTCTTGGGGTAGGATGTCGAACTTTAGATATTCAATCAAGGGGTTCATCAACCCGAGGTCTAATCCGGAAACTTCAAGAACGTCTTGCTTGGCCTCTGTTTTTGCTACAGAGGGCTCTTGGAGGGTTTCTTGGATCAGGCTTCTATTATTTCCCTCTAGTTTGGTACTTGCTAGCTTAGAGAGGGCGTCTGCTCTGGTGTTGAGATCCCGAGTTATATGCTTGATCTCGGTTTTTGTAAAGTGCCTAAGGTGCTCCAAGGTTTTGTCCAAGTATCTTTTCATGTTGGGGTCTTTAGCCTGGTACTCTCCACTTATCTGAGAGGTCACCACCTGAGAGTCGCTGTATACTACTACTACTTTTGTTGCACCGACTTCTTCTGCTAGTTTTAACCCTGCAATCAAGGCTTTATATTCTGCCTGGTTGTTGGAAGCTGGGAATTCAAACTTGAGGGAGACTTCTATTTGGGTTCTCCCTTCGTTGACCAGTATTATACCTGCTCCACTTCCTATTTTGTTAGAGGATCCATCCACGTATAACTCTCACGTGGTGGATTCTTCCTCTTGGTCTCCTGCATATTCGGCCATGAAGTCGGTGAGACACTGGGCTTTTATTATTGTCCGAGTCTCATATTTTAAGTCAAACTCGGATAACTCTATTGCCCATTGAACCATTTTACCCGCAATATCCGTCTTCTGGAGGATTTGCTTCATAGGTTGGTTCGTTCTGACTCTTATTGCGTGAGCTTGAAATTAAGGTCGTAACCTTCGACAAGCTACGATTAAGGCGTACGTAAACTTCTCGACTTTTTGATACCTTAATTCAGGGCCCTGTAGAACTTTGCTGGTGAAGTATACAGGATGATGTCCGACCTCGTCTTCCCGTATCAGGGCTGATGCTACAGCCTTATCCGCTACGGACAAATAAAGGACGAGTTCTTCCCCGACTTTAGGTCGGGTCAGAATGGGAGGTCGGCTTAAAAATCTTTTGAACTCCTGAAATGCTTCTTCGCACTCAGGAGTCCATTCAAAATTTCATCCTTTTCTTAGTAAGGAAAAAAGTGGTAGGGATCTTAATGCTGATCCTGCCAAAAATCTGGAGAGGGCGGCAAGTCGGTTGTTCAATTGTTGGACCTCTTTTAAGCAAGTCGGGCTTTTCATTTCTAGGACTGCTTTACACTTGTCAGGATTGGCTTCAATTCCTCTTTATGTAAGCATAAATCCTAGAAATTTTCCGGCCTCTACTGCGAAGGTGCATTTTGCGGGATCTAACCTCATCCCATGCAACCTTATGGTGTTGAATACTTGTGTAAGGTCTGCCAAGAGGTCGGTCTCATCCTTGATTTTTACTAGCATGTCGTCTACATAGACTTCCATCAGCCCTCCAAGGTGAGATGCAAACACCTTATTCATCAACCTTTGGTATATGGCACCCGCATTTTTTAAGCCAAATGGCATAACCACATAGCAGTAATTTGCTCTGGGTGTGATGAATGATATTTTTTCTTGATCTGACTTGTACATCGGGATTTGATTGTATCCCGAGTATGCATCCATGAACGACAAGTACCGATACCCTGATCTGGAGTCTACTAGAGTATCAATGCTTGGAAGTGGATATGGGTCTTTGGGACACGCCTTGTTCAGGTCGGTGTAATCGACGCACATCCTCCACTTGCCGTTTTGCTTTTTGACCAGCACCACGTTTGCTAGCCAGGCCGGATATTTGACCTCTTTGATGAATCCGGCTTCTAAGAGTGCTTGCATTTGTTCTTCCACCACTTGAGCCCTTTCGGGTCCGAGCTTCCGTCTTCTTTGTTGAACAGGACGCGATCTGGGGTAAACTGATAGTTTGTGTGACATGAGTTCGGGGTCTATCCCGGGCATGTCGGAAGCTTTCTAGGCAAGGAGGTCGAAATTTTCTCGTATGAGTTTTATGAGCTTCTCTTTCAATTCTTCTTTCAAATCGGTTCCTATGTTAGTGTTTTTTCCTTCCTCTTTTCTGACCTGCACCTCCTCAGTTTTTTCCCCTGGTTGTGGTCGCAATTCTTCCTTAGCTCTGACTCCTCCGAGCTCAATGGTGTGTACCTCCTTTCCTTTCTCTCTTAGGTTTAGGCTTTCATTGTAGCATTTCCTTGCTATTTTCTGGTCTCCCCTGATTGTTGCTATTCCCTCTGGTGTTGGAAATTTCATGCATAGGTGAGGGGTGGATACCACTGCTCCGAGCCGATTTAGGGTAGTTCTGCCTATTAAGGCATTATAAGCTGACCCTATGTCGATGACTATGAAGTCGATACTCAGAGTTTTGGATTTTTTCCCTTTTCCAAAAGTGGTGTGAAGGGGTATGTATCCCAGTGGTTTTATTGGTGCGTCCCCTAGTCCGTACAGGGTGTCAGGGTAGGCTCTCAACTCCTTCTCACCCAACCCCAACTTATCAAATGCTGGTTTGAAGAGGATGTCAGCAGAGCTTCCCTGATCCACCAGAGTCCTATGAAGATGGGCATTGGCAAGGATCATGGTTATTACTACCGAATCGTCATGTCCAGGTATGACTCATTGTCCATCTTCTTTTGTAAACGAGATAGTGGAAAAGTCGGGAACCTGGCTCTCGACCTGGTAGACTTCCTTCAAATATCTTTTGCGAGCCGACTTTGTGAGGCCACCTCCCCCGAACCCCCCCGAGATCATATGTATGTGTCTTTCTGGGGTTTGTGGGGGTGGATCTCTACGATCCTCGTCGTCTCGCTTCCTTTTTTCCTGATAGTCCGACCTTTCCATGAGATATTTATCGAGCCGACCTTCTCTGGCCAACTTTTCTATCACATTTTAAGGACGTAACACTCATTTGTTGAGTGACCATATAGCTTATGGTACTCACAGTAGTCACCACGACTTCCTCCCTTTTTGTTTTGATGGGTCTAGGGGGAGGTAGTCTTTCAATATGGCAGATTTCCCTGTAGACGTCAACTAGGGAAACTCTCAGAGGAGTATAAGAGTGATATCTCCTAGGCCTTTCAGAGCTGACTTCATCTTTTTTCTTGGGCTCCCTTTCTTTTTCTTTTGATGAGTTAGGGTGCCCAAGTCTCCAACTCGATTCTCGCAATCTGGCATTTTCCTCCATGTTGATGTACTTTTCAGCTCGTTCTTGTACATCGCTCAAGGAGGCGGGGTGCCTTTTAGATATGGACTGGGAGAAGGGACCTTCTCGGAGTCCATTTACTAGTCCCATGATAACTGCTTCTGTGGGCAGGTCTTGAATCTCCAGGCATACTTTATTGAATCTCTCCATGTAGTCTCGTAAAGACTCCCCGACCTCTTGTTTTATCCCCAGGAGGCTCGGTGCGTGCTTTACTTTATCTTTCTGGATGGAGAATCGCATTAAGAACTTCCACGAGAGGTCTTCGAAGCTAGTGACCAATCTTGAAGGGAGGCTGTCAAACTACTTCATTACTGCTTTCGACAAGGTGGTCGGGAAATCTTTGCAACGAGTAGCATCAGAAGCGTCAGCCAGGTACATCCGGCTTTTGAAGTTACTTAGATGATGCTTCGGATCAGTGGTTCCATTATAGAGGTTCATATCAGGGCTTTTGAAGTTTCTTGGAACTTTTGCCCTCATTATGTCCTCGCAGAACGGATCTTCTCCTCCCAGGGGGGGAATCTTCTCGGTCATTGTGGGAGTTTCGATTTTTGAGAGTGGATTCCAGCCTTAAGAGCTTTTCTTCTAGCTCTTTTTGTCGCGCTATCTCACTCCTTAAGTTTCTCTCCGTCTCTTGTTGGCGTTCCAATTCCTGCTCCAGTTGTTTTAAACGCCCTTGATGGCCGTGGAATAGCCCCATGAAGTCGGTTGCATGGGGTTGTCCGTCCTTTACGGACTCGCGCCCATCAGAAGAGTTTGCCATTAGGTCCTTTCAATCCTGAAGTGCCTTCTCTATTCTGATCGGCGTCACCCTGGTGGGTGGCCATATTCGTATCGTTGTTTCCAGCGTCGAGATTCTCTTGCTCAGAATCAGATGCTGTATGACCATCTTCTGGTGAATTATCCGCCATTACTGGTTGATCTCTTGGGTCCCCGGCAACGGCGCCAATGTTACGTTGGGTAACCGGAGATTAATGGGCTGGACTCGCTGGGTTGGCCCAATCGTCTGAGGAAGGAAACCTCCGAACAGGTTTGATGAGAAAGACTTTTGTGTGGTTTAGAATTTCACAAATGAAGTCTCGTTGCAATATAGTTTCCAAACCAACAATAATCCTTTCATACAAAAGATTGTTTGTCACAAGTACAAACCCCTAAATTTATAAACCAAAGTATTTAACCTCGGGTCGTTCTCCCTAGGAATTACAATAAAGTGTCTTGTTATTGGTTATGGAGCATGTTTTGGGGTTTTTTATAGGAGACATGAAATGTAAATGGCAAGGAAGTAAACTAATAACTAAAAAGACCTTGGCAAGGTTTGGTGGTCAAGGATCTCTATCCTAATCACTAACCACAACATGAGAATTGGCAAGGATCAACCCCAGTAAGTCATCCTCTAACTAACAGAGGAAAGTCAAGTGAGCTATGTCAATCCAAGACTATAAATTCTAGGTCTCCACCAAATCAATTAGTGAGATCTAGCGTTAATGGCTCCCAATCGTCAATCACTTGGACATTAGTAACTCAAGAGTCCCAAAGTTACCTTCCCAAGCCAAGAGCATAAAATTCTACTCTAACATCCAACCAAGAATTTCATCAAATACTTGAAAGGCACAAAAGAAAAGCATAGTAAAATTGCAAGGAAAGTAAATCTACACTACTCAATTGTAAGGAATTAAACAACAACAAATCAAATCAACAACAAAGGAACATGAAAATATAAATTGCATTGAAATAAAAATAGAAGAAACAAAAGTGCATGAACATAAAAGTAAAGAATTACAAGAATTAAATGTTAAACTAGAGAGAAGAAAGGTATAAGAAGAAGAATTGTAAAAGGAAAAGTAAATCAAAGCATGAAAGTAACCTATATCTAAGAAATTCTAATCTAGATCTAACCTACTCCTAATCCTAGAGAGAAGTGAGAGCTTCTCTCTCTAAAACTAACTAAAGCATCCTTAAACTAAAATAAAACTCAACTAATGACTAGATGTCTCATCTCTCATCAATCCTTGAGTCAAATAGCATCAGAAATGAGTTGAATTGGGCCCAAAATGCCTTAGAATTTGCTAGCCACGAATTTGCTTGTAATGAATCATGTGCAAATCGGTGCGTACACGTACAGTACGTGTACGTGCCTCTAAACGCGATGCAACTGTGGCAAATTTTATATCATTTCAAAGTCTCAGATGTTAGCTTTCCAACGCAACTAGAACCACATCATTTGAACCTCTGTAGCTCAAGTTATGGTCAATTAAGTGCAAAGATGTCGGCTTGACAGCTTTTGCATTTCCTTCATTTCTTCATGAGTTCTCCATTTTTACATGCTTTTAATTCATTCCCTTGATCCAATCCTTGCCTCCTAAATCTAAAATCACTTAACAAATATATCAAGGCATCTAATGGAATCAAAGGTAACTCAAGATTAAACAATTAAGGGCCTAAAAAAATATGTTTTCACACTTAAGTACAAATTAGGAGACAATCATGAAACCATGCTATTTCATTGAATAAATGTGGGTAAGAGATGATAAAACCCTCTAAATCTAACACAAGATAAACCCTAAATATGGGGTTTATCAACCTCCCCACACTTAAACCAAGCATGTCCTCATGCTTAAACCAAGAGAAAGCAAAGGGCATCAACATTTATTCAATGTAAACTAATCTAAATGCAACCTAAACTATATGCATCTATCTACATGAATGCAATTGCTTGGTCAAAAAAAAAATCAATTCCCAAGAATACATATATGCACAAGGGCTAAGGGTATTAACACCCATGCCAAACCACAGTTGAATTGAGTTATTAAATATTTTTACAAACTTGCATGAAAAGAGATGATCATAGGTGAAAACATGTGATTGAGCATCAAACCCTCACCGGATGTGTTTGCACTCTATTCGCTCAAGTGTTTAGGGTTGATTCACTCAATTCTCCTCTATTTCATGCTTTCTAAGATTTGTTTTTTATCTAACAATCAACATTTATTTCATGCATGCATACAAGTATCATGAGGTCTTTTCATTGGTTGTAATGGGGCTAAGGTCAAGGTAGGGATGCATATTTGGTCAAGTGGACTTGAAATTTGAATCTTTGATTATCTTAAACTTCCCACCTAACCTATATAGCAACCTATACACTTAAAAGCTAACCTAACTACCCATTCTTCACTTTTTCACATACTCGTGTATTTTCTCTTTTTTTTTATTTCACAACACTTATGCATTGATATTATTGAGCTTCGCTTTGGGGCATTTTGTCCCCTTTTTATTGTTTTTCTTATTTTTCTTTTCTTTTCTTTTTTACACACACACACACACACACATCTTTTTCTTTTTTTCTTTTATTTTTTTTTCATTTTTTCAAGCTACATACAAGAACATCAATGCATAAGGTTTTACATTCATTACACATGAGCATGTACCCAATTCCCAATATTTTCAACAAAAATACAAAACTACCCTTTTATTCACCCAATGTCCCAAGGTTCCCACACTTGAATGATACATACACACACACTAGCCTAAGCTAATCAAAGATCCAAATAAAGGACATTTATTATTTTTCGCTTTAGGGCTTGTAATGTGCTAAAATGAAAAACAACTGGGTTAATCGTAGGCTCAAAGTTGGCTAACAAAGGAAGATAAAAGGTAAGGCTTTTTGGGTAAGTGAGCTAAATGAAATGATGGCCACAATCATATAAATGCATGAATACACAAAATAATGGACATAAAGAATCAAACAAATCAAAGATTACAATCATAGAAAGAGAATAATGCACACAAGAAGGAAAAATAAGTGGTTATAAGATGTAACCACACAATTAGGCTCAAAACTCACGTGCTTGTGTTCTTAGCTCAAAAACATGATCCACAATATATGTATAATTCAAGCAAGTTTTATGAAAAGTTTTCACTCAAATCAATTGAGGTACCCTATAGATAATTTCTCGAAAAATTTCATTATTTTGACTAAGCTTATTATGTATATATATGCAAAATTAAGAAAATGCAATAAAAATCCTAAAAACCAAAAAATGAAATGCAAAAGTGTTGAGATTAGAAACTTGTCACCCAAAATTGCCGACCGGTCTGACGACCTCCCCACACTTAAAAGTTTGCACCGTCCTCGGTGCATTCAAAGATGAGCAAGGGGGTACGACGACTCTCCGGATTGCCACCTTCAGCTGGTAGGTCAACCGGTCGCTGCGTGTTTTTTGTCTCGCTTCCGTTTTTGCTTGTGGTACATCGTTCATGAAAAAGATAGAAAATAACACCATAAGATAAGAAAATACAAAAGCAAGGGAGCATACATTATTGGAATGAGGTAATAATCACTAGAATTGAGTGAGTGAATTAGTGTGACAGTAATGACGAATGAGTGTGTGAATTCTAAATTAGGCACCTTTTAGAACACACACTAGCACAAAAGGCAATGTCACAAAAGAAGCATGCACTTCACTTATCCTAGTATGCTTGAGATGCCTTAAGTAAACTTGTAAGGTAAAACAAGCATTAAAGAAGTATGAAAGCATTCAAGCTAAAAGCATATGGATGCATGTAATCATGAAACACAATGCATTAAAGTAAATGCACAACATCCAATATCAAGAGTTTGCCTAATCAAAGTATAAGGTTCAAATCACATGGTGGCCAAATCATGCAATTCAAGAAGAGTTACAAGCTCGAAGGCAATTCTCATCACTTGGTATTCTTAAAAGGTAAGCATGAAAAACTCAAAACCAAGTAGCAAAATATAACCTCAACAATAGAATCCAACAACGTTTATAAACATAATGATGTTAAGATAACATCCCTTTTTAATACTCAGTAGTAATTAATGGTAAACAAGAATAACAATCCAACACTTACAATGAAAAAGAGAAAATGAAATGAAAACAAACTAAAACTAACTAACTAACTAATTAGTTAACTAAAATAAATGGTCATCAATGGTGTTTGGGAGTGTTAGATGAGGGGTAGAAGAATGGAAGAAGAAAGGGGACGGAAATAAATGGAAAGAGGAGAAGAAAAGAGATGTGTTGAAGGAAGGGCATCCGCGCGTACGCGTGCATGGGGCGCATGCACGCATGATGGTGCGTTGGATGCGGCGCGTACATGTACATCGCACGTCCATGTCGATGGCTTATTTCGAGAGTGGCGCGTACGCGTCATGTACGCATATGCGTGAGTGGTTTTGTGCAAAAGGCACAATGCGTGCGCAACGTTTGCACAACTCTCGGGTTTTTGGCTTGGGGGTGGAATTTCTCAATCCACGCGTATGCGTACATGGCGCGTCCACGTGGGTAGGCGAAAATGCTTGATGCACGCGTACGCGCGCAGTGCGCGTACGCGTGGATGGTGCTCTATTTTTCAAAATTTTTGTCTATGTTTTTACACGAATCCAAGCATTCCAAACCTCCAAACAGCAACCAAAACACCATAAAACCTTATTTAACATGCTAAACTATCAATTATACTCAACAAATCAACCAAAAACATAAGTTTAAACTAATTACCAATATGTACAAAAAGAGAAAATGAAAAGAAGTTACCATGGTGGGGTGTCTCCCACCTAGCACTTTTGTTTATTGTCCTTAAGTTGGACTTATGGGGAGCTCCTCTCAAGGTGGCTTGTGCTTGAATTCATCTTGGAACTCCCACCAATGCTTGGTTCTCCATTGTACCCCAAGATTTCTTATTTGTTGCACCAAGTGTTGATGGAGTTCTTCACAAGCTTGGGGCTCCCAAAGTTGATCCTCTTCTTGTAATCCGGGATCCCATACTTTATTTTCACACCCGTCTTGAAGTTGATTCTCATTGATCCATGTGGGTGCCATAGTTTTGGAATTCTCATTTAAGCAACCAAACAATATCCTAGACCCAAGCAATCTAGTTCTACACCAACCGTTGCAATTAAACTTTGAACATGCAACCATAATGAACTTAGAATAATATTTCCAACCACTAGCCATATCCCTTTTACTTTTAAAGCCACAAATATGTCTAAGTTGACCATCTGTTTCAAGCAAACCATATTCAAGGGGAATAATAAAGCTTAAGTATAAGGAATTTACCCACTTGAATGAAAGAATGGATGGTGGTGGCTTGGGGAGAGGTATCTCCAATGTGCTTGTGAGCTCTACTCCCTTGTGCTCTTCTTTGACTACCTCCACCTTTTGACAACTTTCTTCAATTTTAACCCTATGTTCATCAATTTAATCTACCTCTTTTCCATCACTCAAATCATAAATGGGAGGTTGAGAGAAATCTACCTCCACATTGATTTCCATCTCATTGGGAGAAGGTTCTTCAAATTCAAAGGATTCACCACCAAGAAGGTTGGATGCATGATCTTCATCACCAAGGGAACTCAATTCTTGCTTCATTCCTTCCAAGTCTTCATTCAAAAATTATTTTGGAGGTTGTGCACTCTCCTCCTCAACATCCAATTCAATCGCCTTGGAGAGGTTCTCTTCAACTCTAGGTTCCCAAAGAGGTTCCGCATCTCCTAAGTCATCAACCACTTCTTCCTCTTCTTCAATGATCATAGGCTCCTCCAATTGCTCTAATACAAAGTGGCATTCCTCATTCTTCACCGGAGTTTACAATCTCTCCTACATGCTTTGTTCTTCAAATTATTCTCCACATGTGACCATGGGAGTACTTTGAGTGCTCAAGCATTGCGATGTTAAATTGATTACTACCTTGGTCAAGGTAGCCATAAATTCTAGTGTCTCTCTTTGCATTTCTCCTTGCCCTTGAAGTATAAGGCCAAGGGTTTCATCCATTGAGGATTGGGGTGGATAAGAGGTTTCATTGTCTTGGAGAAAGGGTTCATAATAGGAAGGTGATTCTTCTTGGTAAAGTGGTGGTGTATATTGAGGTGGCTCTTGGGAGTATTGATATTGGAATGGTGGTTCCGTGTATGGCTCATATGGTTCAAAAGGTGGTTGGTAGGATGGATATGGATTAGGGTCATATGGAGGTGTTTGGTGATAGGGGGCTTGTGAGTATGGTTGAGGTTCATGTTGAGGATATGATTCATAGGCATATGGTGGTGGTTCTTGGAAATCACAAGGAGATTCACCATAGCCATTAGATTGGTATGCATCATAGAATGGCTCTTCTTCATAGTGCAATTGTGGAGGTTGTTGCCAAGAGGATTGATCATATGCATATGGCTCCTTCCACCTTTGATTGTCCCATCCTTGATACACATTCTCATTATAGTCCTCATTTCTTACAACATAATTAGAACCAAACTCATAGCCAAAGTGAGAGTTCATGATTGATGAGCGGATAATTTATATGCTTTTTGGCATTGTTTTTAGTATGTTTTTAGTAGGATCTAGTTACTTTTAGGGATGTTTTCATTAGTTTTTATATTAAATTCACATTTCTGGACTTTACTATGAGTTTGTGTGTTTTTCTGTGATTTCAGGTATTTTCTGGCTGAAATTGAGGGACTTGAGCAAAAATCAGATTCAGAAGTTGAAGAAGGACTGCTGATGCTGTTGGATTCTGACCTCCCTACACTCAAAGTGGATTTTCTAGAGCTACAGAACTTAAAATGACGCGCTTCCAATTGCGTTCGAAACTAGACATCCAGGGCTTTCCAGCAATATATAATAGTCCATACTTTGGCCGAGTTTACACGACGTAAAAGGGCCTTGAACGCCAGTTCTACGCTGCTGTCTGGAGTTAAACGCCAGAAATACGTTACAAGCCAGAGTTGAACGCCAGAAATACGTTACAAACTGGCGTTCAACTCCAAGAATGACCTCTGCACGTGGAAAGCTAAAGCTCAGCCTAAGCACACACCAAGTGGGTCCCGGAAGTGGATTTATGCATCAATTACTTACTTCTGTAAACCCTAGTAGCTAGTTTATTATAAATAGGACTTTTTACTATTGTATTAAACATCTTATGATTTTTAGTTCATCTTAGGATCATATTGATCACGTTTTGGGGGCTGGCCATTCGGCCATGCCTGGACCTTTCACTTATGTATTTTCCAACGGTAGAGTTTCTACACTCCATAGATTAAGGTGTGGAGCTCTGTTGTTCCTCATGAATTAATGCAAAGTACTACTGTTTTTCTATTCAATTCAACTTATTCCGCTTCTAAGATATTCATTCGCACTTCAACATGAATGTGATGAACGTGACAATCATCATCATTCCCCCACGAACGCGTACCTGACAACCACTTCCGTTCCACCTTAGATTGGATGATTATCTCTTGGATCTCTTAATCAGAATCTTCGTGGTATAAGCTAGATTGATGGCGGCATTCATGAGAGTCCGAAAAGTCTAAACCTTGTCTGTGGTATTCCGAGTAGGGCTCTGGGATTGAATGACTGTGACGGACTTCAAACTCGCGAGTGCTGGGCGTAGTGACAGACGCAAAAGGAGGGTGAATCCTATTCCAGTATGATCAAGAACCTCATATGATTAGCCGTGCTGTGACAGAGCATTTGGACCATTTTCACAAGAGGATAGGATGCAGCCATTGACCACGGTGATGCCTCCAGACGATTAGCCATGCAGTGACAGCGCATCGGACCATTTTCCAGAGAGGATGAAAAGTAGCCCTTGACAATGGTGATGTCCTTACATAAAACCAGCCATGGAAAGGAATAGGACTGATTGGATGAAGACAGCAGGAAAGCAGAAGTTCAGAGGGACGAAAGCATCTCTATACGCTTATCTGAAATTCTCACCAATGATATACATAAGTATTTCTATCTTTATTTTCTGTCTATTTATTATTTATTTTCGAAAACTCCATAACTATTTTATATCCGCCTGACTGAGATTTACAAGGTGACCATAGCTTGCTTCAAGCCAACAATCTCCGTGGGATCGACCCTTACTCACGTAAGGTTTTATTACTTGGACGACCCAGTGCACTTGCTGGTTAGTTGTATCGAAGTTGTGAATGAAAAACAATTTATTAAGACGTGCGTACAGAGTTTTTGGCGCCGTTGCCTGAGATCACAATTTCGTGCACCAATGATGAAAAGAGAAAATAAGAAACAAAATCTAATGGAAAACAAGAGAAACAAAATTCTATAACTAGCAAATAAAGCAAAAAGCAAGATATTCACACTATTCACATATATACAATAACCAATAACATAACACCATTGCAACTCCCCGGCAACGGCGCCATTTTGATGAGAAAGACTTTTGTGTGGTTTAGAATTTCACAAATGAAGTCTCGTTGCAATATAGTTTCCAAACCAACAATAATCCTTTCATACAAAAGATTGTTTGTCACAAGTACAAACCCCTAAATTTATAAACCGAAGTATTTAACCTCGGGTCGTTCTCCCTAGGAATTACAATAAAGTTGGTTATGGAGCATGTTTTGGGATTTTTGATAGGAGACATGAAATGTAAATGGTAAGGAAGTAAACTAATAACTAAAAAGACCTTGGCAAGGTTTGGTAGTCAAAGATCTCTATCCTAATGACTTACCACAACATGAGAATTGGCAAGGATCAACCCCACTAAGTCATCCTCTAACTAATAGAGGAAAGTCAAGTGAGCTATGTCAATCCAAGACCATAAGTCCTAGTTCTCCACCAAATCAATTAGTGAGATCTGGCGTTAATGGCTCCCAATCGTCAATCACTTGGACATTAGCAACTCAAGAGTCCCTAAGTTACCTTCCCAAGCCAAGAGCATAAAATTCTACTCTAACATCCAACCAAGCATTTCATCAAACACTTGGAAGGCACACAAGAAAAATATAGTAAAATTGCAAGGAAAGTAAATCTACACTACTCAATTGCAAGGAATTAAACAACAACAAATCAAATCAACAACAAAGGAACATGAAAACATAAATTGCATTGAAATGAAAATAGAAGAAACAAAAGTGCATGAACATAAAAGTAAAGAATTACAAGAATTAAATGCTAAACTAGAGAGAGGAAAGGTAGAAGAAGAAAAATTGCAAAAGAAAAAGTAAATCAAAGCATGAAATTAACCTAGATCTAAGAAATTCTAATCTAGATCTAACCTACTCCTAATCCTAGAGAGAAGTGAGAGATTCTCTCTCTAAAACTAACTAAAGCATCCTTAAACTAAAATAAAACTCAACTAATGACTAGATGTCTCATCCCTCCTCAATCCTTGGGTCAAATAGCATCAGAAATGAGTTGGACTGGGCCCAAAATGCCTTAGAATTCACTGGTCACGAATTTGCTTGTAATTAATCACGTGCAAATCGGCACGTATGCGTACAGTGCACGTGTGTGTCCCTAAACACAATGCAACTATAGCAAATTTTATATCATTTGGAATCCCCGGATATTAGCTTTCCAACGCAACTGGAACCGCATCATTTGGATTTTTGTAGCTCAAGTTATGGTCGATTAAGTGCGAAGAGGTCGGCTTGACAGCTTTTGCGATTCCTTCATTTCTTCATGAGTTCTCCATTTTTACATGCTTTTCCTTCATTCCCTTGATCCAATCCTTGCCTCCTAAATCTAAAATCACTTAACAAACATATCAAGGCATCTAATGGAATCAAGGGTAACTCAAGATTAAACAATTAAGGGCCTAAAAAAAACATATTTTCATACTTAAGCACAAATTAGGAGACAATCATGAAACCATGCTATTTCATTGAATAAATGTGGGTAAGAGATGATAAAACCCTCTAAATCCAACACAAGATAAACCCTAAATATGGGGTTTATCAACCTCCCCACACTTAAACCAAGCATGTCCTCATGCTTAAACCAAAAGAAAGCAAAGGGCATCAACATTTATTCAATGTAAAATAATCTAAATGCAACCTAAACTATATGCATCTATCTACATGAATACAATTGCTTGGTCAAAATAAATTAATTTCCAAGAATACATATATGCACAAAGGCTAAGGGTATTAACACCCATGCCAAACCACAATTGAATTGAGTTATTAAATATTTTTATAAACTTGCATGAAAAGAGATGATCATAGGTGAAAACATATGATTGAGCATCAAACCTTCACCAGATGTGTTTGCACTCTATTCGCTCAAGTGTTTAGGGTTGATTCACTCAATTATCCTCTATTTCATGCTTTCTAAGATTTGTTTTTCATCTAACAATCAACATTTATTTCATACATGCATACAAGTATCATGAGGTCTTTTCATTGGTTGTAATGGGGCTAGGGTCAAGGTAGGGATGCATATTTGGTAAAGTGGACTTGAAATTTGAATCTTTGATTACCTTAAACTTCCCACCTAACCTATATAGCAACCTATACAATTCAAAGCTAACCTAACTACCCATTCTTCAGTTTTTCACATACTCGTGCATTTTCTCTTTTTTTTTTTTTTTATTTCACAACACTTATGCATTGATATTATTGAGCTTCGCTTTGGGGCATTTTGTCCCCTTTTTATTGTTTTTCTTCTTTTTCTTTTATTTATTTTTTTTCATTTTTTTTCAAGCTACATACAAGAACATCAATGCATAAGGCTTTACATTCATTACACATGAGCATGTACCCAATTCCCAATATTTTCAACAAAAATACAAAACTACCCTTTTATTCACCCAATGTCCCAAGGTTTCCACACTTGAATGATACACACACACACACACTAGCCTAAGCTAATCAAAGATCTAAATAAAGGACATTTATTGTTTTTCGCTTTAGGGCTTGTAATGTGCTAAAATGAAAAACAAGTGGATTAATCGTAGGCTCAAAGTTGGCTAACAAAGGAAGATAAAAGGTAAGGCTTTTTGGGTAAGTGAGCTAAATGAAATGATGGCCTCAATCATATAAATGCATGAATACACAAAATAATGGACATAAAGAATCAAACAAATCAAAGATTACAATCATAGAAAGAGAATAATACACACAAGAAGGAAAAATAAGTGGTTATAAGATGTAACCACACAATTAAGCTCAAAACTCACTTGCTTGTATTCTTAGCTCAAAAACATGATCCACAATATATGTATAATTCAAGCAAGTTTTAAGAAAAGTTTTCACTCAAATCAATTGAGGTGCCCTATAGATAATTTCTCGAAAAATTTCATTATTTTGACTAAGCTTATTATGTATATATATATGCAAAATTAAGAAAATGCAATAAAAATCCTAAAAACCAAAAAATGAAATGCAAAAGTGTTGAGATTAGAAACTTGTCACCCAAAATTGCTGACCGGTCGGACGACCTCCCCACACTTAAAAGTTTGCACCGTCCTCGGTGCATTCAAAGATGAGCAAGGGGGTACGACGACTCTCCGGATTGCCACCTTCAGCTGGTAGGTCAACCGGTCGCTGCGTGTTCTTTGTCTCGCTTTTGTTTTTGCTTGTGGTGCATCGTTCATAAAAAAGATAGAAAATAACACCATAAGATAAGAAAATACAAAAGCAAGGAAGCATACAATGCTGGAATGAGGTAATGATCACTAGAATTGAGTGAGTGAATTAGTGTGACAGTAATGATGAATGAGTGTGTGAATTCTAAATTAGGCGCCTTTTAGAATGCACACTAGCACAAAAAGCGATGTCACAAAAGAAGCATGCACTTCACTTATCCTAGTGTGCTTGAGATGCTTTAAGTAAACTTGTAAGGTAAAACAAGCATTAAAGAAGTATGAAAGCATTCAAGCTAAAAGCATATGGATGCATATAATCATGAAACACAATGCATTAAAGTAAATGTACAACATCCAATATCAAGAGTTTGCCTAATCAAAGAATAAGGTTCAAATCACATGGTGGCCAAATCATACAATTCAAGAAGAGTTACAAGCTCGAAGGCAATTCTCATCACTTGGTATTCTTAAAAGGTAAGCATGAAAAACTCAAAACCAAGTAGTGAAATATAACCTCAACAATAGAATTCAACAAAGTTTATAAACATAATGATGTTAAGATAACATCCCTTTTTAATACTCAGCAGCAATTAATGGTAAACAAGAATAACAATCCAACACTTACAATGAAAAAGAGAAAATGAAATGAAAATTAACTAAAACTAACTAATCAACTAACTAACTAACTAATTAGTTAACTAAAATAAATGGTCATCAATGGTGTTTGGGAGTGTTAGATGAAGGGTAGAAGAAGGGAAGAAGAAAGGGGAAGGAAAGAAATGGAAAGAGGAGAAGAAAAGAGATGTGTTGAAGGAAGGGCATCCGCGCATATGCGTGCATGGCGCACGCATGTGGAAGATGGTGCATTGGATGCGACGCGTACACGTACATGCCGCGTTCGAGTTGATGGCTTATTTCGAGAGTGGCGCGTACGCGTCATGTACGCATACGCGCGAGTGGTTTTATGCGAAAGGCACAATGCGCGCGCAACGTTCGCACAACTTTCGTGATTTTGGCTTGGGGGTGGAATTTCTCAATCCACGCGTACGTGTACATGGCTCGTCCACGTGGGTAGGTGAAAATGCTTGATGCACGTATACGCGCGTAGTGCGCGTACGCGCGGATGGTGCTCTGTTTTTCAAAATTTTTGTCTATGTTTTTGCACCAATCCAAGCATTCCAAACTTCCAAATAGCTACCAAAACACCATAAAACCTTATTTAACATGCTAAACTATCAATTATACTCAACAAATCAACCAAAAACATAAGTTTAAACTAATTACCAATATGTACAAAAAGAGAAAATAAAAAGAAGTTACCATGGTGGGGTGTCTCCCACTTAGTACTTTTGTTTATTGTCCTTAAGTTGGACTTATGGGGAGCTCCTCTCAAGGTGGCTTGTGCTTGAATTCATCTTGAAACTCCCACCAATGCTTGGTTCTCCATTGTGTCCCAAGATTTCTTATTTGTTGCACCAAGTGTTGATGGAGTTCTTCACAAGCTTGGGGCTCCCAAAGTTGATCCTCTTCTTGTAATCCGGGATCCCACACTTTATTTTCACACCCGTCTTGAAGTTGATTCTCATTGATCCATGTGGTACCATAGTTTTGGAATTCTCATTTAAGCAACCAAACAACATCCTAGACCCAAGCAATCTAGTTCTACACCAACCGTTGCAATTAAACTTTGAACATGCAACCATAATGAACCTAGAATAATGTTTCCAACCACTAGCCATATCCCTTTTACTCTTAAAGCCACAAATATGTCTAAGTTGACCATCCGTCTTAAGCAAACCATATTCAAGGAGAAAAATAAAGCTTAAGTATAAGGAATTTACCCACTTGAATGAAAGAATGGATGGTGGTGGCTTGGGAAGATGTTTCTCCAATGTGCTTGTGAGCTCTACTCCCTTGTGTTCTTCTTTGACTACCTCCACCTTTTGACAACTTTCTTCAATTTCAACCATTTGTTCATCAATTTCATCTACCTCTTTTCCATCACTCAAATCATAAATGGGAGGTTGAGAGAAATCTACCTCCACATTTATTTCCATCTTATTGGGAGAAGGTTCTTCAAATTCAAAGGATTCACCACCAAAAAGGTTGGATGCATGATCTTCATCACCAAGGGAACTCAATTCTTGCTTCATTCCGTCCAAGTCTTCATTCAAAAATTGTTTTGGAGGTTGTGCACTCTCCTCCTCAACATCCAATTCAATCGCCTTGGAGAGGTTCTCTTCAACTCTAGGTTCCCAAGGAGGTTCCGCATCTCCTAAGTCATCAACCACTTCTTCCTCTTCTTCAATGATCATAGGCTCCTCCAATTTCTCTAATACAAAGTGGCATTCCTCATTCTCCACCGGAGTTTCCAATCTCTCCTTCATGCTTTGTTCTTCAATTGATTCTTCACATGTGACCATGGGAGTGCTTTGAGTGCTCAAGCATTGGGAGGTTAAAATGATTACTACCTTGGTCAAGGTAGCCACAAATTCTAGTGTCTCCCTTTGAATTTCTCCTTGTCCTTGAAGTATAAGGCCAAGGGTTTCATCCATTGAGGATTGGGGTGGATAAGAGGTTTCATTGTCTTAGAGGAAGGGTTCATAATAGGAAGGTAGTTCTTCTTGGTAAAGTGGTGGTGTATATTGAGGTGGCTCTGGGGAGTATTGATATTGGAATGGTGGTTCCGTGTATGGCTCATATGGTTCAAAAGGTGGTTGGTAGGATGGATATGGATTAGGGTCATATGGAGGTGTTTGGTGATAGGGGGCTTGTGAGTATGGTTGAGGTTCATGTTGAGGATATGATTCATAGGCATATGGTGGTGGTTCTTGAAAGTCACAAGGAGATTCACCATAGCCATTAGATTGGTATGCATCATAGAATGGCTCTTCTTCATAGTGCATTGGTGGAGGTTGTTGCCAAGAGGGTTGATCATATGCATATGGCTCCTCCCACCCTTGATTGTCCCATCCTTGATACACATTCTCATTATAGTCCTCATTTCCTACAACATATTTAGAACTAAACTCATAGCCAAAGTGAGAATTCATGATGAAAAGAGAAAATAAGAAACAAAATCTAATGGAAAACAAGAGAAACAAAATTCTATAACTAGCAAATAAAGCAAAAAGCAAGATATTCACACTATTCACATATATACAATAACCAATAACATAACACCATTGAAACTCCCTGGCAACGGCGCCATTTTGATGAGAAAGACTTTTGTGTGGTTTAGAATTTCACAAATGAAGTCTCGTTGCAATAGAGTTTCCAAACCAACAATAATCCTTTCATACAAAAGATTGTTTGTCACAAGCACAAACCCCTAAATTTATAAACCGAAGTATTTAACCTCAGGTCATTCTCCCTAGGAATTATAATAAAGTGTCTTGTTATTGGTTATGGAGCATGTTTTGGAGTTTTTGATAGGAGACATGAAATGTAAATAGCAAGGAAGTAAACTAATAACTAAAAAGACCTTGGCAAGGTTTGGTGGTCAAGGATCTCTATCCTAATCACTAACCACAACATGAGAATTGACAAGGATCAACCCCACTAAGTCATCCTCTAACTAATAGAGGAAAGTCAAGTGAGCTATGTCAATCCAAGACCATAAGTCCTAGGTCTCCACCAAATCAATTAGTGAGATCTAGCGTTAATGGCTCCCAATCGTCAATCACTTGGACATTAGCAACTCAAGAGTCCCTAAGTTACCTTCCCAAGCCAAGAGCATAAAATTCTACTCTAACATCCAACCAAGTATTTCATCAAACACTTGGAAGGCACAAAAGAAAAGTATAGTAAAATTGCAAGGAAAGTAAATCTACACTACTCAATTGCAAGGAATCAAACAACAATAAATCAAATCAACAACAAAGGAACATGAAAACATAAATTGCATTGAAATGAAAATAGAAGAAACAAAAGTGCATGAACATAAAAGTAAAGAATTACAAGAATTAAATGCTAAACTAGAGAGAGGAAAGGTAGAAGAAGAAGAATTTCAAAAGGAAAAGTAAATCAAAGCATGAAATTAACCTAGATCTAAGAAATTCTAATCTAGATCTAACCTACTCCTAATCCTAGAGAGAAGTGAGAGCTTCTCTCTCTAAAACTAACTAAAGCATCCTTAAACTAAAATAAAACTCAACTAATGACTAGATGTCTCATCCCTCCTCAATCTTTGAGTCAAATAGTATCAGAAATGAGTTGGATTGGGCCCAAAATGCCTTAGAATTCGCTAGCCACGAATTTGCTTGTAATGAATCACGTGCAAATCAGCGCGTACATGTACAGTGCGTGTGCGTGCCCTTAAACGCGATGTGACTATGGCAAATTTTATATCATTTCAAAGCTCCAGATGTTAGCTTTCCAACGCAACTAGAACCGCATCATTTGGACCTCTGTAGCTCAAGTTATGGTCGATTAAGTGCGAAGAGGTCGGCTTGACAGCTTTTGCGATTCCTTCATTTCTTCATGAGTTCTCCATTTTTACATGCTTTTCCTTCATTCCCTTGATCCAATTCTTGTCTCCTAAATCTAAAATCACTTAACAAACATATCAAGGCATCTAATGGAATCAAGGGTAACTCAAGATTAAACAATTAAGGGCCTAAAAAAAACATGTTTTCACACTTAAGCACAAATTAGGAGACAATCATGAAACCATGCTATTTCATTAAATAAATATGGGTAAGAGATGATAAAACCCTCTAAATCTAAAACAGGATAAACTCTAAATATGGGGTTTATCAACCGCGCCTTGGGGCCTCCGTCCGACTTTTGTGTATGAGAGAATGGGGGGTGGTACCTACAAAGATACTCCGATGCTTAAGTTAGCAAGGGTGTAAGCAGGCCTAGAGAGTATTGGGGCTTAGAGATACCTGAAGGATATCAGTGTATTTATAGTGGTAAACCAATAACCACCGTTGGAGTAGATCCTCCTTTTAAAGAGGATTAACCGTCCCTTTATCTTAGGGAAGTTGGGATATGGCTCCTGGAAGTGGGTTAAGAGATTCTAGGGGCAGTTACCTATTCGAATAGGTGTTATCTGCCAGTTAATCTATACTCTGACTTCCTTAGAGCAGGTCGTGATAAGAACCGACTTCTTGAGGGAAGGTGTAGAGGGAGGGTCAATCCTTTGGATTGGGTCTCTCGTTTGGACCTGGGCCTTTAGCATTGGGCCAGGGTATGAACAGTATTTATGCTAAATATATTGTTAAATAAAATATACAACATACATAAATAGTTTTGTTATTTCAAAATAAAAAAAAAAACTCCCATGCTGTGAGATAAAAGATTCAATTATTTTTAAAAATTTTTAACAATGCATCTCGCACATAATAAAAAGTTTTTTCATTCAATTAAAAAAAAACATATTTCACTCACTGTGAGAAAGTTGAGCCCACTACCCTAAAATACAACACCACACGTTTTTATGTTCTGGACTAATACAAAAAAAAATATCCATATCCAAATTTTTTAATCCCTAAATAAAGCAAAAAATTAAAAAATATCGTATATTTTAATTTTTATGTCACAGTAAATTTTAGAAGATTTGATTTAACAATATTTGTATAATTTTTTGGAGTATTTGAGAATGCTTTAGATGGTTCCGGAATATTCTAGAATGTCCTAGAAGGTCCTAGAATATCCTAGAAGGTTCTAGAAGACTTTAGAAGGTCATAGAGTATTCTAGAAGAGTGTGGATGTATATAAAAGTATGAAGTATAGTATGGAATAATCTAGAAGAATTTAGAGAAATGTGGTAGAATAAATATTTGTAGTAAAGGTTCTAGATGATCAATTTGGACCGTTGATTATATTTAATCATAACCATCCATTAAGAAGGTGGATGGCTATAAAAAGGGGGGGTGAGAGTTAGAGTTTGTGTGTGTGAGTCATTTGTAACAAATAGTTCACTACAAGAAAAATACTGATTACCATTGAATTTACTGGTGGAAAAACAAAAAAATCCGCTAGCACCATGTTTACCGGCGAATTTTCCATCTGACTAAATCCGACGGTATAAACCTCACTGGTAAATATGTACCGTCAGATCTGCCGGTAACTTGCGATGAATTTAGCATCGATATATGATTGTTCAGGGGCAAAAATTTTGAGTAACATTACCGGCGAAAAAAATCCGACAGTAACATTGGCGCCATAAAATGAGCCTTCGAGCCACTTTGTCCGACGGTAAATCCGACAGAAAAGGTTTTTATTTAAAAAAATATGAATGGTCGCTACTGTTGGGATTTTCTATCGGTAAATCTGCTAGTAGGGTAAATATTTTTCTATTTTTTTCAATCTATGATGTACCCCGATAATTAACCATTGATAGTCAACTCTTAATTAACATCGAATAAATTAGTATTTTATTTGAAAATAGTAATTTATATATGATGTAAAATATCAAATATACAGAATGTAAACATGAAACAAAAGTTTGTTAACGAAATACATAAGATAAAACTATATTGACATTAATCTTATTCAGATTCATCATCTTCTTCCTCTGGTTCATTATCCTCCTTTTTTGAGGTAATTTTCTAATTTTCGAATTTGTCGTCTTCTTCTTCTTCTTCTTCTTCTTCTTCTTCTTCTTCTTCTTCTTCTTCTTCTTCTTCTTCTTCTTCTTCTTCTTCTTCTTCTTCTTCTTCTTCTTCTTCTTCTTCTTAATCAACTCCGTCTTCTTCTTGAAGATCGTCATTGTCTAGTGGTAGTGTGTCGTCATCTACTCTAAGGTTAATAATGTCATCATCTATAACAGCCGATCTAAAGTGATCGGAACACCAGTATTGACTACTTTTTTCGAAGGGGCTAGGTTATGAATTAGGAAAGGTTCCTGACCCTCTGTCCCATCAGACTCGATGTGACCTCTTGGCTTAGTCTTAACCACAACCACCCAACTAGACTTGCATGACTCCGAATAAGGCAAATAGTATACTTGTCGTGCATTTTGAGGTAGAATAAAAGGATCGTAGTGCCTATATTTCCTGGTCACATTTACTTCAATGATATTGTAGTCTTTATGCTTTCGTGTTATTTGTCGCGAACTTGGATCATACCATTGACATTTAAACACAAACACCTTGTATGTAGTGCGACCAAAATACTCTAATTAAATTATATTGTGCAACACATCATACCAATCAGAATGACCACCGCCTGAATCTTCACGAATCCAGAACCCGATGTTATCTGTTTTCTTTCCAACCAACCATTGTAAAGAATGGAACCGATATCCATTAACATTGTATATCAGGTAGCTTGTGTCTATATTCATTGGACCCCAACTAAGTGCAACTAGTTCTGAATCTGCTGTGTCAGCTTGATGCACTCTGACGGATTCTCTGAACCAATTGGAAAAATTGTTCAGTGATGTCTCAGGATTTATCTCTTGGAATAACCTATGATACAATTAGATAAATAAGAAAATTTCAATATAATAAAGTTTTGATTAGATAACGAAGATAATATCTTACTAAATACAATAGTTACGAAGGCTTAAAAACTCACATCAAGTAGGGTAAAACCTGATCACAGTTAAGCAACGCATATAGATATGTGGCATCAATTTCCTTTTTCATTACCCAATATTCACTACCCGCACCCATTGCAACTCCTTCCGGAACAAATATTAGATACGTTGATCCTCCTGACAAGGATTCTCCCCTCTCATCATTCCTTCCAACTTTTGTTCTACGTGACTCAACGTGAGGCTCAAAATAGAAGGAGCAAAATGCAGATGTTTCTTTAGCTAGGAATGATTCCCAGATACTATCCTCGATCCGAACTCTGTTCTTCACGATGTACTTGAATGATCTAATCATTCTCTCAAACAAGTACATCTACCTAAATTAGACTAGCCCACATACTCTTGCTTCGTACAGCAGGTGGATTGCTAAATATTCCATGATGTCAAAAAATTCGAAAGGAAACATCCTCTCTAACTTACAAAATATGATCGGAATTTTCTTCTCTATTATTGGGAGATCATTTACGTTAAGTTTTGTAGAACATAAATCCCTAAAAAACTCACTTATTCCTATAAGTGGTTTCAAGATATTGGTAAGAAATTTTCGGGACACAACAAGAAGCAATGATTCCATAAAGATATGACAATCACGACTCTTCAACCCAGGAAGCCTACCTTGTGAGACATTTGCACACCTACTCAAGTTAGAGGCATAACCATAAAAAAATCTCTGGTCCTTCGTTAGAGCTAACACTGCCTTTGGTTTAGCCCACCAGCCGTTATCAAGTCTCGTTAAGTTTAGATCTGGCTGTCTACAAATGTCTATCAAGTCTAACCTTGCCTTATCATTAACCTTTTTTCTCTCATCGTCTATTACCGTGTGCATGATATTATCAAACACGTTCTTTTCAATGTGCATCACGTTAAGACAATGTTGAATCAAATTGTCTTTTCAATAAGACAAGTCCCAAAATATACTCTGCTTGGTACAATTATACTCCTTACTACCCCGGAGGTCTCACACGTGCCCGTTATCTTTGGGATTCTATTGACTCAATACTAAACTTGCAAACCACTCAATCGCATGGGTGCCTCTTTTTGTTCAGTTCTATTCTTCCTAAATGAGTCTTTGTTGCGCCGAAAAGGAAGATCAATATCGAGTAACCTTTGATAACGATCAAACTACGAATTCTTACCCCCATTTGTCAGCCGAAATGCCTTTGTATCCTCCATACAAATGGGACACGACATTCTACTTTGAGTGGACTAACTTGATAACATCCCGTACGCAGAAAATTCGTTAATGGTCCACATCAACACAACCTTAAACCCTAAACCCTAAACTCCATCAACTCATCCACCAAGGATTACAAAAAGACATCTATTTTAGCATTTGGATTGCTTGGATCAGGTATGATACAAGTTAGGAACATGTATAGGTCCTTCATGAACATTTTGGGAGGTGGGTTATAAGGAGCCTTAGACGACTCACAATCCCATACTTCATCCTTTATCTCTTCAACCGATGTCAACCTCTCCAATTCTACATCCTCCTCATCCTGAATCTGATTAACTATTCCACCCCGAAAACCTATTGGTGCATGAAGTTTTTGATTCACACTTTTCACAACTCCGCACAACTAACCAGCAAGTGCACTGGGTCGTCCAAGTAATACCTTACGTGAGTAAGGGTCGATCCCACGGAGATTGTTGGCTTGAAGCAATCTATTGTTATCTTGTAAATCTTAGCCAGGAGATTAATGATAAAAATTACTTTTGTTTATGAAAACTAAATAACATGAAATAAAGGTTACTTGTGATTCAGTAATGAGAAACAGGCTGAGGTTCCGGAGATGCTCTGTCTTCTAAATCTCTGCTTTCCTACTGTCTTCTTCTTCACGCACGCAAAGCTCCTTCCATGGCACGCTGTATGTTGGTGGATCACCGTTGTCAATGGCTACCAGCCGTCCTCTCAGTGAAAAGGGTCCATGTACATGGCTAATCATCTGTCGGTTCTCATTAATGCTGGAATAGGATCCATTGATCCTTTTTTACACTGTCACTGCTCCCAGCATTCATGAGTTTGAAGTTCATCACAGTCATCCATTTCCGGATCCTACTCGGAATACCACAGACAAGGTTTAGACTTTTTGGATCTCAGGAATGCTGCCAATTGATTCTAGCTTATACCACGAAGATTCTGATCTTATAGATTTGAATGCTCTGTTGTCAGGAGAGGCAATCAAACTCGTGAACCAAGAACCAAAGAGACACACACTCAATCTAAGGTAGAACAGAAGTGGTTGTCAGGAATGCGTTCATAGGTTGAGAATGGTGATGAGTGTCACGGATCATCACATTCATCATGTTAAAGTGCGAGTGAATATCTTAGAATAGAAACAAGCGTGATTGAATGAGAAATAGTAGTAATTGCATTAATCCATCGAGACACAGCAGAGCTCCTCACTCCCAACCATGGAGTTTAGAGACTCATGTCGTAGAAAATACAAGTTCTGATGTAAAATGTCATAAGGTGCATAGTAAGTCTCTAAAAGTAGTTTTTATACTAAACTAGTGACCTAGGTTTACAAAAAATGAGTAAACTAAGATAGATAGTGCAGAAATCCACTTCTGGGGCCCACTTGGTGTGTGCTTGGGCTGAGCATTGAGCTTTACACGTGTAGAGGCTTCTCTTGGAGTTAAACGCCAGGTTGCAGCCTATTTGTGACGTTTAACTCTGGTTTATAACCTGTTTCTGGCGTTTAACTTCAGAATAGGGCAGAAAGTTAGTGTTTAAACGCCAGTTTGCATCATCAAAACTCGAGCAAAGTATGGACTATTATATATTTCTAGAAAGCTATGGATGTCTATTTTCCAACGCAATTGAGAGCCCACCAATTGGGTTTTTGTAGCTCCAGAAAATCTATTTTGAGTGCAGGGAGGTCAGAATCCAACAGCATCTGCAGTCCTTTTTCAGCCTCTGAATCAGATTTTTGCTCAGGTCCCTCAATTTTAGCCAGAAAATACCTGAAATCACAGAAAAATACACAAACTCATAGTAAAGTCCATAAATGTGATTTTTGAATAAAAACTACTAAAAATATACTAAAAAGTAGCTAAATCCTACTAAAAACTATATGAAAATACCCCTAAAAAGCGTATAAAATATCTGCTCATCACAATACCAAACTTAAACTGTTGCTTGTCCTCAAGCAACTAGATAAATAAAATAGGATAGAAAGAAAATAAAGAGGCAATAACATCTTAGAGTTTTATATGAAGCTCAAATTCTCATTAGATGAGCGGGACTAGTAGCTTTTTGCTTCTGAACAGTTTTGGCACCTCAATTTATCCTTTGAAGTTCAGAATGATTGGCATCTATAGGAACTCAGAATTCAAATAGTGTTATTGATTCTCCTAGTTTAGTATGTTGATTCTTGAACACAGCTACTTTGTGAGTCTTGGCCGTGGCCCTAAGCACTTTGTTTTCCAGTATTACCACCGGATATATAAATGCCACAGACACATAACTGGGTTAACCTTTTCAGATTGTGACTTAGCTTTGCTAAAGTCCCCAGTTATAGGTGTCCAGAGTTCTTAAGCACGCTCTTTTTGCTTCGGACCACGACTTTAACCGCTTAGTCTCAAGTTTTTCACTTGACACCTTCACGCCACAAGCACATGGTTAGGGACAGCTTGGTTTAGCCGCTTAGGCCAGGATTTTATTCCTTTAGGCCCTCCTATCCATTAATGCTCAAAGCCTTGGATCCTTTTTTTTACCCTTGCCTTTTGGTTTAAAGGGCTATTGGCTTTTTCTTTTATTTTTTGCCATTTTTTTCGCAAGCTTTGTATTCACTGCTTTTTCTTGCTTCAAGAATCAATTTTATGATTTTTCAGATTATCAATAACATTTTTCCTTTTTCATTATTCTTTCAAGAGCCAACAAATTTAACATTCATAAACTTCACTATCAAAAATTATGCACTGTTCAAGCATTCATTCAGAAGACAAAAAGTATTGCCACCACATATAAATAATTTGAATTTTTCTTATTAAGAACTCGAAAATAAAACTGCCTCCTTATTCTAAAAAATCTGCTATTTTATTTATGTTTAATGATGATGAGAAAAATAAATTATAGCTTACTTGGAAATAATATAAAAATAAAAATAAAAATAAAGATACTAATTACTATTATTCATGTGACTCCTAGGGTGGATCTCTAATAGCAAAAGTTATCACAGAGTTAATATTAGGACTCAATAACCTTTATTTTGGGAGATGGATGCTCCTTCAATCTGTGGGGTGTTTGGCCCTTCAAGAGACAGCTTCTGGCGCTTCAGATCCTGTAGCTCACGCCCTTGCTTCTCTTGTTCTTTCAGCAGTTTGCAGAGCATGCTATTTTGAACTTGTTGTTCTTCTTTCAGTTGATCCATAGCTTCTTGCAGCTTGGTGACAGATGCTTTTAGGCGGGTCTAATAGTCAATCTGAGGGATTTCTGGGAGGAACTCCTATGCCCTCCTTTTGATGGAGTTATCTTGCACTTGTTGTCCTTCCGTTGACTTTTTAGTGATTGGGTGCTCGACTGAGATATACTCATCCACTCCCATCTTTACCCCAGTGTCTTTGCATAGCAGAGATATTAAGCTTGGGTAAGCCAATTTGGCTTCTTTGGAGTTCTTGTTTGCAATTGTGTAGAGCTCACAAGAAATCAGATGATGAATCTCCACTTCGTTTCCCTGCATAATACAATGGATCATCATTGCTCTTTTGAGAGTGACTTCAGAGCGGTTACTGGTGGGCAGTATAGAACGTCCAATGAAAGGTGTAGAAGGCGGTTCCAGTCCTTCTCTGCTTATCTGTTTGCCACAGATTTGAGTAGAATTCCTGAACCATGTTTCTTCCCACCTTTGTCTCAAGATTAGCTAGGATTTCCCAGCCCCTTTTTCGAATTTATTCTTGGATCTCCGGATATTCGTCTTCTTTCAGATCAAATTTAACTTCCGGGATCACTGATCTTAGACCCATTATTTTGTAGTAATGGTCTGCATGTTCTTTTGTTAAGAACCTCTCTTGATTCCAAAGTGGTTTTGGATTATTCTCTTTCTTCCGTCTTGAAGTGATTTGTTTTCTCTTGGGGGCTATGATCTTAGTGAGTCTTGGCTTGGTGATCATGGAAAAACACACCAAACTTAGAAGTTTGCTTGTCCTCAAGCAAAACAAAGGAAAGGAGAAGAATAGAAGGAGAGCCAAATTCGAATGGTAGAGGAGAGGGGTGGCCGAATGGCAATTTAAAAGGGAGGGGGGTGGGCACGAAAATTTTGAAAAAGATATGATAGAAGATATGATTTATAAAAGATATGATAGAGGATATGAGTTGTAAAAGATATGATAGAAGATGTGAGTTGTAAAAGATAAATATGATATTCAAAAGATGAAATTTTAAAATTGAAAAGATATGAGAGAGATTTGAAAAAGATAAATTTGAATTTGAAAAGATAATGTGAGTTGAAAAAAGATATGAGAAGAAATTAAAGAAAGATTAAGGAGAACTTTTAGGATTAATATAAAATTTATTATCATTATTTATTTATTTATTTATTTATTGAAATTGAAGTTGAAAGATAAAAATTTGTAACATGTTTATGTAAGAAATTATGGATGAAATCATGAAAATTTGAAAAAAAATGAGTTGGAAACAAAACTTCCTCCCCTCCACAATTCTGGCGTTAAACTCCCAATTGTTGCTTGTTTTGGGCGTTTAACGCCCAGCTGATGCTTCTTTTGGGTGTTTAACGCCCAGCTATTGCTTCTGGCTGGCGTTAAACGCCAGAAATCCTTTGTCATTGGGCGTTTTTCTAAACACCCAGGATGCTGTAATTCTGGTGTTAAACGCCCAGAATGGTACCCATTCTGGTGTTTAACGCCCAGAAAGGTATCTTTACTGGCGTTAAACACCCAGTTGATGCTTCTTTTGGGCGTTTAACGCCCAAAAACACTTCTTACTGGCATTTTCGTGCCAATGAGCTCCTTTTCTCTGTGAATCCTCTGAATCCTTCTATAACTCTTGCTAATGGCTGGGTTTTCTCCCAGCGAATGCTTCTTTATTGTCTTCAGCTGGACCTTACTGAGCTTTTAATCTAGTCTCAGCCTTGAGCATTCTTGCTCAACATTGCCTTCAAGGTAATGCTTGACTCTCTGTCCATTAACAATGAACTTCTTATTAGAATCAATGTCTTGAAGCTCCACACAGCCATATGGTGACACACTTGCAATCACATATGATCCTCTCCACCGGGATTTCAGTTTCCCTGGGAATAATCTGAGCCTAGAGTTAAACAGTAGAACCTTTTGTCCTGGTTCAAAGACTCTGGATGACAGTTTCTTATCATGCCACCTTTTTGCTTTCTCCTTGTAAATTTTTGCATTTTCGAAAGCATTTGAGTCTGAATTCCTCTAGCTCATTTAACTGGAGTAATCTTTTCTCTCCAGCTAACTTAGCATCAAGGTTTAGGAATCTGGTTGCCCAGTAGGCCTTATGCTCCAGTTCCACAGGCAGATGA